>NC_080198.1:53253983-53553983 GCF_030028045.1 Hippopotamus amphibius kiboko | reverse complement strand
TTTTCAGGGCTGGGAAAGGGCAGATCCAGAAGCTGGGTGTGCGCTTGGGAATGGGGCCTGATGGGCATAGCCGGCCTTCCCGGGTCGGGAAGCAGGAGATCTGGGGCCTCCGAGCTGCATGCACATCCCCTCCCTGGATGCCCCTCTTGCTTCTTCTCTGCTGCCAAGCCTCGCTCACCACACGTGCGTCTCATCGGATGGAGCAGGCTGCTTGCCATTCTTGGGCAGGGAATCATCCCACACGCCTCGTTTCCTCGCAGGGGAGTGCACACTGACCCAGAGCCTCCAGAGGAGCTGCTGTCTCTCCAGCCACAAAGGCCTGCAGCCGAATCCCTGACAGCCTGCTGCATGGAGGGCTTCTATGGGAGAGGGCCATACATCCCAGGCGGGTGCTCTCTGGCACACCGCTTTCCATGGGCAAACGCTGTGTGTGCCAAGTGTCTCCGGTGTGCAGAAAATGTAGCCCCGGGGCCCGAGGCGCAGGGAATCCTCTTTGGACCCAGAGCAATGTGCTAGGCAGGCCTCCCATGCTGGGAGAGCCTCCACTTCCCCAACTGTCCAAGGGCCTCAGGAGCACACCTCGAGGGAGCGTGGGTCTGACAGGCAGAACGGCCCGAGTGCGGAACGTGGATGGCAGGCCAAAGCCCTCCCTAGGGCCTGTGCTGGCCTAGGCCCCTGCCAGCCAGCAGGGCCTCGACAGAGCAGAGTTCATTCGAGTAGGCCCCAGGGGCTTGCCTGTGTGTCTCTTGCACTGCTGGGAAGCTGCAGGTCCAGAGGCTGTGTGTGCACGGGGCCCCTGGGGCCTGAGCACAAAACAGCCAGGACCCCACTCTCAAGCAGGACTCCTGCCACCTCTGCGCTGCCTGCCACACCCCCTTGCTGCCCGCACTGTCTTCACTGCTGGCAGGCCTCTGTGTGCACAGCCCAGTCTATGCCAAGGGAACAAGGGGCTTGCTCGCCCCTTGCTAGGACCTCCTCCTACAGCACTCTGGACCAGGGCACACACGCCCCTGGACCAGCAGCCTGCGAGGAAGCTGCAGCTGAGCCAGCCACAAAGGCCAGCAGCCCTTGGCAGGGAGCCTTCTGCTAAGGACAGCTTTCCCACTCCAAAGGCCTGCAGGAGTGCCTGGAGGCTCAGGCCTGCAGCGTTTTCCATCCCAGAGCACTGGGTGCCCCAAGCCTCCCCTGCGGCTTCCGAGCACCCTCCAGCCCACAGGCCCTTGGCACCCACTCTGTTGCCAGAGGCAAGTCCTAGGCAGGACGCTCGAGCTTGTAGAGCCAGAGGGCCTCCAGCTTGGAAACCTGCTCAGGAACTCAGTGGCAGCCAGGCTTCCCCTTCCATGCTGGTCGGCTAGCAGATGGAGCCATCGCTCCACCGAGAAACTCTCTGCTTTGCCTTCAGCCGGGGAATCGCCTGGCTCAGCTCTCTCTGCCTCAAGCAGAAACTCGAGGGTGCACCCAGCCTGCAGAAAGAAGAGTGCCTTTTCCTGAGCACTGCTATGCTGGGGCAGCTCCCTGAGAGCCTCCTGGGGCCTTCTCTGCCCTCACACAGTCGTGCCATTCGGCCCACCCGGGGAGCAAAGGTCCCCCTCGGCAGGGCTCCGGGTACGGCCTGTGTGTGTTTTCAGGGCTGGGAAAGGGCAGATCCAGAAGCTGGGTGTGCGCTTGGGAATGGGGCCTGATGGGCATAGCCGGCCTTCCCGGGTTGGGAAGCAGGAGATCTGGGGCCTCCGAGCTGCATGCACATCCCCTCCCTGGATGCCCCTCTTGCTTCTTCTCTGCTGCCAAGCCTCGCTCACCACACGTGCGTCTCATCGAAAGGAGCCGGCTGCTTGCCATTCTTTGCAAGGGCCTCACCCCACAGGCCTCGTTTCCTCGAACAGGAGTGCACATTGACCCAGAGCCTCCAGAGGAGCTGCTGTCTCTCCAGCCACAAAGGCCTGCAGCCGAATCCCTGACAGCCTGCTGCATGGAGGGCTTCTATGGGAGAGGGCCATACGTCCCAGGCGGGTGCTCTCTGGCACACCGCTTTCCATGGGCAAACGCTGTGTGTGCCAAGTGTCTCCGGTGTGCAGAAAATGTAGCCCCGGGGCCCGAGGCGCAGGGAATCCTCTTTGACCCAGAGCAATGTGCTAGGCAGGCCTCCCATGCTGGGAGAGCCTCCACTTCCCCAACTGTCCAAGGGCCTCAGGAGCACACCTCGAGGGAGCGTGGGTCTGACAGGCAGAACGGCCCGAGTGCGGAACGTGGATGGCAGGCCAAAGCCCTCCCTAGGGCCTGTGCTGGCCTAGGCCCCTGCCAGCCAGCAGGGCCTCGACAGAGCAGAGTTCATTCGAGTAGGCCCCAGGGGCTTGCCTGTGTGTCTCTTGCACTGCTGGGAAGCTGCAGGTCCAGAGGCTGTGTGTGCACGGGGCCCCTGGGGCCTGAGCACAAAACAGCCAGGACCCCACTCTCAAGCAGGACTCCTGCCACCTCTGCGCTGCCTGCCACACCCCCTTGCTGCCCGCACTGTCTTCACTGCTGGCAGGCCTCTGTGTGCACAGCCCAGTCTATGCCAAGGGAACAAGGGGCTTGCTCGCCCCTTGCTAGGACCTCCTCCTACAGCACTCTGGACCAGGGCACACACGCCCCTGGACCAGCAGCCTGCGAGGAAGCTGCAGCTGAGCCAGCCACAAAGGCCAGCAGCCCTTGGCAGGGAGCCTTCTGCTAAGGACAGCTTTCCCACTCCAAAGGCCTGCAGGAGTGCCTGGAGGCTCAGGCCTGCAGCGTTTTCCATCCCAGAGCACTGGGTGCCCCAAGCCTCCCCTGCGGCTTCCGAGCACCCTCCAGCCCACAGGCCCTTGGCACCCACTCTGTTGCCAGAGGCAAGTCCTAGGCAGGACGCTCGAGCTTGTAGAGCCAGAGGGCCTCCAGCTTGGAAACCTGCTCAGGAACTCAGTGGCAGCCAGGCTTCCCCTTCCATGCTGGTCGGCTAGCAGATGGAGCCATCGCTCCACCGAGAAACTCTCTGCTTTGCCTTCAGCCGGGGAATCGCCTGGCTCAGCTCTCTCTGCCTCAAGCAGAAACTCAAGGGTGCACCCAGCCTGCAGAAAGAAGAGTGCCTTTTCCTGAGCACTGCTATGCTGGGGCAGCTCCCTGAGAGCCTCCTGGGGCCTTCTCTGCCCTCACACAGTCGTGCCATTCGGCCCACCCGGGGAGCAAAGGTCCCCCTCGGCAGGGCTCCGGGTACGGCCTGTGTGTGTTTTCAGGGCTGGGAAAGGGCAGATCCAGAAGCTGGGTGTGCGCTTGGGAATGGGGCCTGATGGGCATAGCCGGCCTTCCCGGGTTGGGAAGCAGGAGATCTGGGGCCTCCGAGCTGCATGCACATCCCCTCCCTGGATGCCCCTCTTGCTTCTTCTCTGCTGCCAAGCCTCTCTCACCACACGTGCGTCTCATCGGATGGAGCAGGCTGCTTGCCATTCTTGGGCAGGGAATCATCCCACACGCCTCGTTTCCTCGCAGGGGAGTGCACACTGACCCAGAGCCTCCAGAGGAGCTGCTGTCTCTCCAGCCACAAAGGCCTGCAGCCGAATCCCTGACAGCCTGCTGCATGGAGGGCTTCTATGGGAGAGGGCCATACGTCCCAGGCGGGTGCTCTCTGGCACACCGCTTTCCATGGGCAAACGCTGTGTGTGCCAAGTGTCTCCGGTGTGCAGAAAATGTAGCCCCGGGGCCCGAGGCGCAGGGAATCCTCTTTGGACCCAGAGCAATGTGCTAGGCAGGCCTCCCATGCTGGGAGAGCCTCCACTTCCCCAACTGTCCAAGGGCCTCAGGAGCACACCTCGAGGGAGCGTGGGTCTGACAGGCAGAACGGCCCGAGTGCGGAACGTGGATGGCAGGCCAAAGCCCTCCCTAGGGCCTGTGCTGGCCTAGGCCCCTGCCAGCCAGCAGGGCCTCGACAGAGCAGAGTTCATTCGAGTAGGCCCCAGGGGCTTGCCTGTGTGTCTCTTGCACTGCTGGGAAGCTGCAGGTCCAGAGGCTGTGTGTGCACGGGGCCCCTGGGGCCTGAGCACAAAACAGCCAGGACCCCACTCTCAAGCAGGACTCCTGCCACCTCTGCGCTGCCTGCCACACCCCCTTGCTGCCCGCACTGTCTTCACTGCTGGCAGGCCTCTGTGTGCACAGCCCAGTCTATGCCAAGGGAACAAGGGGCTTGCTCGCCCCTTGCTAGGACCTCCTCCTACAGCACTCTGGACCAGGGCACACACGCCCCTGGACCAGCAGCCTGCGAGGAAGCTGCAGCTGAGCCAGCCACAAAGGCCAGCAGCCCTTGGCAGGGAGCCTTCTGCTAAGGACAGCTTTCCCACTCCAAAGGCCTGCAGGAGTGCCTGGAGGCTCAGGCCTGCAGCGTTTTCCATCCCAGAGCACTGGGTGCCCCAAGCCTCCCCTGCGGCTTCCGAGCACCCTCCAGCCCACAGGCCCTTGGCACCCACTCTGTTGCCAGAGGCAAGTCCTAGGCAGGACGCTCGAGCTTGTAGAGCCAGAGGGCCTCCAGCTTGGAAACCTGCTCAGGAACTCAGTGGCAGCCAGGCTTCCCCTTCCATGCTGGTCGGCTAGCAGATGGAGCCATCGCTCCACCGAGAAACTCTCTGCTTTGCCTTCAGCCGGGGAATCGCCTGGCTCAGCTCTCTCTGCCTCAAGCAGAAACTCGAGGGTGCACCCAGCCTGCAGAAAGAAGAGTGCCTTTTCCTGAGCACTGCTATGCTGGGGCAGCTCCCTGAGAGCCTCCTGGGGCCTTCTCTGCCCTCACACAGTCGTGCCATTCGGCCCACCCGGGGAGCAAAGGTCCCCCTCGGCAGGGCTCCGGGTACGGCCTGTGTGTGTTTTCAGGGCTGGGAAAGGGCAGATCCAGAAGCTGGGTGTGCGCTTGGGAATGGGGCCTGATGGGCATAGCCGGCCTTCCCGGGTTGGGAAGCAGGAGATCTGGGGCCTCCGAGCTGCATGCACATCCCCTCCCTGGATGCCCCTCTTGCTTCTTCTCTGCTGCCAAGCCTCGCTCACCACACGTGCGTCTCATCGAAAGGAGCAGGCTGCTTGCCATTCTTTGCAAGGGCCTCACCCCACAGGCCTCGTTTCCTCGAACAGGAGTGCACATTGACCCAGAGCCTCCAGAGGAGCTGCTGTCTCTCCAGCCACAAAGGCCTGCAGCCGAATCCCTGGCAGCCTGCTGCATGGAGGGCTTCTATGGGAGAGGGCCATACGTCCCAGGCGGGTGCTCTCTGGCACACCGCTTTCCATGGGCAAACGCTGTGTGTGCCAAGTGTCTCCGGTGTGCAGAAAATGTAGCCCCGGGGCCCGAGGCGCAGGGAATCCTCTTTGGACCCAGAGCAATGTGCTAGGCAGGCCTCCCATGCTGGGAGAGCCTCCACTTCCCCAACTGTCCAAGGGCCTCAGGAGCACACCTCGAGGGAGCGTGGGTCTGACAGGCAGAACGGCCCGAGTGCGGAACGTGGATGGCAGGCCAAAGCCCTCCCTAGGGCCTGTGCTGGCCTAGGCCCCTGCCAGCCAGCAGGGCCTCGACAGAGCAGAGTTCATTCGAGTAGGCCCCAGGGGCTTGCCTGTGTGTCTCTTGCACTGCTGGGAAGCTGCAGGTCCAGAGGCTGTGTGTGCACGGGGCCCCTGGGGCCTGAGCACAAAACAGCCAGGACCCCACTCTCAAGCAGGACTCCTGCCACCTCTGCGCTGCCTGCCACACCCCCTTGCTGCCCGCACTGTCTTCACTGCTGGCAGGCCTCTGTGTGCACAGCCCAGTCTATGCCAAGGGAACAAGGGGCTTGCTCGCCCCTTGCTAGGACCTCCTCCTACAGCACTCTGGACCAGGGCACACACGCCCCTGGACCAGCAGCCTGCGAGGAAGCTGCAGCTGAGCCAGCCACAAAGGCCAGCAGCCCTTGGCAGGGAGCCTTCTGCTAAGGACAGCTTTCCCACTCCAAAGGCCTGCAGGAGTGCCTGGAGGCTCAGGCCTGCAGCGTTTTCCATCCCAGAGCACTGGGTGCCCCAAGCCTCCCCTGCGGCTTCCGAGCACCCTCCAGCCCACAGGCCCTTGGCACCCACTCTGTTGCCAGAGGCAAGTCCTAGGCAGGACGCTCGAGCTTGTAGAGCCAGAGGGCCTCCAGCTTGGAAACCTGCTCAGGAACTCAGTGGCAGCCAGGCTTCCCCTTCCATGCTGGTCGGCTAGCAGATGGAGCCATCGCTCCACCGAGAAACTCTCTGCTTTGCCTTCAGCCGGGGAATCGCCTGGCTCAGCTCTCTCTGCCTCAAGCAGAAACTCGAGGGTGCACCCAGCCTGCAGAAAGAAGAGTGCCTTTTCCTGAGCACTGCTATGCTGGGGCAGCTCCCTGAGAGCCTCCTGGGGCCTTCTCTGCCCTCACACAGTCGTGCCATTCGGCCCACCCGGGGAGCAAAGGTCCCCCTCGGCAGGGCTCCGGGTACGGCCTGTGTGTGTTTTCAGGGCTGGGAAAGGGCAGATCCAGAAGCTGGGTGTGCGCTTGGGAATGGGGCCTGATGGGCATAGCCGGCCTTCCCGGGTCGGGAAGCAGGAGATCTGGGGCCTCCGAGCTGCATGCACATCCCCTCCCTGGATGCCCCTCTTGCTTCTTCTCTGCTGCCAAGCCTCTCTCACCACACGTGCGTCTCATCGGATGGAGCAGGCTGCTTGCCATTCTTGGGCAGGGAATCATCCCACACGCCTCGTTTCCTCGCAGGGGAGTGCACACTGACCCAGAGCCTCCAGAGGAGCTGCTGTCTCTCCAGCCACAAAGGCCTGCAGCCGAATCCCTGACAGCCTGCTGCATGGAGGGCTTCTATGGGAGAGGGCCATACGTCCCAGGCGGGTGCTCTCTGGCACACCGCTTTCCATGGGCAAACGCTGTGTGTGCCAAGTGTCTCCGGTGTGCAGAAAATGTAGCCCCGGGGCCCGAGGCGCAGGGAATCCTCTTTGGACCCAGAGCAATGTGCTAGGCAGGCCTCCCATGCTGGGAGAGCCTCCACTTCCCCAACTGTCCAAGGGCCTCAGGAGCACACCTCGAGGGAGCGTGGGTCTGACAGGCAGAACGGCCCGAGTGCGGAACGTGGATGGCAGGCCAAAGCCCTCCCTAGGGCCTGTGCTGGCCTAGGCCCCTGCCAGCCAGCAGGGCCTCGACAGAGCAGAGTTCATTCGAGTAGGCCCCAGGGGCTTGCCTGTGTGTCTCTTGCACTGCTGGGAAGCTGCAGGTCCAGAGGCTGTGTGTGCACGGGGCCCCTGGGGCCTGAGCACAAAACAGCCAGGACCCCACTCTCAAGCAGGACTCCTGCCACCTCTGCGCTGCCTGCCACACCCCCTTGCTGCCCGCACTGTCTTCACTGCTGGCAGGCCTCTGTGTGCACAGCCCAGTCTATGCCAAGGGAACAAGGGGCTTGCTCGCCCCTTGCTAGGACCTCCTCCTACAGCACTCTGGACCAGGGCACACACGCCCCTGGACCAGCAGCCTGCGAGGAAGCTGCAGCTGAGCCAGCCACAAAGGCCAGCAGCCCTTGGCAGGGAGCCTTCTGCTAAGGACAGCTTTCCCACTCCAAAGGCCTGCAGGAGTGCCTGGAGGCTCAGGCCTGCAGCGTTTTCCATCCCAGAGCACTGGGTGCCCCAAGCCTCCCCTGCGGCTTCCGAGCACCCTCCAGCCCACAGGCCCTTGGCACCCACTCTGTTGCCAGAGGCAAGTCCTAGGCAGGACGCTCGAGCTTGTAGAGCCAGAGGGCCTCCAGCTTGGAAACCTGCTCAGGAACTCAGTGGCAGCCAGGCTTCCCCTTCCATGCTGGTCGGCTAGCAGATGGAGCCATCGCTCCACCGAGAAACTCTCTGCTTTGCCTTCAGCCGGGGAATCGCCTGGCTCAGCTCTCTCTGCCTCAAGCAGAAACTCGAGGGTGCACCCAGCCTGCAGAAAGAAGAGTGCCTTTTCCTGAGCACTGCTATGCTGGGGCAGCTCCCTGAGAGCCTCCTGGGGCCTTCTCTGCCCTCACACAGTCGTGCCATTCGGCCCACCCGGGGAGCAAAGGTCCCCCTCGGCAGGGCTCCGGGTACGGCCTGTGTGTGTTTTCAGGGCTGGGAAAGGGCAGATCCAGAAGCTGGGTGTGCGCTTGGGAATGGGGCCTGATGGGCATAGCCGGCCTTCCCGGGTTGGGAAGCAGGAGATCTGGGGCCTCCGAGCTGCATGCACATCCCCTCCCTGGATGCCCCTCTTGCTTCTTCTCTGCTGCCAAGCCTCGCTCACCACATGTGCGTCTCATCGAAAGGAGCAGGCTGCTTGCCATTCTTTGCAAGGGCCTCACCCCACAGGCCTCGTTTCCTCGAACAGGAGTGCACATTGACCCAGAGCCTCCAGAGGAGCTGCTGTCTCTCCAGCCACAAAGGCCTGCAGCCGAATCCCTGACAGCCTGCTGCATGGAGGGCTTCTATGGGAGAGGGCCATACGTCCCAGGCGGGTGCTCTCTGGCACACCGCTTTCCATGGGCAAACGCTGTGTGTGCCAAGTGTCTCCGGTGTGCAGAAAATGTAGCCCCGGGGCCCGAGGCGCAGGGAATCCTCTTTGGACCCAGAGCAATGTGCTAGGCAGGCCTCCCATGCTGGGAGAGCCTCCACTTCCCCAACTGTCCAAGGGCCTCAGGAGCACACCTCGAGGGAGCGTGGGTCTGACAGGCAGAACGGCCCGAGTGCGGAACGTGGATGGCAGGCCAAAGCCCTCCCTAGGGCCTGTGCTGGCCTAGGCCCCTGCCAGCCAGCAGGGCCTCGACAGAGCAGAGTTCATTCGAGTAGGCCCCAGGGGCTTGCCTGTGTGTCTCTTGCACTGCTGGGAAGCTGCAGGTCCAGAGGCTGTGTGTGCACGGGGCCCCTGGGGCCTGAGCACAAAACAGCCAGGACCCCACTCTCAAGCAGGACTCCTGCCACCTCTGCGCTGCCTGCCACACCCCCTTGCTGCCCGCACTGTCTTCACTGCTGGCAGGCCTCTGTGTGCACAGCCCAGTCTATGCCAAGGGAACAAGGGGCTTGCTCGCCCCTTGCTAGGACCTCCTCCTACAGCACTCTGGACCAGGGCACACACGCCCCTGGACCAGCAGCCTGCGAGGAAGCTGCAGCTGAGCCAGCCACAAAGGCCAGCAGCCCTTGGCAGGGAGCCTTCTGCTAAGGACAGCTTTCCCACTCCAAAGGCCTGCAGGAGTGCCTGGAGGCTCAGGCCTGCAGCGTTTTCCATCCCAGAGCACTGGGTGCCCCAAGCCTCCCCTGCGGCTTCCGAGCACCCTCCAGCCCACAGGCCCTTGGCACCCACTCTGTTGCCAGAGGCAAGTCCTAGGCAGGACGCTCGAGCTTGTAGAGCCAGAGGGCCTCCAGCTTGGAAACCTGCTCAGGAACTCAGTGGCAGCCAGGCTTCCCCTTCCATGCTGGTCGGCTAGCAGATGGAGCCATCGCTCCACCGAGAAACTCTCTGCTTTGCCTTCAGCCGGGGAATCGCCTGGCTCAGCTCTCTCTGCCTCAAGCAGAAACTCGAGGGTGCACCCAGCCTGCAGAAAGAAGAGTGCCTTTTCCTGAGCACTGCTATGCTGGGGCAGCTCCCTGAGAGCCTCCTGGGGCCTTCTCTGCCCTCACACAGTCGTGCCATTCGGCCCACCCGGGGAGCAAAGGTCCCCCTCGGCAGGGCTCCGGGTACGGCCTGTGTGTGTTTTCAGGGCTGGGAAAGGGCAGATCCAGAAGCTGGGTGTGCGCTTGGGAATGGGGCCTGATGGGCATAGCCGGCCTTCCCGGGTCGGGAAGCAGGAGATCTGGGGCCTCCGAGCTGCATGCACATCCCCTCCCTGGATGCCCCTCTTGCTTCTTCTCTGCTGCCAAGCCTCGCTCACCACACGTGCGTCTCATCGGATGGAGCAGGCTGCTTGCCATTCTTGGGCAGGGAATCATCCCACACGCCTCGTTTCCTCGCAGGGGAGTGCACACTGACCCAGAGCCTCCAGAGGAGCTGCTGTCTCTCCAGCCACAAAGGCCTGCAGCCGAATCCCTGACAGCCTGCTGCATGGAGGGCTTCTATGGGAGAGGGCCATACGTCCCAGGCGGGTGCTCTCTGGCACACCGCTTTCCATGGGCAAACGCTGTGTGTGCCAAGTGTCTCCGGTGTGCAGAAAATGTAGCCCCGGGGCCCGAGGCGCAGGGAATCCTCTTTGGACCCAGAGCAATGTGCTAGGCAGGCCTCCCATGCTGGGAGAGCCTCCACTTCCCCAACTGTCCAAGGGCCTCAGGAGCACACCTCGAGGGAGCGTGGGTCTGACAGGCAGAACGGCCCGAGTGCGGAACGTGGATGGCAGGCCAAAGCCCTCCCTAGGGCCTGTGCTGGCCTAGGCCCCTGCCAGCCAGCAGGGCCTCGACAGAGCAGAGTTCATTCGAGTAGGCCCCAGGGGCTTGCCTGTGTGTCTCTTGCACTGCTGGGAAGCTGCAGGTCCAGAGGCTGTGTGTGCACGGGGCCCCTGGGGCCTGAGCACAAAACAGCCAGGACCCCACTCTCAAGCAGGACTCCTGCCACCTCTGCGCTGCCTGCCACACCCCCTTGCTGCCCGCACTGTCTTCACTGCTGGCAGGCCTCTGTGTGCACAGCCCAGTCTATGCCAAGGGAACAAGGGGCTTGCTCGCCCCTTGCTAGGACCTCCTCCTACAGCACTCTGGACCAGGGCACACACGCCCCTGGACCAGCAGCCTGCGAGGAAGCTGCAGCTGAGCCAGCCACAAAGGCCAGCAGCCCTTGGCAGGGAGCCTTCTGCTAAGGACAGCTTTCCCACTCCAAAGGCCTGCAGGAGTGCCTGGAGGCTCAGGCCTGCAGCGTTTTCCATCCCAGAGCACTGGGTGCCCCAAGCCTCCCCTGCGGCTTCCGAGCACCCTCCAGCCCACAGGCCCTTGGCACCCACTCTGTTGCCAGAGGCAAGTCCTAGGCAGGACGCTCGAGCTTGTAGAGCCAGAGGGCCTCCAGCTTGGAAACCTGCTCAGGAACTCAGTGGCAGCCAGGCTTCCCCTTCCATGCTGGTCGGCTAGCAGATGGAGCCATCGCTCCACCGAGAAACTCTCTGCTTTGCCTTCAGCCGGGGAATCGCCTGGCTCAGCTCTCTCTGCCTCAAGCAGAAACTCGAGGGTGCACCCAGCCTGCAGAAAGAAGAGTGCCTTTTCCTGAGCACTGCTATGCTGGGGCAGCTCCCTGAGAGCCTCCTGGGGCCTTCTCTGCCCTCACACAGTCGTGCCATTCGGCCCACCCGGGGAGCAAAGGTCCCCCTCGGCAGGGCTCCGGGTACGGCCTGTGTGTGTTTTCAGGGCTGGGAAAGGGCAGATCCAGAAGCTGGGTGTGCGCTTGGGAATGGGGCCTGATGGGCATAGCCGGCCTTCCCGGGTCGGGAAGCAGGAGATCTGGGGCCTCCGAGCTGCATGCACATCCCCTCCCTGGATGCCCCTCTTGCTTCTTCTCTGCTGCCAAGCCTCGCTCACCACACGTGCGTCTCATCGGATGGAGCAGGCTGCTTGCCATTCTTGGGCAGGGAATCATCCCACACGCCTCGTTTCCTCGCAGGGGAGTGCACACTGACCCAGAGCCTCCAGAGGAGCTGCTGTCTCTCCAGCCACAAAGGCCTGCAGCCGAATCCCTGACAGCCTGCTGCATGGAGGGCTTCTATGGGAGAGGGCCATACGTCCCAGGCGGGTGCTCTCTGGCACACCGCTTTCCATGGGCAAACGCTGTGTGTGCCAAGTGTCTCCGGTGTGCAGAAAATGTAGCCCCGGGGCCCGAGGCGCAGGGAATCCTCTTTGGACCCAGAGCAATGTGCTAGGCAGGCCTCCCATGCTGGGAGAGCCTCCACTTCCCCAACTGTCCAAGGGCCTCAGGAGCACACCTCGAGGGAGCGTGGGTCTGACAGGCAGAACGGCCCGAGTGCGGAACGTGGATGGCAGGCCAAAGCCCTCCCTAGGGCCTGTGCTGGCCTAGGCCCCTGCCAGCCAGCAGGGCCTCGACAGAGCAGAGTTCATTCGAGTAGGCCCCAGGGGCTTGCCTGTGTGTCTCTTGCACTGCTGGGAAGCTGCAGGTCCAGAGGCTGTGTGTGCACGGGGCCCCTGGGGCCTGAGCACAAAACAGCCAGGACCCCACTCTCAAGCAGGACTCCTGCCACCTCTGCGCTGCCTGCCACACCCCCTTGCTGCCCGCACTGTCTTCACTGCTGGCAGGCCTCTGTGTGCACAGCCCAGTCTATGCCAAGGGAACAAGGGGCTTGCTCGCCCCTTGCTAGGACCTCCTCCTACAGCACTCTGGACCAGGGCACACACGCCCCTGGACCAGCAGCCTGCGAGGAAGCTGCAGCTGAGCCAGCCACAAAGGCCAGCAGCCCTTGGCAGGGAGCCTTCTGCTAAGGACAGCTTTCCCACTCCAAAGGCCTGCAGGAGTGCCTGGAGGCTCAGGCCTGCAGCGTTTTCCATCCCAGAGCACTGGGTGCCCCAAGCCTCCCCTGCGGCTTCCGAGCACCCTCCAGCCCACAGGCCCTTGGCACCCACTCTGTTGCCAGAGGCAAGTCCTAGGCAGGACGCTCGAGCTTGTAGAGCCAGAGGGCCTCCAGCTTGGAAACCTGCTCAGGAACTCAGTGGCAGCCAGGCTTCCCCTTCCATGCTGGTCGGCTAGCAGATGGAGCCATCGCTCCACCGAGAAACTCTCTGCTTTGCCTTCAGCCGGGGAATCGCCTGGCTCAGCTCTCTCTGCCTCAAGCAGAAACTCGAGGGTGCACCCAGCCTGCAGAAAGAAGAGTGCCTTTTCCTGAGCACTGCTATGCTGGGGCAGCTCCCTGAGAGCCTCCTGGGGCCTTCTCTGCCCTCACACAGTCGTGCCATTCGGCCCACCCGGGGAGCAAAGGTCCCCCTCGGCAGGGCTCCGGGTACGGCCTGTGTGTGTTTTCAGGGCTGGGAAAGGGCAGATCCAGAAGCTGGGTGTGCGCTTGGGAATGGGGCCTGATGGGCATAGCCGGCCTTCCCGGGTTGGGAAGCAGGAGATCTGGGGCCTCCGAGCTGCATGCACATCCCCTCCCTGGATGCCCCTCTTGCTTCTTCTCTGCTGCCAAGCCTCGCTCACCACACGTGCGTCTCATCGAAAGGAGCAGGCTGCTTGCCATTCTTTGCAAGGGCCTCACCCCACAGGCCTCGTTTCCTCGAACAGGAGTGCACATTGACCCAGAGCCTCCAGAGGAGCTGCTGTCTCTCCAGCCACAAAGGCCTGCAGCCGAATCCCTGACAGCCTGCTGCATGGAGGGCTTCTATGGGAGAGGGCCATACGTCCCAGGCGGGTGCTCTCTGGCACACCGCTTTCCATGGGCAAACGCTGTGTGTGCCAAGTGTCTCCGGTGTGCAGAAAATGTAGCCCCGGGGCCCGAGGCGCAGGGAATCCTCTTTGGACCCAGAGCAATGTGCTAGGCAGGCCTCCCATGCTGGGAGAGCCTCCACTTCCCCAACTGTCCAAGGGCCTCAGGAGCACACCTCGAGGGAGCGTGGGTCTGACAGGCAGAACGGCCCGAGTGCGGAACGTGGATGGCAGGCCAAAGCCCTCCCTAGGGCCTGTGCTGGCCTAGGCCCCTGCCAGCCAGCAGGGCCTCGACAGAGCAGAGTTCATTCGAGTAGGCCCCAGGGGCTTGCCTGTGTGTCTCTTGCACTGCTGGGAAGCTGCAGGTCCAGAGGCTGTGTGTGCACGGGGCCCCTGGGGCCTGAGCACAAAACAGCCAGGACCCCACTCTCAAGCAGGACTCCTGCCACCTCTGCGCTGCCTGCCACACCCCCTTGCTGCCCGCACTGTCTTCACTGCTGGCAGGCCTCTGTGTGCACAGCCCAGTCTATGCCAAGGGAACAAGGGGCTTGCTCGCCCCTTGCTAGGACCTCCTCCTACAGCACTCTGGACCAGGGCACACACGCCCCTGGACCAGCAGCCTGCGAGGAAGCTGCAGCTGAGCCAGCCACAAAGGCCAGCAGCCCTTGGCAGGGAGCCTTCTGCTAAGGACAGCTTTCCCACTCCAAAGGCCTGCAGGAGTGCCTGGAGGCTCAGGCCTGCAGCGTTTTCCATCCCAGAGCACTGGGTGCCCCAAGCCTCCCCTGCGGCTTCCGAGCACCCTCCAGCCCACAGGCCCTTGGCACCCACTCTGTTGCCAGAGGCAAGTCCTAGGCAGGACGCTCGAGCTTGTAGAGCCAGAGGGCCTCCAGCTTGGAAACCTGCTCAGGAACTCAGTGGCAGCCAGGCTTCCCCTTCCATGCTGGTCGGCTAGCAGATGGAGCCATCGCTCCACCGAGAAACTCTCTGCTTTGCCTTCAGCCGGGGAATCGCCTGGCTCAGCTCTCTCTGCCTCAAGCAGAAACTCGAGGGTGCACCCAGCCTGCAGAAAGAAGAGTGCCTTTTCCTGAGCACTGCTATGCTGGGGCAGCTCCCTGAGAGCCTCCTGGGGCCTTCTCTGCCCTCACACAGTCGTGCCATTCGGCCCACCCGGGGAGCAAAGGTCCCCCTCGGCAGGGCTCCGGGTACGGCCTGTGTGTGTTTTCAGGGCTGGGAAAGGGCAGATCCAGAAGCTGGGTGTGCGCTTGGGAATGGGGCCTGATGGGCATAGCCGGCCTTCCCGGGTCGGGAAGCAGGAGATCTGGGGCCTCCGAGCTGCATGCACATCCCCTCCCTGGATGCCCCTCTTGCTTCTTCTCTGCTGCCAAGCCTCGCTCACCACACGTGCGTCTCATCGGATGGAGCAGGCTGCTTGCCATTCTTGGGCAGGGAATCATCCCACACGCCTCGTTTCCTCGCAGGGGAGTGCACACTGACCCAGAGCCTCCAGAGGAGCTGCTGTCTCTCCAGCCACAAAGGCCTGCAGCCGAATCCCTGACAGCCTGCTGCATGGAGGGCTTCTATGGGAGAGGGCCATACGTCCCAGGCGGGTGCTCTCTGGCACACCGCTTTCCATGGGCAAACGCTGTGTGTGCCAAGTGTCTCCGGTGTGCAGAAAATGTAGCCCCGGGGCCCGAGGCGCAGGGAATCCTCTTTGGACCCAGAGCAATGTGCTAGGCAGGCCTCCCATGCTGGGAGAGCCTCCACTTCCCCAACTGTCCAAGGGCCTCAGGAGCACACCTCGAGGGAGCGTGGGTCTGACAGGCAGAACGGCCCGAGTGCGGAACGTGGATGGCAGGCCAAAGCCCTCCCTAGGGCCTGTGCTGGCCTAGGCCCCTGCCAGCCAGCAGGGCCTCGACAGAGCAGAGTTCATTCGAGTAGGCCCCAGGGGCTTGCCTGTGTGTCTCTTGCACTGCTGGGAAGCTGCAGGTCCAGAGGCTGTGTGTGCACGGGGCCCCTGGGGCCTGAGCACAAAACAGCCAGGACCCCACTCTCAAGCAGGACTCCTGCCACCTCTGCGCTGCCTGCCACACCCCCTTGCTGCCCGCACTGTCTTCACTGCTGGCAGGCCTCTGTGTGCACAGCCCAGTCTATGCCAAGGGAACAAGGGGCTTGCTCGCCCCTTGCTAGGACCTCCTCCTACAGCACTCTGGACCAGGGCACACACGCCCCTGGACCAGCAGCCTGCGAGGAAGCTGCAGCTGAGCCAGCCACAAAGGCCAGCAGCCCTTGGCAGGGAGCCTTCTGCTAAGGACAGCTTTCCCACTCCAAAGGCCTGCAGGAGTGCCTGGAGGCTCAGGCCTGCAGCGTTTTCCATCCCAGAGCACTGGGTGCCCCAAGCCTCCCCTGCGGCTTCCGAGCACCCTCCAGCCCACAGGCCCTTGGCACCCACTCTGTTGCCAGAGGCAAGTCCTAGGCAGGACGCTCGAGCTTGTAGAGCCAGAGGGCCTCCAGCTTGGAAACCTGCTCAGGAACTCAGTGGCAGCCAGGCTTCCCCTTCCATGCTGGTCGGCTAGCAGATGGAGCCATCGCTCCACCGAGAAACTCTCTGCTTTGCCTTCAGCCGGGGAATCGCCTGGCTCAGCTCTCTCTGCCTCAAGCAGAAACTCGAGGGTGCACCCAGCCTGCAGAAAGAAGAGTGCCTTTTCCTGAGCACTGCTATGCTGGGGCAGCTCCCTGAGAGCCTCCTGGGGCCTTCTCTGCCCTCACACAGTCGTGCCATTCGGCCCACCCGGGGAGCAAAGGTCCCCCTCGGCAGGGCTCCGGGTACGGCCTGTGTGTGTTTTCAGGGCTGGGAAAGGGCAGATCCAGAAGCTGGGTGTGCGCTTGGGAATGGGGCCTGATGGGCATAGCCGGCCTTCCCGGGTCGGGAAGCAGGAGATCTGGGGCCTCCGAGCTGCATGCACATCCCCTCCCTGGATGCCCCTCTTGCTTCTTCTCTGCTGCCAAGCCTCGCTCACCACACGTGCGTCTCATCGGATGGAGCAGGCTGCTTGCCATTCTTGGGCAGGGAATCATCCCACACGCCTCGTTTCCTCGCAGGGGAGTGCACACTGACCCAGAGCCTCCAGAGGAGCTGCTGTCTCTCCAGCCACAAAGGCCTGCAGCCGAATCCCTGACAGCCTGCTGCATGGAGGGCTTCTATGGGAGAGGGCCATACGTCCCAGGCGGGTGCTCTCTGGCACACCGCTTTCCATGGGCAAACGCTGTGTGTGCCAAGTGTCTCCGGTGTGCAGAAAATGTAGCCCCGGGGCCCGAGGCGCAGGGAATCCTCTTTGGACCCAGAGCAATGTGCTAGGCAGGCCTCCCATGCTGGGAGAGCCTCCACTTCCCCAACTGTCCAAGGGCCTCAGGAGCACACCTCGAGGGAGCGTGGGTCTGACAGGCAGAACGGCCCGAGTGCGGAACGTGGATGGCAGGCCAAAGCCCTCCCTAGGGCCTGTGCTGGCCTAGGCCCCTGCCAGCCAGCAGGGCCTCGACAGAGCAGAGTTCATTCGAGTAGGCCCCAGGGGCTTGCCTGTGTGTCTCTTGCACTGCTGGGAAGCTGCAGGTCCAGAGGCTGTGTGTGCACGGGGCCCCTGGGGCCTGAGCACAAAACAGCCAGGACCCCACTCTCAAGCAGGACTCCTGCCACCTCTGCGCTGCCTGCCACACCCCCTTGCTGCCCGCACTGTCTTCACTGCTGGCAGGCCTCTGTGTGCACAGCCCAGTCTATGCCAAGGGAACAAGGGGCTTGCTCGCCCCTTGCTAGGACCTCCTCCTACAGCACTCTGGACCAGGGCACACACGCCCCTGGACCAGCAGCCTGCGAGGAAGCTGCAGCTGAGCCAGCCACAAAGGCCAGCAGCCCTTGGCAGGGAGCCTTCTGCTAAGGACAGCTTTCCCACTCCAAAGGCCTGCAGGAGTGCCTGGAGGCTCAGGCCTGCAGCGTTTTCCATCCCAGAGCACTGGGTGCCCCAAGCCTCCCCTGCGGCTTCCGAGCACCCTCCAGCCCACAGGCCCTTGGCACCCACTCTGTTGCCAGAGGCAAGTCCTAGGCAGGACGCTCGAGCTTGTAGAGCCAGAGGGCCTCCAGCTTGGAAACCTGCTCAGGAACTCAGTGGCAGCCAGGCTTCCCCTTCCATGCTGGTCGGCTAGCAGATGGAGCCATCGCTCCACCGAGAAACTCTCTGCTTTGCCTTCAGCCGGGGAATCGCCTGGCTCAGCTCTCTCTGCCTCAAGCAGAAACTCGAGGGTGCACCCAGCCTGCAGAAAGAAGAGTGCCTTTTCCTGAGCACTGCTATGCTGGGGCAGCTCCCTGAGAGCCTCCTGGGGCCTTCTCTGCCCTCACACAGTCGTGCCATTCGGCCCACCCGGGGAGCAAAGGTCCCCCTCGGCAGGGCTCCGGGTACGGCCTGTGTGTGTTTTCAGGGCTGGGAAAGGGCAGATCCAGAAGCTGGGTGTGCGCTTGGGAATGGGGCCTGATGGGCATAGCCGGCCTTCCCGGGTCGGGAAGCAGGAGATCTGGGGCCTCCGAGCTGCATGCACATCCCCTCCCTGGATGCCCCTCTTGCTTCTTCTCTGCTGCCAAGCCTCGCTCACCACACGTGCGTCTCATCGGATGGAGCAGGCTGCTTGCCATTCTTGGGCAGGGAATCATCCCACACGCCTCGTTTCCTCGCAGGGGAGTGCACACTGACCCAGAGCCTCCAGAGGAGCTGCTGTCTCTCCAGCCACAAAGGCCTGCAGCCGAATCCCTGACAGCCTGCTGCATGGAGGGCTTCTATGGGAGAGGGCCATACGTCCCAGGCGGGTGCTCTCTGGCACACCGCTTTCCATGGGCAAACGCTGTGTGTGCCAAGTGTCTCCGGTGTGCAGAAAATGTAGCCCCGGGGCCCGAGGCGCAGGGAATCCTCTTTGGACCCAGAGCAATGTGCTAGGCAGGCCTCCCATGCTGGGAGAGCCTCCACTTCCCCAACTGTCCAAGGGCCTCAGGAGCACACCTCGAGGGAGCGTGGGTCTGACAGGCAGAACGGCCCGAGTGCGGAACGTGGATGGCAGGCCAAAGCCCTCCCTAGGGCCTGTGCTGGCCTAGGCCCCTGCCAGCCAGCAGGGCCTCGACAGAGCAGAGTTCATTCGAGTAGGCCCCAGGGGCTTGCCTGTGTGTCTCTTGCACTGCTGGGAAGCTGCAGGTCCAGAGGCTGTGTGTGCACGGGGCCCCTGGGGCCTGAGCACAAAACAGCCAGGACCCCACTCTCAAGCAGGACTCCTGCCACCTCTGCGCTGCCTGCCACACCCCCTTGCTGCCCGCACTGTCTTCACTGCTGGCAGGCCTCTGTGTGCACAGCCCAGTCTATGCCAAGGGAACAAGGGGCTTGCTCGCCCCTTGCTAGGACCTCCTCCTACAGCACTCTGGACCAGGGCACACACGCCCCTGGACCAGCAGCCTGCGAGGAAGCTGCAGCTGAGCCAGCCACAAAGGCCAGCAGCCCTTGGCAGGGAGCCTTCTGCTAAGGACAGCTTTCCCACTCCAAAGGCCTGCAGGAGTGCCTGGAGGCTCAGGCCTGCAGCGTTTTCCATCCCAGAGCACTGGGTGCCCCAAGCCTCCCCTGCGGCTTCCGAGCACCCTCCAGCCCACAGGCCCTTGGCACCCACTCTGTTGCCAGAGGCAAGTCCTAGGCAGGACGCTCGAGCTTGTAGAGCCAGAGGGCCTCCAGCTTGGAAACCTGCTCAGGAACTCAGTGGCAGCCAGGCTTCCCCTTCCATGCTGGTCGGCTAGCAGATGGAGCCATCGCTCCACCGAGAAACTCTCTGCTTTGCCTTCAGCCGGGGAATCGCCTGGCTCAGCTCTCTCTGCCTCAAGCAGAAACTCGAGGGTGCACCCAGCCTGCAGAAAGAAGAGTGCCTTTTCCTGAGCACTGCTATGCTGGGGCAGCTCCCTGAGAGCCTCCTGGGGCCTTCTCTGCCCTCACACAGTCGTGCCATTCGGCCCACCCGGGGAGCAAAGGTCCCCCTCGGCAGGGCTCCGGGTACGGCCTGTGTGTGTTTTCAGGGCTGGGAAAGGGCAGATCCAGAAGCTGGGTGTGCGCTTGGGAATGGGGCCTGATGGGCATAGCCGGCCTTCCCGGGTTGGGAAGCAGGAGATCTGGGGCCTCCGAGCTGCATGCACATCCCCTCCCTGGATGCCCCTCTTGCTTCTTCTCTGCTGCCAAGCCTCGCTCACCACACGTGCGTCTCATCGAAAGGAGCAGGCTGCTTGCCATTCTTTGCAAGGGCCTCACCCCACAGGCCTCGTTTCCTCGAACAGGAGTGCACATTGACCCAGAGCCTCCAGAGGAGCTGCTGTCTCTCCAGCCACAAAGGCCTGCAGCCGAATCCCTGGCAGCCTGCTGCATGGAGGGCTTCTATGGGAGAGGGCCATACGTCCCAGGCGGGTGCTCTCTGGCACACCGCTTTCCATGGGCAAACGCTGTGTGTGCCAAGTGTCTCCGGTGTGCAGAAAATGTAGCCCCGGGGCCCGAGGCGCAGGGAATCCTCTTTGACCCAGAGCAATGTGCTAGGCAGGCCTCCCATGCTGGGAGAGCCTCCACTTCCCCAACTGTCCAAGGGCCTCAGGAGCACACCTCGAGGGAGCGTGGGTCTGACAGGCAGAACGGCCCGAGTGCGGAACGTGGATGGCAGGCCAAAGCCCTCCCTAGGGCCTGTGCTGGCCTAGGCCCCTGCCAGCCAGCAGGGCCTCGACAGAGCAGAGTTCATTCGAGTAGGCCCCAGGGGCTTGCCTGTGTGTCTCTTGCACTGCTGGGAAGCTGCAGGTCCAGAGGCTGTGTGTGCACGGGGCCCCTGGGGCCTGAGCACAAAACAGCCAGGACCCCACTCTCAAGCAGGACTCCTGCCACCTCTGCGCTGCCTGCCACACCCCCTTGCTGCCCGCACTGTCTTCACTGCTGGCAGGCCTCTGTGTGCACAGCCCAGTCTATGCCAAGGGAACAAGGGGCTTGCTCGCCCCTTGCTAGGACCTCCTCCTACAGCACTCTGGACCAGGGCACACACGCCCCTGGACCAGCAGCCTGCGAGGAAGCTGCAGCTGAGCCAGCCACAAAGGCCAGCAGCCCTTGGCAGGGAGCCTTCTGCTAAGGACAGCTTTCCCACTCCAAAGGCCTGCAGGAGTGCCTGGAGGCTCAGGCCTGCAGCGTTTTCCATCCCAGAGCACTGGGTGCCCCAAGCCTCCCCTGCGGCTTCCGAGCACCCTCCAGCCCACAGGCCCTTGGCACCCACTCTGTTGCCAGAGGCAAGTCCTAGGCAGGACGCTCGAGCTTGTAGAGCCAGAGGGCCTCCAGCTTGGAAACCTGCTCAGGAACTCAGTGGCAGCCAGGCTTCCCCTTCCATGCTGGTCGGCTAGCAGATGGAGCCATCGCTCCACCGAGAAACTCTCTGCTTTGCCTTCAGCCGGGGAATCGCCTGGCTCAGCTCTCTCTGCCTCAAGCAGAAACTCAAGGGTGCACCCAGCCTGCAGAAAGAAGAGTGCCTTTTCCTGAGCACTGCTATGCTGGGGCAGCTCCCTGAGAGCCTCCTGGGGCCTTCTCTGCCCTCACACAGTCGTGCCATTCGGCCCACCCGGGGAGCAAAGGTCCCCCTCGGCAGGGCTCCGGGTACGGCCTGTGTGTGTTTTCAGGGCTGGGAAAGGGCAGATCCAGAAGCTGGGTGTGCGCTTGGGAATGGGGCCTGATGGGCATAGCCGGCCTTCCCGGGTTGGGAAGCAGGAGATCTGGGGCCTCCGAGCTGCATGCACATCCCCTCCCTGGATGCCCCTCTTGCTTCTTCTCTGCTGCCAAGCCTCTCTCACCACACGTGCGTCTCATCGGATGGAGCAGGCTGCTTGCCATTCTTGGGCAGGGAATCATCCCACACGCCTCGTTTCCTCGCAGGGGAGTGCACACTGACCCAGAGCCTCCAGAGGAGCTGCTGTCTCTCCAGCCACAAAGGCCTGCAGCCGAATCCCTGACAGCCTGCTGCATGGAGGGCTTCTATGGGAGAGGGCCATACGTCCCAGGCGGGTGCTCTCTGGCACACCGCTTTCCATGGGCAAACGCTGTGTGTGCCAAGTGTCTCCGGTGTGCAGAAAATGTAGCCCCGGGGCCCGAGGCGCAGGGAATCCTCTTTGGACCCAGAGCAATGTGCTAGGCAGGCCTCCCATGCTGGGAGAGCCTCCACTTCCCCAACTGTCCAAGGGCCTCAGGAGCACACCTCGAGGGAGCGTGGGTCTGACAGGCAGAACGGCCCGAGTGCGGAACGTGGATGGCAGGCCAAAGCCCTCCCTAGGGCCTGTGCTGGCCTAGGCCCCTGCCAGCCAGCAGGGCCTCGACAGAGCAGAGTTCATTCGAGTAGGCCCCAGGGGCTTGCCTGTGTGTCTCTTGCACTGCTGGGAAGCTGCAGGTCCAGAGGCTGTGTGTGCACGGGGCCCCTGGGGCCTGAGCACAAAACAGCCAGGACCCCACTCTCAAGCAGGACTCCTGCCACCTCTGCGCTGCCTGCCACACCCCCTTGCTGCCCGCACTGTCTTCACTGCTGGCAGGCCTCTGTGTGCACAGCCCAGTCTATGCCAAGGGAACAAGGGGCTTGCTCGCCCCTTGCTAGGACCTCCTCCTACAGCACTCTGGACCAGGGCACACACGCCCCTGGACCAGCAGCCTGCGAGGAAGCTGCAGCTGAGCCAGCCACAAAGGCCAGCAGCCCTTGGCAGGGAGCCTTCTGCTAAGGACAGCTTTCCCACTCCAAAGGCCTGCAGGAGTGCCTGGAGGCTCAGGCCTGCAGCGTTTTCCATCCCAGAGCACTGGGTGCCCCAAGCCTCCCCTGCGGCTTCCGAGCACCCTCCAGCCCACAGGCCCTTGGCACCCACTCTGTTGCCAGAGGCAAGTCCTAGGCAGGACGCTCGAGCTTGTAGAGCCAGAGGGCCTCCAGCTTGGAAACCTGCTCAGGAACTCAGTGGCAGCCAGGCTTCCCCTTCCATGCTGGTCGGCTAGCAGATGGAGCCATCGCTCCACCGAGAAACTCTCTGCTTTGCCTTCAGCCGGGGAATCGCCTGGCTCAGCTCTCTCTGCCTCAAGCAGAAACTCGAGGGTGCACCCAGCCTGCAGAAAGAAGAGTGCCTTTTCCTGAGCACTGCTATGCTGGGGCAGCTCCCTGAGAGCCTCCTGGGGCCTTCTCTGCCCTCACACAGTCGTGCCATTCGGCCCACCCGGGGAGCAAAGGTCCCCCTCGGCAGGGCTCCGGGTACGGCCTGTGTGTGTTTTCAGGGCTGGGAAAGGGCAGATCCAGAAGCTGGGTGTGCGCTTGGGAATGGGGCCTGATGGGCATAGCCGGCCTTCCCGGGTTGGGAAGCAGGAGATCTGGGGCCTCCGAGCTGCATGCACATCCCCTCCCTGGATGCCCCTCTTGCTTCTTCTCTGCTGCCAAGCCTCGCTCACCACACGTGCGTCTCATCGAAAGGAGCAGGCTGCTTGCCATTCTTTGCAAGGGCCTCACCCCACAGGCCTCGTTTCCTCGAACAGGAGTGCACATTGACCCAGAGCCTCCAGAGGAGCTGCTGTCTCTCCAGCCACAAAGGCCTGCAGCCGAATCCCTGGCAGCCTGCTGCATGGAGGGCTTCTATGGGAGAGGGCCATACGTCCCAGGCGGGTGCTCTCTGGCACACCGCTTTCCATGGGCAAACGCTGTGTGTGCCAAGTGTCTCCGGTGTGCAGAAAATGTAGCCCCGGGGCCCGAGGCGCAGGGAATCCTCTTTGGACCCAGAGCAATGTGCTAGGCAGGCCTCCCATGCTGGGAGAGCCTCCACTTCCCCAACTGTCCAAGGGCCTCAGGAGCACACCTCGAGGGAGCGTGGGTCTGACAGGCAGAACGGCCCGAGTGCGGAACGTGGATGGCAGGCCAAAGCCCTCCCTAGGGCCTGTGCTGGCCTAGGCCCCTGCCAGCCAGCAGGGCCTCGACAGAGCAGAGTTCATTCGAGTAGGCCCCAGGGGCTTGCCTGTGTGTCTCTTGCACTGCTGGGAAGCTGCAGGTCCAGAGGCTGTGTGTGCACGGGGCCCCTGGGGCCTGAGCACAAAACAGCCAGGACCCCACTCTCAAGCAGGACTCCTGCCACCTCTGCGCTGCCTGCCACACCCCCTTGCTGCCCGCACTGTCTTCACTGCTGGCAGGCCTCTGTGTGCACAGCCCAGTCTATGCCAAGGGAACAAGGGGCTTGCTCGCCCCTTGCTAGGACCTCCTCCTACAGCACTCTGGACCAGGGCACACACGCCCCTGGACCAGCAGCCTGCGAGGAAGCTGCAGCTGAGCCAGCCACAAAGGCCAGCAGCCCTTGGCAGGGAGCCTTCTGCTAAGGACAGCTTTCCCACTCCAAAGGCCTGCAGGAGTGCCTGGAGGCTCAGGCCTGCAGCGTTTTCCATCCCAGAGCACTGGGTGCCCCAAGCCTCCCCTGCGGCTTCCGAGCACCCTCCAGCCCACAGGCCCTTGGCACCCACTCTGTTGCCAGAGGCAAGTCCTAGGCAGGACGCTCGAGCTTGTAGAGCCAGAGGGCCTCCAGCTTGGAAACCTGCTCAGGAACTCAGTGGCAGCCAGGCTTCCCCTTCCATGCTGGTCGGCTAGCAGATGGAGCCATCGCTCCACCGAGAAACTCTCTGCTTTGCCTTCAGCCGGGGAATCGCCTGGCTCAGCTCTCTCTGCCTCAAGCAGAAACTCGAGGGTGCACCCAGCCTGCAGAAAGAAGAGTGCCTTTTCCTGAGCACTGCTATGCTGGGGCAGCTCCCTGAGAGCCTCCTGGGGCCTTCTCTGCCCTCACACAGTCGTGCCATTCGGCCCACCCGGGGAGCAAAGGTCCCCCTCGGCAGGGCTCCGGGTACGGCCTGTGTGTGTTTTCAGGGCTGGGAAAGGGCAGATCCAGAAGCTGGGTGTGCGCTTGGGAATGGGGCCTGATGGGCATAGCCGGCCTTCCCGGGTCGGGAAGCAGGAGATCTGGGGCCTCCGAGCTGCATGCACATCCCCTCCCTGGATGCCCCTCTTGCTTCTTCTCTGCTGCCAAGCCTCTCTCACCACACGTGCGTCTCATCGGATGGAGCAGGCTGCTTGCCATTCTTGGGCAGGGAATCATCCCACACGCCTCGTTTCCTCGCAGGGGAGTGCACACTGACCCAGAGCCTCCAGAGGAGCTGCTGTCTCTCCAGCCACAAAGGCCTGCAGCCGAATCCCTGACAGCCTGCTGCATGGAGGGCTTCTATGGGAGAGGGCCATACGTCCCAGGCGGGTGCTCTCTGGCACACCGCTTTCCATGGGCAAACGCTGTGTGTGCCAAGTGTCTCCGGTGTGCAGAAAATGTAGCCCCGGGGCCCGAGGCGCAGGGAATCCTCTTTGGACCCAGAGCAATGTGCTAGGCAGGCCTCCCATGCTGGGAGAGCCTCCACTTCCCCAACTGTCCAAGGGCCTCAGGAGCACACCTCGAGGGAGCGTGGGTCTGACAGGCAGAACGGCCCGAGTGCGGAACGTGGATGGCAGGCCAAAGCCATCCCTAGGGCCTGTGCTGGCCTAGGCCCCTGCCAGCCAGCAGGGCCTCGACAGAGCAGAGTTCATTCGAGTAGGCCCCAGGGGCTTGCCTGTGTGTCTCTTGCACTGCTGGGAAGCTGCAGGTCCAGAGGCTGTGTGTGCACGGGGCCCCTGGGGCCTGAGCACAAAACAGCCAGGACCCCACTCTCAAGCAGGACTCCTGCCACCTCTGCGCTGCCTGCCACACCCCCTTGCTGCCCGCACTGTCTTCACTGCTGGCAGGCCTCTGTGTGCACAGCCCAGTCTATGCCAAGGGAACAAGGGGCTTGCTCGCCCCTTGCTAGGACCTCCTCCTACAGCACTCTGGACCAGGGCACACACGCCCCTGGACCAGCAGCCTGCGAGGAAGCTGCAGCTGAGCCAGCCACAAAGGCCAGCAGCCCTTGGCAGGGAGCCTTCTGCTAAGGACAGCTTTCCCACTCCAAAGGCCTGCAGGAGTGCCTGGAGGCTCAGGCCTGCAGCGTTTTCCATCCCAGAGCACTGGGTGCCCCAAGCCTCCCCTGCGGCTTCCGAGCACCCTCCAGCCCACAGGCCCTTGGCACCCACTCTGTTGCCAGAGGCAAGTCCTAGGCAGGACGCTCGAGCTTGTAGAGCCAGAGGGCCTCCAGCTTGGAAACCTGCTCAGGAACTCAGTGGCAGCCAGGCTTCCCCTTCCATGCTGGTCGGCTAGCAGATGGAGCCATCGCTCCACCGAGAAACTCTCTGCTTTGCCTTCAGCCGGGGAATCGCCTGGCTCAGCTCTCTCTGCCTCAAGCAGAAACTCGAGGGTGCACCCAGCCTGCAGAAAGAAGAGTGCCTTTTCCTGAGCACTGCTATGCTGGGGCAGCTCCCTGAGAGCCTCCTGGGGCCTTCTCTGCCCTCACACAGTCGTGCCATTCGGCCCACCCGGGGAGCAAAGGTCCCCCTCGGCAGGGCTCCGGGTACGGCCTGTGTGTGTTTTCAGGGCTGGGAAAGGGCAGATCCAGAAGCTGGGTGTGCGCTTGGGAATGGGGCCTGATGGGCATAGCCGGCCTTCCCGGGTTGGGAAGCAGGAGATCTGGGGCCTCCGAGCTGCATGCACATCCCCTCCCTGGATGCCCCTCTTGCTTCTTCTCTGCTGCCAAGCCTCGCTCACCACACGTGCGTCTCATCGAAAGGAGCAGGCTGCTTGCCATTCTTTGCAAGGGCCTCACCCCACAGGCCTCGTTTCCTCGAACAGGAGTGCACATTGACCCAGAGCCTCCAGAGGAGCTGCTGTCTCTCCAGCCACAAAGGCCTGCAGCCGAATCCCTGGCAGCCTGCTGCATGGAGGGCTTCTATGGGAGAGGGCCATACGTCCCAGGCGGGTGCTCTCTGGCACACCGCTTTCCATGGGCAAACGCTGTGTGTGCCAAGTGTCTCCGGTGTGCAGAAAATGTAGCCCCGGGGCCCGAGGCGCAGGGAATCCTCTTTGGACCCAGAGCAATGTGCTAGGCAGGCCTCCCATGCTGGGAGAGCCTCCACTTCCCCAACTGTCCAAGGGCCTCAGGAGCACACCTCGAGGGAGCGTGGGTCTGACAGGCAGAACGGCCCGAGTGCGGAACGTGGATGGCAGGCCAAAGCCATCCCTAGGGCCTGTGCTGGCCTAGGCCCCTGCCAGCCAGCAGGGCCTCGACAGAGCAGAGTTCATTCGAGTAGGCCCCAGGGGCTTGCCTGTGTGTCTCTTGCACTGCTGGGAAGCTGCAGGTCCAGAGGCTGTGTGTGCACGGGGCCCCTGGGGCCTGAGCACAAAACAGCCAGGACCCCACTCTCAAGCAGGACTCCTGCCACCTCTGCGCTGCCTGCCACACCCCCTTGCTGCCCGCACTGTCTTCACTGCTGGCAGGCCTCTGTGTGCACAGCCCAGTCTATGCCAAGGGAACAAGGGGCTTGCTCGCCCCTTGCTAGGACCTCCTCCTACAGCACTCTGGACCAGGGCACACACGCCCCTGGACCAGCAGCCTGCGAGGAAGCTGCAGCTGAGCCAGCCACAAAGGCCAGCAGCCCTTGGCAGGGAGCCTTCTGCTAAGGACAGCTTTCCCACTCCAAAGGCCTGCAGGAGTGCCTGGAGGCTCAGGCCTGCAGCGTTTTCCATCCCAGAGCACTGGGTGCCCCAAGCCTCCCCTGCGGCTTCCGAGCACCCTCCAGCCCACAGGCCCTTGGCACCCACTCTGTTGCCAGAGGCAAGTCCTAGGCAGGACGCTCGAGCTTGTAGAGCCAGAGGGCCTCCAGCTTGGAAACCTGCTCAGGAACTCAGTGGCAGCCAGGCTTCCCCTTCCATGCTGGTCGGCTAGCAGATGGAGCCATCGCTCCACCGAGAAACTCTCTGCTTTGCCTTCAGCCGGGGAATCGCCTGGCTCAGCTCTCTCTGCCTCAAGCAGAAACTCGAGGGTGCACCCAGCCTGCAGAAAGAAGAGTGCCTTTTCCTGAGCACTGCTATGCTGGGGCAGCTCCCTGAGAGCCTCCTGGGGCCTTCTCTGCCCTCACACAGTCGTGCCATTCGGCCCACCCGGGGAGCAAAGGTCCCCCTCGGCAGGGCTCCGGGTACGGCCTGTGTGTGTTTTCAGGGCTGGGAAAGGGCAGATCCAGAAGCTGGGTGTGCGCTTGGGAATGGGGCCTGATGGGCATAGCCGGCCTTCCCGGGTCGGGAAGCAGGAGATCTGGGGCCTCCGAGCTGCATGCACATCCCCTCCCTGGATGCCCCTCTTGCTTCTTCTCTGCTGCCAAGCCTCTCTCACCACACGTGCGTCTCATCGGATGGAGCAGGCTGCTTGCCATTCTTGGGCAGGGAATCATCCCACACGCCTCGTTTCCTCGCAGGGGAGTGCACACTGACCCAGAGCCTCCAGAGGAGCTGCTGTCTCTCCAGCCACAAAGGCCTGCAGCCGAATCCCTGACAGCCTGCTGCATGGAGGGCTTCTATGGGAGAGGGCCATACGTCCCAGGCGGGTGCTCTCTGGCACACCGCTTTCCATGGGCAAACGCTGTGTGTGCCAAGTGTCTCCGGTGTGCAGAAAATGTAGCCCCGGGGCCCGAGGCGCAGGGAATCCTCTTTGGACCCAGAGCAATGTGCTAGGCAGGCCTCCCATGCTGGGAGAGCCTCCACTTCCCCAACTGTCCAAGGGCCTCAGGAGCACACCTCGAGGGAGCGTGGGTCTGACAGGCAGAACGGCCCGAGTGCGGAACGTGGATGGCAGGCCAAAGCCCTCCCTAGGGCCTGTGCTGGCCTAGGCCCCCTGCCAGCCAGCAGGGCCTCGACAGAGCAGAGTTCATTCGAGTAGGCCCCAGGGGCTTGCCTGTGTGTCTCTTGCACTGCTGGGAAGCTGCAGGTCCAGAGGCTGTGTGTGCACGGGGCCCCTGGGGCCTGAGCACAAAACAGCCAGGACCCCACTCTCAAGCAGGACTCCTGCCACCTCTGCGCTGCCTGCCACACCCCCTTGCTGCCCGCACTGTCTTCACTGCTGGCAGGCCTCTGTGTGCACAGCCCAGTCTATGCCAAGGGAACAAGGGGCTTGCTCGCCCCTTGCTAGGACCTCCTCCTACAGCACTCTGGACCAGGGCACACACGCCCCTGGACCAGCAGCCTGCGAGGAAGCTGCAGCTGAGCCAGCCACAAAGGCCAGCAGCCCTTGGCAGGGAGCCTTCTGCTAAGGACAGCTTTCCCACTCCAAAGGCCTGCAGGAGTGCCTGGAGGCTCAGGCCTGCAGCGTTTTCCATCCCAGAGCACTGGGTGCCCCAAGCCTCCCCTGCGGCTTCCGAGCACCCTCCAGCCCACAGGCCCTTGGCACCCACTCTGTTGCCAGAGGCAAGTCCTAGGCAGGACGCTCGAGCTTGTAGAGCCAGAGGGCCTCCAGCTTGGAAACCTGCTCAGGAACTCAGTGGCAGCCAGGCTTCCCCTTCCATGCTGGTCGGCTAGCAGATGGAGCCATCGCTCCACCGAGAAACTCTCTGCTTTGCCTTCAGCCGGGGAATCGCCTGGCTCAGCTCTCTCTGCCTCAAGCAGAAACTCAAGGGTGCACCCAGCCTGCAGAAAGAAGAGTGCCTTTTCCTGAGCACTGCTATGCTGGGGCAGCTCCCTGAGAGCCTCCTGGGGCCTTCTCTGCCCTCACACAGTCGTGCCATTCGGCCCACCCGGGGAGCAAAGGTCCCCCTCGGCAGGGCTCCGGGTACGGCCTGTGTGTGTTTTCAGGGCTGGGAAAGGGCAGATCCAGAAGCTGGGTGTGCGCTTGGGAATGGGGCCTGATGGGCATAGCCGGCCTTCCCGGGTTGGGAAGCAGGAGATCTGGGGCCTCCGAGCTGCATGCACATCCCCTCCCTGGATGCCCCTCTTGCTTCTTCTCTGCTGCCAAGCCTCTCTCACCACACGTGCGTCTCATCGGATGGAGCAGGCTGCTTGCCATTCTTGGGCAGGGAATCATCCCACACGCCTCGTTTCCTCGCAGGGGAGTGCACACTGACCCAGAGCCTCCAGAGGAGCTGCTGTCTCTCCAGCCACAAAGGCCTGCAGCCGAATCCCTGACAGCCTGCTGCATGGAGGGCTTCTATGGGAGAGGGCCATACGTCCCAGGCGGGTGCTCTCTGGCACACCGCTTTCCATGGGCAAACGCTGTGTGTGCCAAGTGTCTCCGGTGTGCAGAAAATGTAGCCCCGGGGCCCGAGGCGCAGGGAATCCTCTTTGGACCCAGAGCAATGTGCTAGGCAGGCCTCCCATGCTGGGAGAGCCTCCACTTCCCCAACTGTCCAAGGGCCTCAGGAGCACACCTCGAGGGAGCGTGGGTCTGACAGGCAGAACGGCCCGAGTGCGGAACGTGGATGGCAGGCCAAAGCCCTCCCTAGGGCCTGTGCTGGCCTAGGCCCCTGCCAGCCAGCAGGGCCTCGACAGAGCAGAGTTCATTCGAGTAGGCCCCAGGGGCTTGCCTGTGTGTCTCTTGCACTGCTGGGAAGCTGCAGGTCCAGAGGCTGTGTGTGCACGGGGCCCCTGGGGCCTGAGCACAAAACAGCCAGGACCCCACTCTCAAGCAGGACTCCTGCCACCTCTGCGCTGCCTGCCACACCCCCTTGCTGCCCGCACTGTCTTCACTGCTGGCAGGCCTCTGTGTGCACAGCCCAGTCTATGCCAAGGGAACAAGGGGCTTGCTCGCCCCTTGCTAGGACCTCCTCCTACAGCACTCTGGACCAGGGCACACACGCCCCTGGACCAGCAGCCTGCGAGGAAGCTGCAGCTGAGCCAGCCACAAAGGCCAGCAGCCCTTGGCAGGGAGCCTTCTGCTAAGGACAGCTTTCCCACTCCAAAGGCCTGCAGGAGTGCCTGGAGGCTCAGGCCTGCAGCGTTTTCCATCCCAGAGCACTGGGTGCCCCAAGCCTCCCCTGCGGCTTCCGAGCACCCTCCAGCCCACAGGCCCTTGGCACCCACTCTGTTGCCAGAGGCAAGTCCTAGGCAGGACGCTCGAGCTTGTAGAGCCAGAGGGCCTCCAGCTTGGAAACCTGCTCAGGAACTCAGTGGCAGCCAGGCTTCCCCTTCCATGCTGGTCGGCTAGCAGATGGAGCCATCGCTCCACCGAGAAACTCTCTGCTTTGCCTTCAGCCGGGGAATCGCCTGGCTCAGCTCTCTCTGCCTCAAGCAGAAACTCGAGGGTGCACCCAGCCTGCAGAAAGAAGAGTGCCTTTTCCTGAGCACTGCTATGCTGGGGCAGCTCCCTGAGAGCCTCCTGGGGCCTTCTCTGCCCTCACACAGTCGTGCCATTCGGCCCACCCGGGGAGCAAAGGTCCCCCTCGGCAGGGCTCCGGGTACGGCCTGTGTGTGTTTTCAGGGCTGGGAAAGGGCAGATCCAGAAGCTGGGTGTGCGCTTGGGAATGGGGCCTGATGGGCATAGCCGGCCTTCCCGGGTTGGGAAGCAGGAGATCTGGGGCCTCCGAGCTGCATGCACATCCCCTCCCTGGATGCCCCTCTTGCTTCTTCTCTGCTGCCAAGCCTCGCTCACCACACGTGCGTCTCATCGAAAGGAGCAGGCTGCTTGCCATTCTTTGCAAGGGCCTCACCCCACAGGCCTCGTTTCCTCGAACAGGAGTGCACATTGACCCAGAGCCTCCAGAGGAGCTGCTGTCTCTCCAGCCACAAAGGCCTGCAGCCGAATCCCTGGCAGCCTGCTGCATGGAGGGCTTCTATGGGAGAGGGCCATACGTCCCAGGCGGGTGCTCTCTGGCACACCGCTTTCCATGGGCAAACGCTGTGTGTGCCAAGTGTCTCCGGTGTGCAGAAAATGTAGCCCCGGGGCCCGAGGCGCAGGGAATCCTCTTTGGACCCAGAGCAATGTGCTAGGCAGGCCTCCCATGCTGGGAGAGCCTCCACTTCCCCAACTGTCCAAGGGCCTCAGGAGCACACCTCGAGGGAGCGTGGGTCTGACAGGCAGAACGGCCCGAGTGCGGAACGTGGATGGCAGGCCAAAGCCCTCCCTAGGGCCTGTGCTGGCCTAGGCCCCTGCCAGCCAGCAGGGCCTCGACAGAGCAGAGTTCATTCGAGTAGGCCCCAGGGGCTTGCCTGTGTGTCTCTTGCACTGCTGGGAAGCTGCAGGTCCAGAGGCTGTGTGTGCACGGGGCCCCTGGGGCCTGAGCACAAAACAGCCAGGACCCCACTCTCAAGCAGGACTCCTGCCACCTCTGCGCTGCCTGCCACACCCCCTTGCTGCCCGCACTGTCTTCACTGCTGGCAGGCCTCTGTGTGCACAGCCCAGTCTATGCCAAGGGAACAAGGGGCTTGCTCGCCCCTTGCTAGGACCTCCTCCTACAGCACTCTGGACCAGGGCACACACGCCCCTGGACCAGCAGCCTGCGAGGAAGCTGCAGCTGAGCCAGCCACAAAGGCCAGCAGCCCTTGGCAGGGAGCCTTCTGCTAAGGACAGCTTTCCCACTCCAAAGGCCTGCAGGAGTGCCTGGAGGCTCAGGCCTGCAGCGTTTTCCATCCCAGAGCACTGGGTGCCCCAAGCCTCCCCTGCGGCTTCCGAGCACCCTCCAGCCCACAGGCCCTTGGCACCCACTCTGTTGCCAGAGGCAAGTCCTAGGCAGGACGCTCGAGCTTGTAGAGCCAGAGGGCCTCCAGCTTGGAAACCTGCTCAGGAACTCAGTGGCAGCCAGGCTTCCCCTTCCATGCTGGTCGGCTAGCAGATGGAGCCATCGCTCCACCGAGAAACTCTCTGCTTTGCCTTCAGCCGGGGAATCGCCTGGCTCAGCTCTCTCTGCCTCAAGCAGAAACTCGAGGGTGCACCCAGCCTGCAGAAAGAAGAGTGCCTTTTCCTGAGCACTGCTATGCTGGGGCAGCTCCCTGAGAGCCTCCTGGGGCCTTCTCTGCCCTCACACAGTCGTGCCATTCGGCCCACCCGGGGAGCAAAGGTCCCCCTCGGCAGGGCTCCGGGTACGGCCTGTGTGTGTTTTCAGGGCTGGGAAAGGGCAGATCCAGAAGCTGGGTGTGCGCTTGGGAATGGGGCCTGATGGGCATAGCCGGCCTTCCCGGGTTGGGAAGCAGGAGATCTGGGGCCTCCGAGCTGCATGCACATCCCCTCCCTGGATGCCCCTCTTGCTTCTTCTCTGCTGCCAAGCCTCTCTCACCACACGTGCGTCTCATCGGATGGAGCAGGCTGCTTGCCATTCTTGGGCAGGGAATCATCCCACACGCCTCGTTTCCTCGCAGGGGAGTGCACACTGACCCAGAGCCTCCAGAGGAGCTGCTGTCTCTCCAGCCACAAAGGCCTGCAGCCGAATCCCTGACAGCCTGCTGCATGGAGGGCTTCTATGGGAGAGGGCCATACGTCCCAGGCGGGTGCTCTCTGGCACACCGCTTTCCATGGGCAAACGCTGTGTGTGCCAAGTGTCTCCGGTGTGCAGAAAATGTAGCCCCGGGGCCCGAGGCGCAGGGAATCCTCTTTGGACCCAGAGCAATGTGCTAGGCAGGCCTCCCATGCTGGGAGAGCCTCCACTTCCCCAACTGTCCAAGGGCCTCAGGAGCACACCTCGAGGGAGCGTGGGTCTGACAGGCAGAACGGCCCGAGTGCGGAACGTGGATGGCAGGCCAAAGCCCTCCCTAGGGCCTGTGCTGGCCTAGGCCCCTGCCAGCCAGCAGGGCCTCGACAGAGCAGAGTTCATTCGAGTAGGCCCCAGGGGCTTGCCTGTGTGTCTCTTGCACTGCTGGGAAGCTGCAGGTCCAGAGGCTGTGTGTGCACGGGGCCCCTGGGGCCTGAGCACAAAACAGCCAGGACCCCACTCTCAAGCAGGACTCCTGCCACCTCTGCGCTGCCTGCCACACCCCCTTGCTGCCCGCACTGTCTTCACTGCTGGCAGGCCTCTGTGTGCACAGCCCAGTCTATGCCAAGGGAACAAGGGGCTTGCTCGCCCCTTGCTAGGACCTCCTCCTACAGCACTCTGGACCAGGGCACACACGCCCCTGGACCAGCAGCCTGCGAGGAAGCTGCAGCTGAGCCAGCCACAAAGGCCAGCAGCCCTTGGCAGGGAGCCTTCTGCTAAGGACAGCTTTCCCACTCCAAAGGCCTGCAGGAGTGCCTGGAGGCTCAGGCCTGCAGCGTTTTCCATCCCAGAGCACTGGGTGCCCCAAGCCTCCCCTGCGGCTTCCGAGCACCCTCCAGCCCACAGGCCCTTGGCACCCACTCTGTTGCCAGAGGCAAGTCCTAGGCAGGACGCTCGAGCTTGTAGAGCCAGAGGGCCTCCAGCTTGGAAACCTGCTCAGGAACTCAGTGGCAGCCAGGCTTCCCCTTCCATGCTGGTCGGCTAGCAGATGGAGCCATCGCTCCACCGAGAAACTCTCTGCTTTGCCTTCAGCCGGGGAATCGCCTGGCTCAGCTCTCTCTGCCTCAAGCAGAAACTCGAGGGTGCACCCAGCCTGCAGAAAGAAGAGTGCCTTTTCCTGAGCACTGCTATGCTGGGGCAGCTCCCTGAGAGCCTCCTGGGGCCTTCTCTGCCCTCACACAGTCGTGCCATTCGGCCCACCCGGGGAGCAAAGGTCCCCCTCGGCAGGGCTCCGGGTACGGCCTGTGTGTGTTTTCAGGGCTGGGAAAGGGCAGATCCAGAAGCTGGGTGTGCGCTTGGGAATGGGGCCTGATGGGCATAGCCGGCCTTCCCGGGTTGGGAAGCAGGAGATCTGGGGCCTCCGAGCTGCATGCACATCCCCTCCCTGGATGCCCCTCTTGCTTCTTCTCTGCTGCCAAGCCTCTCTCACCACACGTGCGTCTCATCGGATGGAGCAGGCTGCTTGCCATTCTTGGGCAGGGAATCATCCCACACGCCTCGTTTCCTCGCAGGGGAGTGCACACTGACCCAGAGCCTCCAGAGGAGCTGCTGTCTCTCCAGCCACAAAGGCCTGCAGCCGAATCCCTGACAGCCTGCTGCATGGAGGGCTTCTATGGGAGAGGGCCATACGTCCCAGGCGGGTGCTCTCTGGCACACCGCTTTCCATGGGCAAACGCTGTGTGTGCCAAGTGTCTCCGGTGTGCAGAAAATGTAGCCCCGGGGCCCGAGGCGCAGGGAATCCTCTTTGGACCCAGAGCAATGTGCTAGGCAGGCCTCCCATGCTGGGAGAGCCTCCACTTCCCCAACTGTCCAAGGGCCTCAGGAGCACACCTCGAGGGAGCGTGGGTCTGACAGGCAGAACGGCCCGAGTGCGGAACGTGGATGGCAGGCCAAAGCCCTCCCTAGGGCCTGTGCTGGCCTAGGCCCCTGCCAGCCAGCAGGGCCTCGACAGAGCAGAGTTCATTCGAGTAGGCCCCAGGGGCTTGCCTGTGTGTCTCTTGCACTGCTGGGAAGCTGCAGGTCCAGAGGCTGTGTGTGCACGGGGCCCCTGGGGCCTGAGCACAAAACAGCCAGGACCCCACTCTCAAGCAGGACTCCTGCCACCTCTGCGCTGCCTGCCACACCCCCTTGCTGCCCGCACTGTCTTCACTGCTGGCAGGCCTCTGTGTGCACAGCCCAGTCTATGCCAAGGGAACAAGGGGCTTGCTCGCCCCTTGCTAGGACCTCCTCCTACAGCACTCTGGACCAGGGCACACACGCCCCTGGACCAGCAGCCTGCGAGGAAGCTGCAGCTGAGCCAGCCACAAAGGCCAGCAGCCCTTGGCAGGGAGCCTTCTGCTAAGGACAGCTTTCCCACTCCAAAGGCCTGCAGGAGTGCCTGGAGGCTCAGGCCTGCAGCGTCTTCCATCCCAGAGCACTGGGTGCCCCAAGCCTCCCCTGCGGCTTCCGAGCACCCTCCAGCCCACAGGCCCTTGGCACCCACTCTGTTGCCAGAGGCAAGTCCTAGGCAGGACGCTCGAGCTTGTAGAGCCAGAGGGCCTCCAGCTTGGAAACCTGCTCAGGAACTCAGTGGCAGCCAGGCTTCCCCTTCCATGCTGGTCGGCTAGCAGATGGAGCCATCGCTCCACCGAGAAACTCTCTGCTTTGCCTTCAGCCGGGGAATCGCCTGGCTCAGCTCTCTCTGCCTCAAGCAGAAACTCGAGGGTGCACCCAGCCTGCAGAAAGAAGAGTGCCTTTTCCTGAGCACTGCTATGCTGGGGCAGCTCCCTGAGAGCCTCCTGGGGCCTTCTCTGCCCTCACACAGTCGTGCCATTCGGCCCACCCGGGGAGCAAAGGTCCCCCTCGGCAGGGCTCCGGGTACGGCCTGTGTGTGTTTTCAGGGCTGGGAAAGGGCAGATCCAGAAGCTGGGTGTGCGCTTGGGAATGGGGCCTGATGGGCATAGCCGGCCTTCCCGGGTTGGGAAGCAGGAGATCTGGGGCCTCCGAGCTGCATGCACATCCCCTCCCTGGATGCCCCTCTTGCTTCTTCTCTGCTGCCAAGCCTCGCTCACCACACGTGCGTCTCATCGAAAGGAGCAGGCTGCTTGCCATTCTTTGCAAGGGCCTCACCCCACAGGCCTCGTTTCCTCGAACAGGAGTGCACATTGACCCAGAGCCTCCAGAGGAGCTGCTGTCTCTCCAGCCACAAAGGCCTGCAGCCGAATCCCTGGCAGCCGCTGCATGGAGGGCTTCTATGGGAGAGGGCCATACGTCCCAGGCGGGTGCTCTCTGGCACACCGCTTTCCATGGGCAAACGCTGTGTGTGCCAAGTGTCTCTGGTGTGCAGAAAATGTAGCCCCGGGGCCCGAGGCGCAGGGAATCCTCTTTGGACCCAGAGCAATGTGCTAGGCAGGCCTCCCATGCTGGGAGAGCCTCCACTTCCCCAACTGTCCAAGGGCCTCAGGAGCACACCTCGAGGGAGCGTGGGTCTGACAGGCAGAACGGCCCGAGTGCGGAACGTGGATGGCAGGCCAAAGCCCTCCCTAGGGCCTGTGCTGGCCTAGGCCCCTGCCAGCCAGCAGGGCCTCGACAGAGCAGAGTTCATTCGAGTAGGCCCCAGGGGCTTGCCTGTGTGTCTCTTGCACTGCTGGGAAGCTGCAGGTCCAGAGGCTGTGTGTGCACGGGGCCCCTGGGGCCTGAGCACAAAACAGCCAGGACCCCACTCTCAAGCAGGACTCCTGCCACCTCTGCGCTGCCTGCCACACCCCCTTGCTGCCCGCACTGTCTTCACTGCTGGCAGGCCTCTGTGTGCACAGCCCAGTCTATGCCAAGGGAACAAGGGGCTTGCTCGCCCCTTGCTAGGACCTCCTCCTACAGCACTCTGGACCAGGGCACACACGCCCCTGGACCAGCAGCCTGCGAGGAAGCTGCAGCTGAGCCAGCCACAAAGGCCAGCAGCCCTTGGCAGGGAGCCTTCTGCTAAGGACAGCTTTCCCACTCCAAAGGCCTGCAGGAGTGCCTGGAGGCTCAGGCCTGCAGCGTCTTCCATCCCAGAGCACTGGGTGCCCCAAGCCTCCCCTGCGGCTTCCGAGCACCCTCCAGCCCACAGGCCCTTGGCACCCACTCTGTTGCCAGAGGCAAGTCCTAGGCAGGACGCTCGAGCTTGTAGAGCCAGAGGGCCTCCAGCTTGGAAACCTGCTCAGGAACTCAGTGGCAGCCAGGCTTCCCCTTCCATGCTGGTCGGCTAGCAGATGGAGCCATCGCTCCACCGAGAAACTCTCTGCTTTGCCTTCAGCCGGGGAATCGCCTGGCTCAGCTCTCTCTGCCTCAAGCAGAAACTCGAGGGTGCACCCAGCCTGCAGAAAGAAGAGTGCCTTTTCCTGAGCACTGCTATGCTGGGGCAGCTCCCTGAGAGCCTCCTGGGGCCTTCTCTGCCCTCACACAGTCGTGCCATTCGGCCCACCCGGGGAGCAAAGGTCCCCCTCGGCAGGGCTCCGGGTACGGCCTGTGTGTGTTTTCAGGGCTGGGAAAGGGCAGATCCAGAAGCTGGGTGTGCGCTTGGGAATGGGGCCTGATGGGCATAGCCGGCCTTCCCGGGTTGGGAAGCAGGAGATCTGGGGCCTCCGAGCTGCATGCACATCCCCTCCCTGGATGCCCCTCTTGCTTCTTCTCTGCTGCCAAGCCTCGCTCACCACACGTGCGTCTCATCGAAAGGAGCAGGCTGCTTGCCATTCTTTGCAAGGGCCTCACCCCACAGGCCTCGTTTCCTCGAACAGGAGTGCACATTGACCCAGAGCCTCCAGAGGAGCTGCTGTCTCTCCAGCCACAAAGGCCTGCAGCCGAATCCCTGGCAGCCGCTGCATGGAGGGCTTCTATGGGAGAGGGCCATACGTCCCAGGCGGGTGCTCTCTGGCACACCGCTTTCCATGGGCAAACGCTGTGTGTGCCAAGTGTCTCTGGTGTGCAGAAAATGTAGCCCCGGGGCCCGAGGCGCAGGGAATCCTCTTTGGACCCAGAGCAATGTGCTATGCAGGCCTCCCATGCTGGGAGAGCCTCCACTTCCCCAACTGTCCAAGGGCCTCAGGAGCACACCTCGAGGGAGCGTGGGTCTGACAGGCAGAACGGCCCGAGTGCGGAACGTGGATGGCAGGCCAAAGCCCTCCCTAGGGCCTGTGCTGGCCTAGGCCCCTGCCAGCCAGCAGGGCCTCGACAGAGCAGAGTTCATTCGAGTAGGCCCCAGGGGCTTGCCTGTGTGTCTCTTGCACTGCTGGGAAGCTGCAGGTCCAGAGGCTGTGTGTGCACGGGGCCCCTGGGGCCTGAGCACAAAACAGCCAGGACCCCACTCTCAAGCAGGACTCCTGCCACCTCTGCGCTGCCTGCCACACCCCCTTGCTGCCCGCACTGTCTTCACTGCTGGCAGGCCTCTGTGTGCACAGCCCAGTCTATGCCAAGGGAACAAGGGGCTTGCTCGCCCCTTGCTAGGACCTCCTCCTACAGCACTCTGGACCAGGGCACACACGCCCCTGGACCAGCAGCCTGCGAGGAAGCTGCAGCTGAGCCAGCCACAAAGGCCAGCAGCCCTTGGCAGGGAGCCTTCTGCTAAGGACAGCTTTCCCACTCCAAAGGCCTGCAGGAGTGCCTGGAGGCTCAGGCCTGCAGCGTTTTCCATCCCAGAGCACTGGGTGCCCCAAGCCTCCCCTGCGGCTTCCGAGCACCCTCCAGCCCACAGGCCCTTGGCACCCACTCTGTTGCCAGAGGCAAGTCCTAGGCAGGACGCTCGAGCTTGTAGAGCCAGAGGGCCTCCAGCTTGGAAACCTGCTCAGGAACTCAGTGGCAGCCAGGCTTCCCCTTCCATGCTGGTCGGCTAGCAGATGGAGCCATCGCTCCACCGAGAAACTCTCTGCTTTGCCTTCAGCCGGGGAATCGCCTGGCTCAGCTCTCTCTGCCTCAAGCAGAAACTCGAGGGTGCACCCAGCCTGCAGAAAGAAGAGTGCCTTTTCCTGAGCACTGCTATGCTGGGGCAGCTCCCTGAGAGCCTCCTGGGGCCTTCTCTGCCCTCACACAGTCGTGCCATTCGGCCCACCCGGGGAGCAAAGGTCCCCCTCGGCAGGGCTCCGGGTACGGCCTGTGTGTGTTTTCAGGGCTGGGAAAGGGCAGATCCAGAAGCTGGGTGTGCGCTTGGGAATGGGGCCTGATGGGCATAGCCGGCCTTCCCGGGTTGGGAAGCAGGAGATCTGGGGCCTCCGAGCTGCATGCACATCCCCTCCCTGGATGCCCCTCTTGCTTCTTCTCTGCTGCCAAGCCTCGCTCACCACACGTGCGTCTCATCGAAAGGAGCAGGCTGCTTGCCATTCTTTGCAAGGGCCTCACCCCACAGGCCTCGTTTCCTCGAACAGGAGTGCACATTGACCCAGAGCCTCCAGAGGAGCTGCTGTCTCTCCAGCCACAAAGGCCTGCAGCCGAATCCCTGGCAGCCGCTGCATGGAGGGCTTCTATGGGAGAGGGCCATACGTCCCAGGCGGGTGCTCTCTGGCACACCGCTTTCCATGGGCAAACGCTGTGTGTGCCAAGTGTCTCTGGTGTGCAGAAAATGTAGCCCCGGGGCCCGAGGCGCAGGGAATCCTCTTTGGACCCAGAGCAATGTGCTAGGCAGGCCTCCCATGCTGGGAGAGCCTCCACTTCCCCAACTGTCCAAGGGCCTCAGGAGCACACCTCGAGGGAGCGTGGGTCTGACAGGCAGAACGGCCCGAGTGCGGAACGTGGATGGCAGGCCAAAGCCCTCCCTAGGGCCTGTGCTGGCCTAGGCCCCTGCCAGCCAGCAGGGCCTCGACAGAGCAGAGTTCATTCGAGTAGGCCCCAGGGGCTTGCCTGTGTGTCTCTTGCACTGCTGGGAAGCTGCAGGTCCAGAGGCTGTGTGTGCACGGGGCCCCTGGGGCCTGAGCACAAAACAGCCAGGACCCCACTCTCAAGCAGGACTCCTGCCACCTCTGCGCTGCCTGCCACACCCCCTTGCTGCCCGCACTGTCTTCACTGCTGGCAGGCCTCTGTGTGCACAGCCCAGTCTATGCCAAGGGAACAAGGGGCTTGCTCGCCCCTTGCTAGGACCTCCTCCTACAGCACTCTGGACCAGGGCACACACGCCCCTGGACCAGCAGCCTGCGAGGAAGCTGCAGCTGAGCCAGCCACAAAGGCCAGCAGCCCTTGGCAGGGAGCCTTCTGCTAAGGACAGCTTTCCCACTCCAAAGGCCTGCAGGAGTGCCTGGAGGCTCAGGCCTGCAGCGTCTTCCATCCCAGAGCACTGGGTGCCCCAAGCCTCCCCTGCGGCTTCCGAGCACCCTCCAGCCCACAGGCCCTTGGCACCCACTCTGTTGCCAGAGGCAAGTCCTAGGCAGGACGCTCGAGCTTGTAGAGCCAGAGGGCCTCCAGCTTGGAAACCTGCTCAGGAACTCAGTGGCAGCCAGGCTTCCCCTTCCATGCTGGTCGGCTAGCAGATGGAGCCATCGCTCCACCGAGAAACTCTCTGCTTTGCCTTCAGCCGGGGAATCGCCTGGCTCAGCTCTCTCTGCCTCAAGCAGAAACTCGAGGGTGCACCCAGCCTGCAGAAAGAAGAGTGCCTTTTCCTGAGCACTGCTATGCTGGGGCAGCTCCCTGAGAGCCTCCTGGGGCCTTCTCTGCCCTCACACAGTCGTGCCATTCGGCCCACCCGGGGAGCAAAGGTCCCCCTCGGCAGGGCTCCGGGTACGGCCTGTGTGTGTTTTCAGGGCTGGGAAAGGGCAGATCCAGAAGCTGGGTGTGCGCTTGGGAATGGGGCCTGATGGGCATAGCCGGCCTTCCCGGGTTGGGAAGCAGGAGATCTGGGGCCTCCGAGCTGCATGCACATCCCCTCCCTGGATGCCCCTCTTGCTTCTTCTCTGCTGCCAAGCCTCGCTCACCACACGTGCGTCTCATCGAAAGGAGCAGGCTGCTTGCCATTCTTTGCAAGGGCCTCACCCCACAGGCCTCGTTTCCTCGAACAGGAGTGCACATTGACCCAGAGCCTCCAGAGGAGCTGCTGTCTCTCCAGCCACAAAGGCCTGCAGCCGAATCCCTGGCAGCCGCTGCATGGAGGGCTTCTATGGGAGAGGGCCATACGTCCCAGGCGGGTGCTCTCTGGCACACCGCTTTCCATGGGCAAACGCTGTGTGTGCCAAGTGTCTCTGGTGTGCAGAAAATGTAGCCCCGGGGCCCGAGGCGCAGGGAATCCTCTTTGGACCCAGAGCAATGTGCTATGCAGGCCTCCCATGCTGGGAGAGCCTCCACTTCCCCAACTGTCCAAGGGCCTCAGGAGCACACCTCGAGGGAGCGTGGGTCTGACAGGCAGAACGGCCCGAGTGCGGAACGTGGATGGCAGGCCAAAGCCCTCCCTAGGGCCTGTGCTGGCCTAGGCCCCTGCCAGCCAGCAGGGCCTCGACAGAGCAGAGTTCATTCGAGTAGGCCCCAGGGGCTTGCCTGTGTGTCTCTTGCACTGCTGGGAAGCTGCAGGTCCAGAGGCTGTGTGTGCACGGGGCCCCTGGGGCCTGAGCACAAAACAGCCAGGACCCCACTCTCAAGCAGGACTCCTGCCACCTCTGCGCTGCCTGCCACACCCCCTTGCTGCCCGCACTGTCTTCACTGCTGGCAGGCCTCTGTGTGCACAGCCCAGTCTATGCCAAGGGAACAAGGGGCTTGCTCGCCCCTTGCTAGGACCTCCTCCTACAGCACTCTGGACCAGGGCACACACGCCCCTGGACCAGCAGCCTGCGAGGAAGCTGCAGCTGAGCCAGCCACAAAGGCCAGCAGCCCTTGGCAGGGAGCCTTCTGCTAAGGACAGCTTTCCCACTCCAAAGGCCTGCAGGAGTGCCTGGAGGCTCAGGCCTGCAGCGTCTTCCATCCCAGAGCACTGGGTGCCCCAAGCCTCCCCTGCGGCTTCCGAGCACCCTCCAGCCCACAGGCCCTTGGCACCCACTCTGTTGCCAGAGGCAAGTCCTAGGCAGGACGCTCGAGCTTGTAGAGCCAGAGGGCCTCCAGCTTGGAAACCTGCTCAGGAACTCAGTGGCAGCCAGGCTTCCCCTTCCATGCTGGTCGGCTAGCAGATGGAGCCATCGCTCCACCGAGAAACTCTCTGCTTTGCCTTCAGCCGGGGAATCGCCTGGCTCAGCTCTCTCTGCCTCAAGCAGAAACTCGAGGGTGCACCCAGCCTGCAGAAAGAAGAGTGCCTTTTCCTGAGCACTGCTATGCTGGGGCAGCTCCCTGAGAGCCTCCTGGGGCCTTCTCTGCCCTCACACAGTCGTGCCATTCGGCCCACCCGGGGAGCAAAGGTCCCCCTCGGCAGGGCTCCGGGTACGGCCTGTGTGTGTTTTCAGGGCTGGGAAAGGGCAGATCCAGAAGCTGGGTGTGCGCTTGGGAATGGGGCCTGATGGGCATAGCCGGCCTTCCCGGGTTGGGAAGCAGGAGATCTGGGGCCTCCGAGCTGCATGCACATCCCCTCCCTGGATGCCCCTCTTGCTTCTTCTCTGCTGCCAAGCCTCGCTCACCACACGTGCGTCTCATCGAAAGGAGCAGGCTGCTTGCCATTCTTTGCAAGGGCCTCACCCCACAGGCCTCGTTTCCTCGAACAGGAGTGCACATTGACCCAGAGCCTCCAGAGGAGCTGCTGTCTCTCCAGCCACAAAGGCCTGCAGCCGAATCCCTGGCAGCCTGCTGCATGGAGGGCTTCTATGGGAGAGGGCCATACGTCCCAGGCGGGTGCTCTCTGGCACACCGCTTTCCATGGGCAAACGCTGTGTGTGCCAAGTGTCTCCGGTGTGCAGAAAATGTAGCCCCGGGGCCCGAGGCGCAGGGAATCCTCTTTGGACCCAGAGCAATGTGCTAGGCAGGGCTCCCATGCTGGGAGAGCCTCCACTTCCCCAACTGTCCAAGGGCCTCAGGAGCACACCTCGAGGGAGCGTGGGTCTGACAGGCAGAACGGCCCGAGTGCGGAACGTGGATGGCAGGCCAAAGCCATCCCTAGGGCCTGTGCTGGCCTAGGCCCCTGCCAGCCAGCAGGGCCTCGACAGAGCAGAGTTCATTCGAGTAGGCCCCAGGGGCTTGCCTGTGTGTCTCTTGCACTGCTGGGAAGCTGCAGGTCCAGAGGCTGTGTGTGCACGGGGCCCCTGGGGCCTGAGCACAAAACAGCCAGGACCCCACTCTCCAGCAGGACTCCTGCCACCTCTGCGCTGCCTGCCACACCCCCTTGCTGCCCGCACTGTCTTCACTGCTGGCAGGCCTCTGTGTGCACAGCCCAGTCTATGCCAAGGGAACAAGGGGCTTGCTCGCCCCTTGCTAGGACCTCCTCCTACAGCACTCTGGACCAGGGCACACACGCCCCTGGACCAGCAGCCTGCGAGGAAGCTGCAGCTGAGCCAGCCACAAAGGCCAGCAGCCCTTGGCAGGGAGCCTTCTGCTAAGGACAGCTTTCCCACTCCAAAGGCCTGCAGGAGTGCCTGGAGGCTCAGGCCTGCAGCGTTTTCCATCCCAGAGCACTGGGTGCCCCAAGCCTCCCCTGCGGCTTCCGAGCACCCTCCAGCCCACAGGCCCTTGGCACCCACTCTGTTGCCAGAGGCAAGTCCTAGGCAGGACGCTCGAGCTTGTAGAGCCAGAGGGCCTCCAGCTTGGAAACCTGCTCAGGAACTCAGTGGCAGCCAGGCTTCCCCTTCCATGCTGGTCGGCTAGCAGATGGAGCCATCGCTCCACCGAGAAACTCTCTGCTTTGCCTTCAGCCGGGGAATCGCCTGGCTCAGCTCTCTCTGCCTCAAGCAGAAACTCGAGGGTGCACCCAGCCTGCAGAAAGAAGAGTGCCTTTTCCTGAGCACTGCTATGCTGGGGCAGCTCCCTGAGAGCCTCCTGGGGCCTTCTCTGCCCTCACACAGTCGTGCCATTCGGCCCACCCGGGGAGCAAAGGTCCCCCTCGGCAGGGCTCCGGGTACGGCCTGTGTGTGTTTTCAGGGCTGGGAAAGGGCAGATCCAGAAGCTGGGTGTGCGCTTGGGAATGGGGCCTGATGGGCATAGCCGGCCTTCCCGGGTCGGGAAGCAGGAGATCTGGGGCCTCCGAGCTGCATGCACATCCCCTCCCTGGATGCCCCTCTTGCTTCTTCTCTGCTGCCAAGCCTCTCTCACCACACGTGCGTCTCATCGGATGGAGCAGGCTGCTTGCCATTCTTGGGCAGGGAATCATCCCACACGCCTCGTTTCCTCGCAGGGGAGTGCACACTGACCCAGAGCCTCCAGAGGAGCTGCTGTCTCTCCAGCCACAAAGGCCTGCAGCCGAATCCCTGACAGCCTGCTGCATGGAGGGCTTCTATGGGAGAGGGCCATACGTCCCAGGCGGGTGCTCTCTGGCACACCGCTTTCCATGGGCAAACGCTGTGTGTGCCAAGTGTCTCCGGTGTGCAGAAAATGTAGCCCCGGGGCCCGAGGCGCAGGGAATCCTCTTTGGACCCAGAGCAATGTGCTAGGCAGGCCTCCCATGCTGGGAGAGCCTCCACTTCCCCAACTGTCCAAGGGCCTCAGGAGCACACCTCGAGGGAGCGTGGGTCTGACAGGCAGAACGGCCCGAGTGCGGAACGTGGATGGCAGGCCAAAGCCCTCCCTAGGGCCTGTGCTGGCCTAGGCCCCTGCCAGCCAGCAGGGCCTCGACAGAGCAGAGTTCATTCGAGTAGGCCCCAGGGGCTTGCCTGTGTGTCTCTTGCACTGCTGGGAAGCTGCAGGTCCAGAGGCTGTGTGTGCACGGGGCCCCTGGGGCCTGAGCACAAAACAGCCAGGACCCCACTCTCAAGCAGGACTCCTGCCACCTCTGCGCTGCCTGCCACACCCCCTTGCTGCCCGCACTGTCTTCACTGCTGGCAGGCCTCTGTGTGCACAGCCCAGTCTATGCCAAGGGAACAAGGGGCTTGCTCGCCCCTTGCTAGGACCTCCTCCTACAGCACTCTGGACCAGGGCACACACGCCCCTGGACCAGCAGCCTGCGAGGAAGCTGCAGCTGAGCCAGCCACAAAGGCCAGCAGCCCTTGGCAGGGAGCCTTCTGCTAAGGACAGCTTTCCCACTCCAAAGGCCTGCAGGAGTGCCTGGAGGCTCAGGCCTGCAGCGTTTTCCATCCCAGAGCACTGGGTGCCCCAAGCCTCCCCTGCGGCTTCCGAGCACCCTCCAGCCCACAGGCCCTTGGCACCCACTCTGTTGCCAGAGGCAAGTCCTAGGCAGGACGCTCGAGCTTGTAGAGCCAGAGGGCCTCCAGCTTGGAAACCTGCTCAGGAACTCAGTGGCAGCCAGGCTTCCCCTTCCATGCTGGTCGGCTAGCAGATGGAGCCATCGCTCCACCGAGAAACTCTCTGCTTTGCCTTCAGCCGGGGAATCGCCTGGCTCAGCTCTCTCTGCCTCAAGCAGAAACTCGAGGGTGCACCCAGCCTGCAGAAAGAAGAGTGCCTTTTCCTGAGCACTGCTATGCTGGGGCAGCTCCCTGAGAGCCTCCTGGGGCCTTCTCTGCCCTCACACAGTCGTGCCATTCGGCCCACCCGGGGAGCAAAGGTCCCCCTCGGCAGGGCTCCGGGTACGGCCTGTGTGTGTTTTCAGGGCTGGGAAAGGGCAGATCCAGAAGCTGGGTGTGCGCTTGGGAATGGGGCCTGATGGGCATAGCCGGCCTTCCCGGGTTGGGAAGCAGGAGATCTGGGGCCTCCGAGCTGCATGCACATCCCCTCCCTGGATGCCCCTCTTGCTTCTTCTCTGCTGCCAAGCCTCTCTCACCACACGTGCGTCTCATCGGATGGAGCAGGCTGCTTGCCATTCTTGGGCAGGGAATCATCCCACACGCCTCGTTTCCTCGCAGGGGAGTGCACACTGACCCAGAGCCTCCAGAGGAGCTGCTGTCTCTCCAGCCACAAAGGCCTGCAGCCGAATCCCTGACAGCCTGCTGCATGGAGGGCTTCTATGGGAGAGGGCCATACGTCCCAGGCGGGTGCTCTCTGGCACACCGCTTTCCATGGGCAAACGCTGTGTGTGCCAAGTGTCTCCGGTGTGCAGAAAATGTAGCCCCGGGGCCCGAGGCGCAGGGAATCCTCTTTGGACCCAGAGCAATGTGCTAGGCAGGCCTCCCATGCTGGGAGAGCCTCCACTTCCCCAACTGTCCAAGGGCCTCAGGAGCACACCTCGAGGGAGCGTGGGTCTGACAGGCAGAACGGCCCGAGTGCGGAACGTGGATGGCAGGCCAAAGCCCTCCCTAGGGCCTGTGCTGGCCTAGGCCCCTGCCAGCCAGCAGGGCCTCGACAGAGCAGAGTTCATTCGAGTAGGCCCCAGGGGCTTGCCTGTGTGTCTCTTGCACTGCTGGGAAGCTGCAGGTCCAGAGGCTGTGTGTGCACGGGGCCCCTGGGGCCTGAGCACAAAACAGCCAGGACCCCACTCTCAAGCAGGACTCCTGCCACCTCTGCGCTGCCTGCCACACCCCCTTGCTGCCCGCACTGTCTTCACTGCTGGCAGGCCTCTGTGTGCACAGCCCAGTCTATGCCAAGGGAACAAGGGGCTTGCTCGCCCCTTGCTAGGACCTCCTCCTACAGCACTCTGGACCAGGGCACACACGCCCCTGGACCAGCAGCCTGCGAGGAAGCTGCAGCTGAGCCAGCCACAAAGGCCAGCAGCCCTTGGCAGGGAGCCTTCTGCTAAGGACAGCTTTCCCACTCCAAAGGCCTGCAGGAGTGCCTGGAGGCTCAGGCCTGCAGCGTCTTCCATCCCAGAGCACTGGGTGCCCCAAGCCTCCCCTGCGGCTTCCGAGCACCCTCCAGCCCACAGGCCCTTGGCACCCACTCTGTTGCCAGAGGCAAGTCCTAGGCAGGACGCTCGAGCTTGTAGAGCCAGAGGGCCTCCAGCTTGGAAACCTGCTCAGGAACTCAGTGGCAGCCAGGCTTCCCCTTCCATGCTGGTCGGCTAGCAGATGGAGCCATCGCTCCACCGAGAAACTCTCTGCTTTGCCTTCAGCCGGGGAATCGCCTGGCTCAGCTCTCTCTGCCTCAAGCAGAAACTCGAGGGTGCACCCAGCCTGCAGAAAGAAGAGTGCCTTTTCCTGAGCACTGCTATGCTGGGGCAGCTCCCTGAGAGCCTCCTGGGGCCTTCTCTGCCCTCACACAGTCGTGCCATTCGGCCCACCCGGGGAGCAAAGGTCCCCCTCGGCAGGGCTCCGGGTACGGCCTGTGTGTGTTTTCAGGGCTGGGAAAGGGCAGATCCAGAAGCTGGGTGTGCGCTTGGGAATGGGGCCTGATGGGCATAGCCGGCCTTCCCGGGTTGGGAAGCAGGAGATCTGGGGCCTCCGAGCTGCATGCACATCCCCTCCCTGGATGCCCCTCTTGCTTCTTCTCTGCTGCCAAGCCTCTCTCACCACACGTGCGTCTCATCGGATGGAGCAGGCTGCTTGCCATTCTTGGGCAGGGAATCATCCCACACGCCTCGTTTCCTCGCAGGGGAGTGCACACTGACCCAGAGCCTCCAGAGGAGCTGCTGTCTCTCCAGCCACAAAGGCCTGCAGCCGAATCCCTGACAGCCTGCTGCATGGAGGGCTTCTATGGGAGAGGGCCATACGTCCCAGGCGGGTGTTCTCTGGCACACCGCTTTCCATGGGCAAACGCTGTGTGTGCCAAGTGTCTCCGGTGTGCAGAAAATGTAGCCCCGGGGCCCGAGGCGCAGGGAATCCTCTTTGGACCCAGAGCAATGTGCTAGGCAGGCCTCCCATGCTGGGAGAGCCTCCACTTCCCCAACTGTCCAAGGGCCTCAGGAGCACACCTCGAGGGAGCGTGGGTCTGACAGGCAGAACGGCCCGAGTGCGGAACGTGGATGGCAGGCCAAAGCCCTCCCTAGGGCCTGTGCTGGCCTAGGCCCCTGCCAGCCAGCAGGGCCTCGACAGAGCAGAGTTCATTCGAGTAGGCCCCAGGGGCTTGCCTGTGTGTCTCTTGCACTGCTGGGAAGCTGCAGGTCCAGAGGCTGTGTGTGCACGGGGCCCCTGGGGCCTGAGCACAAAACAGCCAGGACCCCACTCTCAAGCAGGACTCCTGCCACCTCTGCGCTGCCTGCCACACCCCCTTGCTGCCCGCACTGTCTTCACTGCTGGCAGGCCTCTGTGTGCACAGCCCAGTCTATGCCAAGGGAACAAGGGGCTTGCTCGCCCCTTGCTAGGACCTCCTCCTACAGCACTCTGGACCAGGGCACACACGCCCCTGGACCAGCAGCCTGCGAGGAAGCTGCAGCTGAGCCAGCCACAAAGGCCAGCAGCCCTTGGCAGGGAGCCTTCTGCTAAGGACAGCTTTCCCACTCCAAAGGCCTGCAGGAGTGCCTGGAGGCTCAGGCCTGCAGCGTCTTCCATCCCAGAGCACTGGGTGCCCCAAGCCTCCCCTGCGGCTTCCGAGCACCCTCCAGCCCACAGGCCCTTGGCACCCACTCTGTTGCCAGAGGCAAGTCCTAGGCAGGACGCTCGAGCTTGTAGAGCCAGAGGGCCTCCAGCTTGGAAACCTGCTCAGGAACTCAGTGGCAGCCAGGCTTCCCCTTCCATGCTGGTCGGCTAGCAGATGGAGCCATCGCTCCACCGAGAAACTCTCTGCTTTGCCTTCAGCCGGGGAATCGCCTGGCTCAGCTCTCTCTGCCTCAAGCAGAAACTCGAGGGTGCACCCAGCCTGCAGAAAGAAGAGTGCCTTTTCCTGAGCACTGCTATGCTGGGGCAGCTCCCTGAGAGCCTCCTGGGGCCTTCTCTGCCCTCACACAGTCGTGCCATTCGGCCCACCCGGGGAGCAAAGGTCCCCCTCGGCAGGGCTCCGGGTACGGCCTGTGTGTGTTTTCAGGGCTGGGAAAGGGCAGATCCAGAAGCTGGGTGTGCGCTTGGGAATGGGGCCTGATGGGCAGAGCCGGCCTTCCCGGGTTGGGAAGCAGGAGATCTGGGGCCTCCGAGCTGCATGCACATCCCCTCCCTGGATGCCCCTCTTGCTTCTTCTCTGCTGCCAAGCCTCTCTCACCACACGTGCGTCTCATCGGATGGAGCAGGCTGCTTGCCATTCTTGGGCAGGGAATCATCCCACACGCCTCGTTTCCTCGCAGGGGAGTGCACACTGACCCAGAGCCTCCAGAGGAGCTGCTGTCTCTCCAGCCACAAAGGCCTGCAGCCGAATCCCTGACAGCCTGCTGCATGGAGGGCTTCTATGGGAGAGGGCCATACGTCCCAGGCGGGTGCTCTCTGGCACACCGCTTTCCATGGGCAAACGCTGTGTGTGCCAAGTGTCTCCGGTGTGCAGAAAATGTAGCCCCGGGGCCCGAGGCGCAGGGAATCCTCTTTGGACCCAGAGCAATGTGCTAGGCAGGCCTCCCATGCTGGGAGAGCCTCCACTTCCCCAACTGTCCAAGGGCCTCAGGAGCACACCTCGAGGGAGCGTGGGTCTGACAGGCAGAACGGCCCGAGTGCGGAACGTGGATGGCAGGCCAAAGCCCTCCCTAGGGCCTGTGCTGGCCTAGGCCCCTGCCAGCCAGCAGGGCCTCGACAGAGCAGAGTTCATTCGAGTAGGCCCCAGGGGCTTGCCTGTGTGTCTCTTGCACTGCTGGGAAGCTGCAGGTCCAGAGGCTGTGTGTGCACGGGGCCCCTGGGGCCTGAGCACAAAACAGCCAGGACCCCACTCTCAAGCAGGACTCCTGCCACCTCTGCGCTGCCTGCCACACCCCCTTGCTGCCCGCACTGTCTTCACTGCTGGCAGGCCTCTGTGTGCACAGCCCAGTCTATGCCAAGGGAACAAGGGGCTTGCTCGCCCCTTGCTAGGACCTCCTCCTACAGCACTCTGGACCAGGGCACACACGCCCCTGGACCAGCAGCCTGCGAGGAAGCTGCAGCTGAGCCAGCCACAAAGGCCAGCAGCCCTTGGCAGGGAGCCTTCTGCTAAGGACAGCTTTCCCACTCCAAAGGCCTGCAGGAGTGCCTGGAGGCTCAGGCCTGCAGCGTTTTCCATCCCAGAGCACTGGGTGCCCCAAGCCTCCCCTGCGGCTTCCGAGCACCCTCCAGCCCACAGGCCCTTGGCACCCACTCTGTTGCCAGAGGCAAGTCCTAGGCAGGACGCTCGAGCTTGTAGAGCCAGAGGGCCTCCAGCTTGGAAACCTGCTCAGGAACTCAGTGGCAGCCAGGCTTCCCCTTCCATGCTGGTCGGCTAGCAGATGGAGCCATCGCTCCACCGAGAAACTCTCTGCTTTGCCTTCAGCCGGGGAATCGCCTGGCTCAGCTCTCTCTGCCTCAAGCAGAAACTCGAGGGTGCACCCAGCCTGCAGAAAGAAGAGTGCCTTTTCCTGAGCACTGCTATGCTGGGGCAGCTCCCTGAGAGCCTCCTGGGGCCTTCTCTGCCCTCACACAGTCGTGCCATTCGGCCCACCCGGGGAGCAAAGGTCCCCCTCGGCAGGGCTCCGGGTACGGCCTGTGTGTGTTTTCAGGGCTGGGAAAGGGCAGATCCAGAAGCTGGGTGTGCGCTTGGGAATGGGGCCTGATGGGCATAGCCGGCCTTCCCGGGTTGGGAAGCAGGAGATCTGGGGCCTCCGAGCTGCATGCACATCCCCTCCCTGGATGCCCCTCTTGCTTCTTCTCTGCTGCCAAGCCTCTCTCACCACACGTGCGTCTCATCGGATGGAGCAGGCTGCTTGCCATTCTTGGGCAGGGAATCATCCCACACGCCTCGTTTCCTCGCAGGGGAGTGCACACTGACCCAGAGCCTCCAGAGGAGCTGCTGTCTCTCCAGCCACAAAGGCCTGCAGCCGAATCCCTGACAGCCTGCTGCATGGAGGGCTTCTATGGGAGAGGGCCATACGTCCCAGGCGGGTGCTCTCTGGCACACCGCTTTCCATGGGCAAACGCTGTGTGTGCCAAGTGTCTCCGGTGTGCAGAAAATGTAGCCCCGGGGCCCGAGGCGCAGGGAATCCTCTTTGGACCCAGAGCAATGTGCTAGGCAGGGCTCCCATGCTGGGAGAGCCTCCACTTCCCCAACTGTCCAAGGGCCTCAGGAGCACACCTCGAGGGAGCGTGGGTCTGACAGGCAGAACGGCCCGAGTGCGGAACGTGGATGGCAGGCCAAAGCCCTCCCTAGGGCCTGTGCTGGCCTAGGCCCCTGCCAGCCAGCAGGGCCTCGACAGAGCAGAGTTCATTCGAGTAGGCCCCAGGGGCTTGCCTGTGTGTCTCTTGCACTGCTGGGAAGCTGCAGGTCCAGAGGCTGTGTGTGCACGGGGCCCCTGGGGCCTGAGCACAAAACAGCCAGGACCCCACTCTCAAGCAGGACTCCTGCCACCTCTGCGCTGCCTGCCACACCCCCTTGCTGCCCGCACTGTCTTCACTGCTGGCAGGCCTCTGTGTGCACAGCCCAGTCTATGCCAAGGGAACAAGGGGCTTGCTCGCCCCTTGCTAGGACCTCCTCCTACAGCACTCTGGACCAGGGCACACACGCCCCTGGACCAGCAGCCTGCGAGGAAGCTGCAGCTGAGCCAGCCACAAAGGCCAGCAGCCCTTGGCAGGGAGCCTTCTGCTAAGGACAGCTTTCCCACTCCAAAGGCCTGCAGGAGTGCCTGGAGGCTCAGGCCTGCAGCGTTTTCCATCCCAGAGCACTGGGTGCCCCAAGCCTCCCCTGCGGCTTCCGAGCACCCTCCAGCCCACAGGCCCTTGGCACCCACTCTGTTGCCAGAGGCAAGTCCTAGGCAGGACGCTCGAGCTTGTAGAGCCAGAGGGCCTCCAGCTTGGAAACCTGCTCAGGAACTCAGTGGCAGCCAGGCTTCCCCTTCCATGCTGGTCGGCTAGCAGATGGAGCCATCGCTCCACCGAGAAACTCTCTGCTTTGCCTTCAGCCGGGGAATCGCCTGGCTCAGCTCTCTCTGCCTCAAGCAGAAACTCGAGGGTGCACCCAGCCTGCAGAAAGAAGAGTGCCTTTTCCTGAGCACTGCTATGCTGGGGCAGCTCCCTGAGAGCCTCCTGGGGCCTTCTCTGCCCTCACACAGTCGTGCCATTCGGCCCACCCGGGGAGCAAAGGTCCCCCTCGGCAGGGCTCCGGGTACGGCCTGTGTGTGTTTTCAGGGCTGGGAAAGGGCAGATCCAGAAGCTGGGTGTGCGCTTGGGAATGGGGCCTGATGGGCAGAGCCGGCCTTCCCGGGTTGGGAAGCAGGAGATCTGGGGCCTCCGAGCTGCATGCACATCCCCTCCCTGGATGCCCCTCTTGCTTCTTCTCTGCTGCCAAGCCTCTCTCACCACACGTGCGTCTCATCGGATGGAGCAGGCTGCTTGCCATTCTTGGGCAGGGAATCATCCCACACGCCTCGTTTCCTCGCAGGGGAGTGCACACTGACCCAGAGCCTCCAGAGGAGCTGCTGTCTCTCCAGCCACAAAGGCCTGCAGCCGAATCCCTGACAGCCTGCTGCATGGAGGGCTTCTATGGGAGAGGGCCATACGTCCCAGGCGGGTGCTCTCTGGCACACCGCTTTCCATGGGCAAACGCTGTGTGTGCCAAGTGTCTCCGGTGTGCAGAAAATGTAGCCCCGGGGCCCGAGGCGCAGGGAATCCTCTTTGGACCCAGAGCAATGTGCTAGGCAGGCCTCCCATGCTGGGAGAGCCTCCACTTCCCCAACTGTCCAAGGGCCTCAGGAGCACACCTCGAGGGAGCGTGGGTCTGACAGGCAGAACGGCCCGAGTGCGGAACGTGGATGGCAGGCCAAAGCCCTCCCTAGGGCCTGTGCTGGCCTAGGCCCCTGCCAGCCAGCAGGGCCTCGACAGAGCAGAGTTCATTCGAGTAGGCCCCAGGGGCTTGCCTGTGTGTCTCTTGCACTGCTGGGAAGCTGCAGGTCCAGAGGCTGTGTGTGCACGGGGCCCCTGGGGCCTGAGCACAAAACAGCCAGGACCCCACTCTCAAGCAGGACTCCTGCCACCTCTGCGCTGCCTGCCACACCCCCTTGCTGCCCGCACTGTCTTCACTGCTGGCAGGCCTCTGTGTGCACAGCCCAGTCTATGCCAAGGGAACAAGGGGCTTGCTCGCCCCTTGCTAGGACCTCCTCCTACAGCACTCTGGACCAGGGCACACACGCCCCTGGACCAGCAGCCTGCGAGGAAGCTGCAGCTGAGCCAGCCACAAAGGCCAGCAGCCCTTGGCAGGGAGCCTTCTGCTAAGGACAGCTTTCCCACTCCAAAGGCCTGCAGGAGTGCCTGGAGGCTCAGGCCTGCAGCGTTTTCCATCCCAGAGCACTGGGTGCCCCAAGCCTCCCCTGCGGCTTCCGAGCACCCTCCAGCCCACAGGCCCTTGGCACCCACTCTGTTGCCAGAGGCAAGTCCTAGGCAGGACGCTCGAGCTTGTAGAGCCAGAGGGCCTCCAGCTTGGAAACCTGCTCAGGAACTCAGTGGCAGCCAGGCTTCCCCTTCCATGCTGGTCGGCTAGCAGATGGAGCCATCGCTCCACCGAGAAACTCTCTGCTTTGCCTTCAGCCGGGGAATCGCCTGGCTCAGCTCTCTCTGCCTCAAGCAGAAACTCGAGGGTGCACCCAGCCTGCAGAAAGAAGAGTGCCTTTTCCTGAGCACTGCTATGCTGGGGCAGCTCCCTGAGAGCCTCCTGGGGCCTTCTCTGCCCTCACACAGTCGTGCCATTCGGCCCACCCGGGGAGCAAAGGTCCCCCTCGGCAGGGCTCCGGGTACGGCCTGTGTGTGTTTTCAGGGCTGGGAAAGGGCAGATCCAGAAGCTGGGTGTGCGCTTGGGAATGGGGCCTGATGGGCATAGCCGGCCTTCCCGGGTTGGGAAGCAGGAGATCTGGGGCCTCCGAGCTGCATGCACATCCCCTCCCTGGATGCCCCTCTTGCTTCTTCTCTGCTGCCAAGCCTCTCTCACCACACGTGCGTCTCATCGGATGGAGCAGGCTGCTTGCCATTCTTGGGCAGGGAATCATCCCACACGCCTCGTTTCCTCGCAGGGGAGTGCACACTGACCCAGAGCCTCCAGAGGAGCTGCTGTCTCTCCAGCCACAAAGGCCTGCAGCCGAATCCCTGACAGCCTGCTGCATGGAGGGCTTCTATGGGAGAGGGCCATACGTCCCAGGCGGGTGCTCTCTGGCACACCGCTTTCCATGGGCAAACGCTGTGTGTGCCAAGTGTCTCCGGTGTGCAGAAAATGTAGCCCCGGGGCCCGAGGCGCAGGGAATCCTCTTTGGACCCAGAGCAATGTGCTAGGCAGGCCTCCCATGCTGGGAGAGCCTCCACTTCCCCAACTGTCCAAGGGCCTCAGGAGCACACCTCGAGGGAGCGTGGGTCTGACAGGCAGAACGGCCCGAGTGCGGAACGTGGATGGCAGGCCAAAGCCCTCCCTAGGGCCTGTGCTGGCCTAGGCCCCTGCCAGCCAGCAGGGCCTCGACAGAGCAGAGTTCATTCGAGTAGGCCCCAGGGGCTTGCCTGTGTGTCTCTTGCACTGCTGGGAAGCTGCAGGTCCAGAGGCTGTGTGTGCACGGGGCCCCTGGGGCCTGAGCACAAAACAGCCAGGACCCCACTCTCCAGCAGGACTCCTGCCACCTCTGCGCTGCCTGCCACACCCCCTTGCTGCCCGCACTGTCTTCACTGCTGGCAGGCCTCTGTGTGCACAGCCCAGTCTATGCCAAGGGAACAAGGGGCTTGCTCGCCCCTTGCTAGGACCTCCTCCTACAGCACTCTGGACCAGGGCACACACGCCCCTGGACCAGCAGCCTGCGAGGAAGCTGCAGCTGAGCCAGCCACAAAGGCCAGCAGCCCTTGGCAGGGAGCCTTCTGCTAAGGACAGCTTTCCCACTCCAAAGGCCTGCAGGAGTGCCTGGAGGCTCAGGCCTGCAGCGTTTTCCATCCCAGAGCACTGGGTGCCCCAAGCCTCCCCTGCGGCTTCCGAGCACCCTCCAGCCCACAGGCCCTTGGCACCCACTCTGTTGCCAGAGGCAAGTCCTAGGCAGGACGCTCGAGCTTGTAGAGCCAGAGGGCCTCCAGCTTGGAAACCTGCTCAGGAACTCAGTGGCAGCCAGGCTTCCCCTTCCATGCTGGTCGGCTAGCAGATGGAGCCATCGCTCCACCGAGAAACTCTCTGCTTTGCCTTCAGCCGGGGAATCGCCTGGCTCAGCTCTCTCTGCCTCAAGCAGAAACTCGAGGGTGCACCCAGCCTGCAGAAAGAAGAGTGCCTTTTCCTGAGCACTGCTATGCTGGGGCAGCTCCCTGAGAGCCTCCTGGGGCCTTCTCTGCCCTCACACAGTCGTGCCATTCGGCCCACCCGGGGAGCAAAGGTCCCCCTCGGCAGGGCTCCGGGTACGGCCTGTGTGTGTTTTCAGGGCTGGGAAAGGGCAGATCCAGAAGCTGGGTGTGCGCTTGGGAATGGGGCCTGATGGGCATAGCCGGCCTTCCCGGGTTGGGAAGCAGGAGATCTGGGGCCTCCGAGCTGCATGCACATCCCCTCCCTGGATGCCCCTCTTGCTTCTTCTCTGCTGCCAAGCCTCGCTCACCACACGTGCGTCTCATCGAAAGGAGCAGGCTGCTTGCCATTCTTTGCAAGGTCCTCACCCCACAGGCCTCGTTTCCTCGAACAGGAGTGCACATTGACCCAGAGCCTCCAGAGGAGCTGCTGTCTCTCCAGCCACAAAGGCCTGCAGCCGAATCCCTGGCAGCCTGCTGCATGGAGGGCTTCTATGGGAGAGGGCCATACGTCCCAGGCGGGTGCTCTCTGGCACACCGCTTTCCATGGGCAAACGCTGTGTGTGCCAAGTGTCTCCGGTGTGCAGAAAATGTAGCCCCGGGGCCCGAGGCGCAGGGAATCCTCTTTGGACCCAGAGCAATGTGCTAGGCAGGGCTCCCATGCTGGGAGAGCCTCCACTTCCCCAACTGTCCAAGGGCCTCAGGAGCACACCTCGAGGGAGCGTGGGTCTGACAGGCAGAACGGCCCGAGTGCGGAACGTGGATGGCAGGCCAAAGCCCTCCCTAGGGCCTGTGCTGGCCTAGGCCCCTGCCAGCCAGCAGGGCCTCGACAGAGCAGAGTTCATTCGAGTAGGCCCCAGGGGCTTGCCTGTGTGTCTCTTGCACTGCTGGGAAGCTGCAGGTCCAGAGGCTGTGTGTGCACGGGGCCCCTGGGGCCTGAGCACAAAACAGCCAGGACCCCACTCTCAAGCAGGACTCCTGCCACCTCTGCGCTGCCTGCCACACCCCCTTGCTGCCCGCACTGTCTTCACTGCTGGCAGGCCTCTGTGTGCACAGCCCAGTCTATGCCAAGGGAACAAGGGGCTTGCTCGCCCCTTGCTAGGACCTCCTCCTACAGCACTCTGGACCAGGGCACACACGCCCCTGGACCAGCAGCCTGCGAGGAAGCTGCAGCTGAGCCAGCCACAAAGGCCAGCAGCCCTTGGCAGGGAGCCTTCTGCTAAGGACAGCTTTCCCACTCCAAAGGCCTGCAGGAGTGCCTGGAGGCTCAGGCCTGCAGCGTTTTCCATCCCAGAGCACTGGGTGCCCCAAGCCTCCCCTGCGGCTTCCGAGCACCCTCCAGCCCACAGGCCCTTGGCACCCACTCTGTTGCCAGAGGCAAGTCCTAGGCAGGACGCTCGAGCTTGTAGAGCCAGAGGGCCTCCAGCTTGGAAACCTGCTCAGGAACTCAGTGGCAGCCAGGCTTCCCCTTCCATGCTGGTCGGCTAGCAGATGGAGCCATCGCTCCACCGAGAAACTCTCTGCTTTGCCTTCAGCCGGGGAATCGCCTGGCTCAGCTCTCTCTGCCTCAAGCAGAAACTCGAGGGTGCACCCAGCCTGCAGAAAGAAGAGTGCCTTTTCCTGAGCACTGCTATGCTGGGGCAGCTCCCTGAGAGCCTCCTGGGGCCTTCTCTGCCCTCACACAGTCGTGCCATTCGGCCCACCCGGGGAGCAAAGGTCCCCCTCGGCAGGGCTCCGGGTACGGCCTGTGTGTGTTTTCAGGGCTGGGAAAGGGCAGATCCAGAAGCTGGGTGTGCGCTTGGGAATGGGGCCTGATGGGCATAGCCGGCCTTCCCGGGTTGGGAAGCAGGAGATCTGGGGCCTCCGAGCTGCATGCACATCCCCTCCCTGGATGCCCCTCTTGCTTCTTCTCTGCTGCCAAGCCTCGCTCACCACACGTGCGTCTCATCGAAAGGAGCAGGCTGCTTGCCATTCTTTGCAAGGGCCTCACCCCACAGGCCTCGTTTCCTCGAACAGGAGTGCACATTGACCCAGAGCCTCCAGAGGAGCTGCTGTCTCTCCAGCCACAAAGGCCTGCAGCCGAATCCCTGACAGCCTGCTGCATGGAGGGCTTCTATGGGAGAGGGCCATACGTCCCAGGCGGGTGCTCTCTGGCACACCGCTTTCCATGGGCAAACGCTGTGTGTGCCAAGTGTCTCCGGTGTGCAGAAAATGTAGCCCCGGGGCCCGAGGCGCAGGGAATCCTCTTTGGACCCAGAGCAATGTGCTAGGCAGGCCTCCCATGCTGGGAGAGCCTCCACTTCCCCAACTGTCCAAGGGCCTCAGGAGCACACCTCGAGGGAGCGTGGGTCTGACAGGCAGAACGGCCCGAGTGCGGAACGTGGATGGCAGGCCAAAGCCCTCCCTAGGGCCTGTGCTGGCCTAGGCCCCTGCCAGCCAGCAGGGCCTCGACAGAGCAGAGTTCATTCGAGTAGGCCCCAGGGGCTTGCCTGTGTGTCTCTTGCACTGCTGGGAAGCTGCAGGTCCAGAGGCTGTGTGTGCACGGGGCCCCTGGGGCCTGAGCACAAAACAGCCAGGACCCCACTCTCAAGCAGGACTCCTGCCACCTCTGCGCTGCCTGCCACACCCCCTTGCTGCCCGCACTGTCTTCACTGCTGGCAGGCCTCTGTGTGCACAGCCCAGTCTATGCCAAGGGAACAAGGGGCTTGCTCGCCCCTTGCTAGGACCTCCTCCTACAGCACTCTGGACCAGGGCACACACGCCCCTGGACCAGCAGCCTGCGAGGAAGCTGCAGCTGAGCCAGCCACAAAGGCCAGCAGCCCTTGGCAGGGAGCCTTCTGCTAAGGACAGCTTTCCCACTCCAAAGGCCTGCAGGAGTGCCTGGAGGCTCAGGCCTGCAGCGTTTTCCATCCCAGAGCACTGGGTGCCCCAAGCCTCCCCTGCGGCTTCCGAGCACCCTCCAGCCCACAGGCCCTTGGCACCCACTCTGTTGCCAGAGGCAAGTCCTAGGCAGGACGCTCGAGCTTGTAGAGCCAGAGGGCCTCCAGCTTGGAAACCTGCTCAGGAACTCAGTGGCAGCCAGGCTTCCCCTTCCATGCTGGTCGGCTAGCAGATGGAGCCATCGCTCCACCGAGAAACTCTCTGCTTTGCCTTCAGCCGGGGAATCGCCTGGCTCAGCTCTCTCTGCCTCAAGCAGAAACTCGAGGGTGCACCCAGCCTGCAGAAAGAAGAGTGCCTTTTCCTGAGCACTGCTATGCTGGGGCAGCTCCCTGAGAGCCTCCTGGGGCCTTCTCTGCCCTCACACAGTCGTGCCATTCGGCCCACCCGGGGAGCAAAGGTCCCCCTCGGCAGGGCTCCGGGTACGGCCTGTGTGTGTTTTCAGGGCTGGGAAAGGGCAGATCCAGAAGCTGGGTGTGCGCTTGGGAATGGGGCCTGATGGGCATAGCCGGCCTTCCCGGGTTGGGAAGCAGGAGATCTGGGGCCTCCGAGCTGCATGCACATCCCCTCCCTGGATGCCCCTCTTGCTTCTTCTCTGCTGCCAAGCCTCGCTCACCACACGTGCGTCTCATCGAAAGGAGCAGGCTGCTTGCCATTCTTTGCAAGGGCCTCACCCCACAGGCCTCGTTTCCTCGAACAGGAGTGCACATTGACCCAGAGCCTCCAGAGGAGCTGCTGTCTCTCCAGCCACAAAGGCCTGCAGCCGAATCCCTGACAGCCTGCTGCATGGAGGGCTTCTATGGGAGAGGGCCATACGTCCCAGGCGGGTGCTCTCTGGCACACCGCTTTCCATGGGCAAACGCTGTGTGTGCCAAGTGTCTCCGGTGTGCAGAAAATGTAGCCCCGGGGCCCGAGGCGCAGGGAATCCTCTTTGGACCCAGAGCAATGTGCTAGGCAGGCCTCCCATGCTGGGAGAGCCTCCACTTCCCCAACTGTCCAAGGGCCTCAGGAGCACACCTCGAGGGAGCGTGGGTCTGACAGGCAGAACGGCCCGAGTGCGGAACGTGGATGGCAGGCCAAAGCCCTCCCTAGGGCCTGTGCTGGCCTAGGCCCCTGCCAGCCAGCAGGGCCTCGACAGAGCAGAGTTCATTCGAGTAGGCCCCAGGGGCTTGCCTGTGTGTCTCTTGCACTGCTGGGAAGCTGCAGGTCCAGAGGCTGTGTGTGCACGGGGCCCCTGGGGCCTGAGCACAAAACAGCCAGGACCCCACTCTCAAGCAGGACTCCTGCCACCTCTGCGCTGCCTGCCACACCCCCTTGCTGCCCGCACTGTCTTCACTGCTGGCAGGCCTCTGTGTGCACAGCCCAGTCTATGCCAAGGGAACAAGGGGCTTGCTCGCCCCTTGCTAGGACCTCCTCCTACAGCACTCTGGACCAGGGCACACACGCCCCTGGACCAGCAGCCTGCGAGGAAGCTGCAGCTGAGCCAGCCACAAAGGCCAGCAGCCCTTGGCAGGGAGCCTTCTGCTAAGGACAGCTTTCCCACTCCAAAGGCCTGCAGGAGTGCCTGGAGGCTCAGGCCTGCAGCGTTTTCCATCCCAGAGCACTGGGTGCCCCAAGCCTCCCCTGCGGCTTCCGAGCACCCTCCAGCCCACAGGCCCTTGGCACCCACTCTGTTGCCAGAGGCAAGTCCTAGGCAGGACGCTCGAGCTTGTAGAGCCAGAGGGCCTCCAGCTTGGAAACCTGCTCAGGAACTCAGTGGCAGCCAGGCTTCCCCTTCCATGCTGGTCGGCTAGCAGATGGAGCCATCGCTCCACCGAGAAACTCTCTGCTTTGCCTTCAGCCGGGGAATCGCCTGGCTCAGCTCTCTCTGCCTCAAGCAGAAACTCGAGGGTGCACCCAGCCTGCAGAAAGAAGAGTGCCTTTTCCTGAGCACTGCTATGCTGGGGCAGCTCCCTGAGAGCCTCCTGGGGCCTTCTCTGCCCTCACACAGTCGTGCCATTCGGCCCACCCGGGGAGCAAAGGTCCCCCTCGGCAGGGCTCCGGGTACGGCCTGTGTGTGTTTTCAGGGCTGGGAAAGGGCAGATCCAGAAGCTGGGTGTGCGCTTGGGAATGGGGCCTGATGGGCATAGCCGGCCTTCCCGGGTTGGGAAGCAGGAGATCTGGGGCCTCCGAGCTGCATGCACATCCCCTCCCTGGATGCCCCTCTTGCTTCTTCTCTGCTGCCAAGCCTCGCTCACCACACGTGCGTCTCATCGAAAGGAGCAGGCTGCTTGCCATTCTTTGCAAGGGCCTCACCCCACAGGCCTCGTTTCCTCGAACAGGAGTGCACATTGACCCAGAGCCTCCAGAGGAGCTGCTGTCTCTCCAGCCACAAAGGCCTGCAGCCGAATCCCTGACAGCCTGCTGCATGGAGGGCTTCTATGGGAGAGGGCCATACGTCCCAGGCGGGTGCTCTCTGGCACACCGCTTTCCATGGGCAAACGCTGTGTGTGCCAAGTGTCTCCGGTGTGCAGAAAATGTAGCCCCGGGGCCCGAGGCGCAGGGAATCCTCTTTGACCCAGAGCAATGTGCTAGGCAGGCCTCCCATGCTGGGAGAGCCTCCACTTCCCCAACTGTCCAAGGGCCTCAGGAGCACACCTCGAGGGAGCGTGGGTCTGACAGGCAGAACGGCCCGAGTGCGGAACGTGGATGGCAGGCCAAAGCCCTCCCTAGGGCCTGTGCTGGCCTAGGCCCCTGCCAGCCAGCAGGGCCTCGACAGAGCAGAGTTCATTCGAGTAGGCCCCAGGGGCTTGCCTGTGTGTCTCTTGCACTGCTGGGAAGCTGCAGGTCCAGAGGCTGTGTGTGCACGGGGCCCCTGGGGCCTGAGCACAAAACAGCCAGGACCCCACTCTCAAGCAGGACTCCTGCCACCTCTGCGCTGCCTGCCACACCCCCTTGCTGCCCGCACTGTCTTCACTGCTGGCAGGCCTCTGTGTGCACAGCCCAGTCTATGCCAAGGGAACAAGGGGCTTGCTCGCCCCTTGCTAGGACCTCCTCCTACAGCACTCTGGACCAGGGCACACACGCCCCTGGACCAGCAGCCTGCGAGGAAGCTGCAGCTGAGCCAGCCACAAAGGCCAGCAGCCCTTGGCAGGGAGCCTTCTGCTAAGGACAGCTTTCCCACTCCAAAGGCCTGCAGGAGTGCCTGGAGGCTCAGGCCTGCAGCGTTTTCCATCCCAGAGCACTGGGTGCCCCAAGCCTCCCCTGCGGCTTCCGAGCACCCTCCAGCCCACAGGCCCTTGGCACCCACTCTGTTGCCAGAGGCAAGTCCTAGGCAGGACGCTCGAGCTTGTAGAGCCAGAGGGCCTCCAGCTTGGAAACCTGCTCAGGAACTCAGTGGCAGCCAGGCTTCCCCTTCCATGCTGGTCGGCTAGCAGATGGAGCCATCGCTCCACCGAGAAACTCTCTGCTTTGCCTTCAGCCGGGGAATCGCCTGGCTCAGCTCTCTCTGCCTCAAGCAGAAACTCGAGGGTGCACCCAGCCTGCAGAAAGAAGAGTGCCTTTTCCTGAGCACTGCTATGCTGGGGCAGCTCCCTGAGAGCCTCCTGGGGCCTTCTCTGCCCTCACACAGTCGTGCCATTCGGCCCACCCGGGGAGCAAAGGTCCCCCTCGGCAGGGCTCCGGGTACGGCCTGTGTGTGTTTTCAGGGCTGGGAAAGGGCAGATCCAGAAGCTGGGTGTGCGCTTGGGAATGGGGCCTGATGGGCATAGCCGGCCTTCCCGGGTTGGGAAGCAGGAGATCTGGGGCCTCCGAGCTGCATGCACATCCCCTCCCTGGATGCCCCTCTTGCTTCTTCTCTGCTGCCAAGCCTCTCTCACCACACGTGCGTCTCATCGGATGGAGCAGGCTGCTTGCCATTCTTGGGCAGGGAATCATCCCACACGCCTCGTTTCCTCGCAGGGGAGTGCACACTGACCCAGAGCCTCCAGAGGAGCTGCTGTCTCTCCAGCCACAAAGGCCTGCAGCCGAATCCCTGACAGCCTGCTGCATGGAGGGCTTCTATGGGAGAGGGCCATACGTCCCAGGCGGGTGCTCTCTGGCACACCGCTTTCCATGGGCAAACGCTGTGTGTGCCAAGTGTCTCCGGTGTGCAGAAAATGTAGCCCCGGGGCCCGAGGCGCAGGGAATCCTCTTTGGACCCAGAGCAATGTGCTAGGCAGGCCTCCCATGCTGGGAGAGCCTCCACTTCCCCAACTGTCCAAGGGCCTCAGGAGCACACCTCGAGGGAGCGTGGGTCTGACAGGCAGAACGGCCCGAGTGCGGAACGTGGATGGCAGGCCAAAGCCCTCCCTAGGGCCTGTGCTGGCCTAGGCCCCTGCCAGCCAGCAGGGCCTCGACAGAGCAGAGTTCATTCGAGTAGGCCCCAGGGGCTTGCCTGTGTGTCTCTTGCACTGCTGGGAAGCTGCAGGTCCAGAGGCTGTGTGTGCACGGGGCCCCTGGGGCCTGAGCACAAAACAGCCAGGACCCCACTCTCAAGCAGGACTCCTGCCACCTCTGCGCTGCCTGCCACACCCCCTTGCTGCCCGCACTGTCTTCACTGCTGGCAGGCCTCTGTGTGCACAGCCCAGTCTATGCCAAGGGAACAAGGGGCTTGCTCGCCCCTTGCTAGGACCTCCTCCTACAGCACTCTGGACCAGGGCACACACGCCCCTGGACCAGCAGCCTGCGAGGAAGCTGCAGCTGAGCCAGCCACAAAGGCCAGCAGCCCTTGGCAGGGAGCCTTCTGCTAAGGACAGCTTTCCCACTCCAAAGGCCTGCAGGAGTGCCTGGAGGCTCAGGCCTGCAGCGTTTTCCATCCCAGAGCACTGGGTGCCCCAAGCCTCCCCTGCGGCTTCCGAGCACCCTCCAGCCCACAGGCCCTTGGCACCCACTCTGTTGCCAGAGGCAAGTCCTAGGCAGGACGCTCGAGCTTGTAGAGCCAGAGGGCCTCCAGCTTGGAAACCTGCTCAGGAACTCAGTGGCAGCCAGGCTTCCCCTTCCATGCTGGTCGGCTAGCAGATGGAGCCATCGCTCCACCGAGAAACTCTCTGCTTTGCCTTCAGCCGGGGAATCGCCTGGCTCAGCTCTCTCTGCCTCAAGCAGAAACTCGAGGGTGCACCCAGCCTGCAGAAAGAAGAGTGCCTTTTCCTGAGCACTGCTATGCTGGGGCAGCTCCCTGAGAGCCTCCTGGGGCCTTCTCTGCCCTCACACAGTCGTGCCATTCGGCCCACCCGGGGAGCAAAGGTCCCCCTCGGCAGGGCTCCGGGTACGGCCTGTGTGTGTTTTCAGGGCTGGGAAAGGGCAGATCCAGAAGCTGGGTGTGCGCTTGGGAATGGGGCCTGATGGGCATAGCCGGCCTTCCCGGGTTGGGAAGCAGGAGATCTGGGGCCTCCGAGCTGCATGCACATCCCCTCCCTGGATGCCCCTCTTGCTTCTTCTCTGCTGCCAAGCCTCTCTCACCACACGTGCGTCTCATCGGATGGAGCAGGCTGCTTGCCATTCTTGGGCAGGGAATCATCCCACACGCCTCGTTTCCTCGCAGGGGAGTGCACACTGACCCAGAGCCTCCAGAGGAGCTGCTGTCTCTCCAGCCACAAAGGCCTGCAGCCGAATCCCTGACAGCCTGCTGCATGGAGGGCTTCTATGGGAGAGGGCCATACGTCCCAGGCGGGTGCTCTCTGGCACACCGCTTTCCATGGGCAAACGCTGTGTGTGCCAAGTGTCTCCGGTGTGCAGAAAATGTAGCCCCGGGGCCCGAGGCGCAGGGAATCCTCTTTGGACCCAGAGCAATGTGCTAGGCAGGCCTCCCATGCTGGGAGAGCCTCCACTTCCCCAACTGTCCAAGGGCCTCAGGAGCACACCTCGAGGGAGCGTGGGTCTGACAGGCAGAACGGCCCGAGTGCGGAACGTGGATGGCAGGCCAAAGCCCTCCCTAGGGCCTGTGCTGGCCTAGGCCCCTGCCAGCCAGCAGGGCCTCGACAGAGCAGAGTTCATTCGAGTAGGCCCCAGGGGCTTGCCTGTGTGTCTCTTGCACTGCTGGGAAGCTGCAGGTCCAGAGGCTGTGTGTGCACGGGGCCCCTGGGGCCTGAGCACAAAACAGCCAGGACCCCACTCTCCAGCAGGACTCCTGCCACCTCTGCGCTGCCTGCCACACCCCCTTGCTGCCCGCACTGTCTTCACTGCTGGCAGGCCTCTGTGTGCACAGCCCAGTCTATGCCAAGGGAACAAGGGGCTTGCTCGCCCCTTGCTAGGACCTCCTCCTACAGCACTCTGGACCAGGGCACACACGCCCCTGGACCAGCAGCCTGCGAGGAAGCTGCAGCTGAGCCAGCCACAAAGGCCAGCAGCCCTTGGCAGGGAGCCTTCTGCTAAGGACAGCTTTCCCACTCCAAAGGCCTGCAGGAGTGCCTGGAGGCTCAGGCCTGCAGCGTTTTCCATCCCAGAGCACTGGGTGCCCCAAGCCTCCCCTGCGGCTTCCGAGCACCCTCCAGCCCACAGGCCCTTGGCACCCACTCTGTTGCCAGAGGCAAGTCCTAGGCAGGACGCTCGAGCTTGTAGAGCCAGAGGGCCTCCAGCTTGGAAACCTGCTCAGGAACTCAGTGGCAGCCAGGCTTCCCCTTCCATGCTGGTCGGCTAGCAGATGGAGCCATCGCTCCACCGAGAAACTCTCTGCTTTGCCTTCAGCCGGGGAATCGCCTGGCTCAGCTCTCTCTGCCTCAAGCAGAAACTCGAGGGTGCACCCAGCCTGCAGAAAGAAGAGTGCCTTTTCCTGAGCACTGCTATGCTGGGGCAGCTCCCTGAGAGCCTCCTGGGGCCTTCTCTGCCCTCACACAGTCGTGCCATTCGGCCCACCCGGGGAGCAAAGGTCCCCCTCGGCAGGGCTCCGGGTACGGCCTGTGTGTGTTTTCAGGGCTGGGAAAGGGCAGATCCAGAAGCTGGGTGTGCGCTTGGGAATGGGGCCTGATGGGCATAGCCGGCCTTCCCGGGTTGGGAAGCAGGAGATCTGGGGCCTCCGAGCTGCATGCACATCCCCTCCCTGGATGCCCCTCTTGCTTCTTCTCTGCTGCCAAGCCTCGCTCACCACACGTGCGTCTCATCGAAAGGAGCAGGCTGCTTGCCATTCTTTGCAAGGGCCTCACCCCACAGGCCTCGTTTCCTCGAACAGGAGTGCACATTGACCCAGAGCCTCCAGAGGAGCTGCTGTCTCTCCAGCCACAAAGGCCTGCAGCCGAATCCCTGGCAGCCTGCTGCATGGAGGGCTTCTATGGGAGAGGGCCATACGTCCCAGGCGGGTGCTCTCTGGCACACCGCTTTCCATGGGCAAACGCTGTGTGTGCCAAGTGTCTCCGGTGTGCAGAAAATGTAGCCCCGGTGCCCGAGGCGCAGGGAATCCTCTTTGGACCCAGAGCAATGTGCTAGGCAGGCCTCCCATGCTGGGAGAGCCTCCACTTCCCCAACTGTCCAAGGGCCTCAGGAGCACACCTCGAGGGAGCGTGGGTCTGACAGGCAGAACGGCCCGAGTGCGGAACGTGGATGGCAGGCCAAAGCCATCCCTAGGGCCTGTGCTGGCCTAGGCCCCTGCCAGCCAGCAGGGCCTCGACAGAGCAGAGTTCATTCGAGTAGGCCCCAGGGGCTTGCCTGTGTGTCTCTTGCACTGCTGGGAAGCTGCAGGTCCAGAGGCTGTGTGTGCACGGGGCCCCTGGGGCCTGAGCACAAAACAGCCAGGACCCCACTCTCAAGCAGGACTCCTGCCACCTCTGCGCTGCCTGCCACACCCCCTTGCTGCCCGCACTGTCTTCACTGCTGGCAGGCCTCTGTGTGCACAGCCCAGTCTATGCCAAGGGAACAAGGGGCTTGCTCGCCCCTTGCTAGGACCTCCTCCTACAGCACTCTGGACCAGGGCACACACGCCCCTGGACCAGCAGCCTGCGAGGAAGCTGCAGCTGAGCCAGCCACAAAGGCCAGCAGCCCTTGGCAGGGAGCCTTCTGCTAAGGACAGCTTTCCCACTCCAAAGGCCTGCAGGAGTGCCTGGAGGCTCAGGCCTGCAGCGTTTTCCATCCCAGAGCACTGGGTGCCCCAAGCCTCCCCTGCGGCTTCCGAGCACCCTCCAGCCCACAGGCCCTTGGCACCCACTCTGTTGCCAGAGGCAAGTCCTAGGCAGGACGCTCGAGCTTGTAGAGCCAGAGGGCCTCCAGCTTGGAAACCTGCTCAGGAACTCAGTGGCAGCCAGGCTTCCCCTTCCATGCTGGTCGGCTAGCAGATGGAGCCATCGCTCCACCGAGAAACTCTCTGCTTTGCCTTCAGCCGGGGAATCGCCTGGCTCAGCTCTCTCTGCCTCAAGCAGAAACTCGAGGGTGCACCCAGCCTGCAGAAAGAAGAGTGCCTTTTCCTGAGCACTGCTATGCTGGGGCAGCTCCCTGAGAGCCTCCTGGGGCCTTCTCTGCCCTCACACAGTCGTGCCATTCGGCCCACCCGGGGAGCAAAGGTCCCCCTCGGCAGGGCTCCGGGTACGGCCTGTGTGTGTTTTCAGGGCTGGGAAAGGGCAGATCCAGAAGCTGGGTGTGCGCTTGGGAATGGGGCCTGATGGGCATAGCTGGCCTTCCCGGGTTGGGAAGCAGGAGATCTGGGGCCTCCGAGCTGCATGCACATCCCCTCCCTGGATGCCCCTCTTGCTTCTTCTCTGCTGCCAAGCCTCTCTCACCACACGTGCGTCTCATCGGATGGAGCAGGCTGCTTGCCATTCTTGGGCAGGGAATCATCCCACACGCCTCGTTTCCTCGCAGGGGAGTGCACACTGACCCAGAGCCTCCAGAGGAGCTGCTGTCTCTCCAGCCACAAAGGCCTGCAGCCGAATCCCTGACAGCCTGCTGCATGGAGGGCTTCTATGGGAGAGGGCCATACGTCCCAGGCGGGTGCTCTCTGGCACACCGCTTTCCATGGGCAAACGCTGTGTGTGCCAAGTGTCTCCGGTGTGCAGAAAATGTAGCCCCGGGGCCCGAGGCGCAGGGAATCCTCTTTGACCCAGAGCAATGTGCTAGGCAGGCCTCCCATGCTGGGAGAGCCTCCACTTCCCCAACTGTCCAAGGGCCTCAGGAGCACACCTCGAGGGAGCGTGGGTCTGACAGGCAGAACGGCCCGAGTGCGGAACGTGGATGGCAGGCCAAAGCCCTCCCTAGGGCCTGTGCTGGCCTAGGCCCCTGCCAGCCAGCAGGGCCTCGACAGAGCAGAGTTCATTCGAGTAGGCCCCAGGGGCTTGCCTGTGTGTCTCTTGCACTGCTGGGAAGCTGCAGGTCCAGAGGCTGTGTGTGCACGGGGCCCCTGGGGCCTGAGCACAAAACAGCCAGGACCCCACTCTCAAGCAGGACTCCTGCCACCTCTGCGCTGCCTGCCACACCCCCTTGCTGCCCGCACTGTCTTCACTGCTGGCAGGCCTCTGTGTGCACAGCCCAGTCTATGCCAAGGGAACAAGGGGCTTGCTCGCCCCTTGCTAGGACCTCCTCCTACAGCACTCTGGACCAGGGCACACACGCCCCTGGACCAGCAGCCTGCGAGGAAGCTGCAGCTGAGCCAGCCACAAAGGCCAGCAGCCCTTGGCAGGGAGCCTTCTGCTAAGGACAGCTTTCCCACTCCAAAGGCCTGCAGGAGTGCCTGGAGGCTCAGGCCTGCAGCGTTTTCCATCCCAGAGCACTGGGTGCCCCAAGCCTCCCCTGCGGCTTCCGAGCACCCTCCAGCCCACAGGCCCTTGGCACCCACTCTGTTGCCAGAGGCAAGTCCTAGGCAGGACGCTCGAGCTTGTAGAGCCAGAGGGCCTCCAGCTTGGAAACCTGCTCAGGAACTCAGTGGCAGCCAGGCTTCCCCTTCCATGCTGGTCGGCTAGCAGATGGAGCCACCGCTCCACCGAGAAACTCTCTGCTTTGCCTTCAGCCGGGGAATCGCCTGGCTCAGCTCTCTCTGCCTCAAGCAGAAACTCGAGGGTGCACCCAGCCTGCAGAAAGAAGAGTGCCTTTTCCTGAGCACTGCTATGCTGGGGCAGCTCCCTGAGAGCCTCCTGGGGCCTTCTCTGCCCTCACACAGTCGTGCCATTCGGCCCACCCGGGGAGCAAAGGTCCCCCTCGGCAGGGCTCCGGGTACGGCCTGTGTGTGTTTTCAGGGCTGGGAAAGGGCAGATCCAGAAGCTGGGTGTGCGCTTGGGAATGGGGCCTGATGGGCATAGCCGGCCTTCCCGGGTTGGGAAGCAGGAGATCTGGGGCCTCCGAGCTGCATGCACATCCCCTCCCTGGATGCCCCTCTTGCTTCTTCTCTGCTGCCAAGCCTCTCTCACCACACGTGCGTCTCATCGGATGGAGCAGGCTGCTTGCCATTCTTGGGCAGGGAATCATCCCACACGCCTCGTTTCCTCGCAGGGGAGTGCACACTGACCCAGAGCCTCCAGAGGAGCTGCTGTCTCTCCAGCCACAAAGGCCTGCAGCCGAATCCCTGACAGCCTGCTGCATGGAGGGCTTCTATGGGAGAGGGCCATACGTCCCAGGCGGGTGCTCTCTGGCACACCGCTTTCCATGGGCAAACGCTGTGTGTGCCAAGTGTCTCCGGTGTGCAGAAAATGTAGCCCCGGGGCCCGAGGCGCAGGGAATCCTCTTTGGACCCAGAGCAATGTGCTAGGCAGGCCTCCCATGCTGGGAGAGCCTCCACTTCCCCAACTGTCCAAGGGCCTCAGGAGCACACCTCGAGGGAGCGTGGGTCTGACAGGCAGAACGGCCCGAGTGCGGAACGTGGATGGCAGGCCAAAGCCCTCCCTAGGGCCTGTGCTGGCCTAGGCCCCTGCCAGCCAGCAGGGCCTCGACAGAGCAGAGTTCATTCGAGTAGGCCCCAGGGGCTTGCCTGTGTGTCTCTTGCACTGCTGGGAAGCTGCAGGTCCAGAGGCTGTGTGTGCACGGGGCCCCTGGGGCCTGAGCACAAAACAGCCAGGACCCCACTCTCAAGCAGGACTCCTGCCACCTCTGCGCTGCCTGCCACACCCCCTTGCTGCCCGCACTGTCTTCACTGCTGGCAGGCCTCTGTGTGCACAGCCCAGTCTATGCCAAGGGAACAAGGGGCTTGCTCGCCCCTTGCTAGGACCTCCTCCTACAGCACTCTGGACCAGGGCACACACGCCCCTGGACCAGCAGCCTGCGAGGAAGCTGCAGCTGAGCCAGCCACAAAGGCCAGCAGCCCTTGGCAGGGAGCCTTCTGCTAAGGACAGCTTTCCCACTCCAAAGGCCTGCAGGAGTGCCTGGAGGCTCAGGCCTGCAGCGTTTTCCATCCCAGAGCACTGGGTGCCCCAAGCCTCCCCTGCGGCTTCCGAGCACCCTCCAGCCCACAGGCCCTTGGCACCCACTCTGTTGCCAGAGGCAAGTCCTAGGCAGGACGCTCGAGCTTGTAGAGCCAGAGGGCCTCCAGCTTGGAAACCTGCTCAGGAACTCAGTGGCAGCCAGGCTTCCCCTTCCATGCTGGTCGGCTAGCAGATGGAGCCATCGCTCCACCGAGAAACTCTCTGCTTTGCCTTCAGCCGGGGAATCGCCTGGCTCAGCTCTCTCTGCCTCAAGCAGAAACTCGAGGGTGCACCCAGCCTGCAGAAAGAAGAGTGCCTTTTCCTGAGCACTGCTATGCTGGGGCAGCTCCCTGAGAGCCTCCTGGGGCCTTCTCTGCCCTCACACAGTCGTGCCATTCGGCCCACCCGGGGAGCAAAGGTCCCCCTCGGCAGGGCTCCGGGTACGGCCTGTGTGTGTTTTCAGGGCTGGGAAAGGGCAGATCCAGAAGCTGGGTGTGCGCTTGGGAATGGGGCCTGATGGGCATAGCCGGCCTTCCCGGGTTGGGAAGCAGGAGATCTGGGGCCTCCGAGCTGCATGCACATCCCCTCCCTGGATGCCCCTCTTGCTTCTTCTCTGCTGCCAAGCCTCGCTCACCACACGTGCGTCTCATCGAAAGGAGCAGGCTGCTTGCCATTCTTTGCAAGGGCCTCACCCCACAGGCCTCGTTTCCTCGAACAGGAGTGCACATTGACCCAGAGCCTCCAGAGGAGCTGCTGTCTCTCCAGCCACAAAGGCCTGCAGCCGAATCCCTGGCAGCCTGCTGCATGGAGGGCTTCTATGGGAGAGGGCCATACGTCCCAGGCGGGTGCTCTCTGGCACACCGCTTTCCATGGGCAAACGCTGTGTGTGCCAAGTGTCTCCGGTGTGCAGAAAATGTAGCCCCGGGGCCCGAGGCGCAGGGAATCCTCTTTGGACCCAGAGCAATGTGCTAGGCAGGCCTCCCATGCTGGGAGAGCCTCCACTTCCCCAACTGTCCAAGGGCCTCAGGAGCACACCTCGAGGGAGCGTGGGTCTGACAGGCAGAACGGCCCGAGTGCGGAACGTGGATGGCAGGCCAAAGCCCTCCCTAGGGCCTGTGCTGGCCTAGGCCCCTGCCAGCCAGCAGGGCCTCGACAGAGCAGAGTTCATTCGAGTAGGCCCCAGGGGCTTGCCTGTGTGTCTCTTGCACTGCTGGGAAGCTGCAGGTCCAGAGGCTGTGTGTGCACGGGGCCCCTGGGGCCTGAGCACAAAACAGCCAGGACCCCACTCTCAAGCAGGACTCCTGCCACCTCTGCGCTGCCTGCCACACCCCCTTGCTGCCCGCACTGTCTTCACTGCTGGCAGGCCTCTGTGTGCACAGCCCAGTCTATGCCAAGGGAACAAGGGGCTTGCTCGCCCCTTGCTAGGACCTCCTCCTACAGCACTCTGGACCAGGGCACACACGCCCCTGGACCAGCAGCCTGCGAGGAAGCTGCAGCTGAGCCAGCCACAAAGGCCAGCAGCCCTTGGCAGGGAGCCTTCTGCTAAGGACAGCTTTCCCACTCCAAAGGCCTGCAGGAGTGCCTGGAGGCTCAGGCCTGCAGCGTTTTCCATCCCAGAGCACTGGGTGCCCCAAGCCTCCCCTGCGGCTTCCGAGCACCCTCCAGCCCACAGGCCCTTGGCACCCACTCTGTTGCCAGAGGCAAGTCCTAGGCAGGACGCTCGAGCTTGTAGAGCCAGAGGGCCTCCAGCTTGGAAACCTGCTCAGGAACTCAGTGGCAGCCAGGCTTCCCCTTCCATGCTGGTCGGCTAGCAGATGGAGCCATCGCTCCACCGAGAAACTCTCTGCTTTGCCTTCAGCCGGGGAATCGCCTGGCTCAGCTCTCTCTGCCTCAAGCAGAAACTCGAGGGTGCACCCAGCCTGCAGAAAGAAGAGTGCCTTTTCCTGAGCACTGCTATGCTGGGGCAGCTCCCTGAGAGCCTCCTGGGGCCTTCTCTGCCCTCACACAGTCGTGCCATTCGGCCCACCCGGGGAGCAAAGGTCCCCCTCGGCAGGGCTCCGGGTACGGCCTGTGTGTGTTTTCAGGGCTGGGAAAGGGCAGATCCAGAAGCTGGGTGTGCGCTTGGGAATGGGGCCTGATGGGCATAGCCGGCCTTCCCGGGTTGGGAAGCAGGAGATCTGGGGCCTCCGAGCTGCATGCACATCCCCTCCCTGGATGCCCCTCTTGCTTCTTCTCTGCTGCCAAGCCTCTCTCACCACACGTGCGTCTCATCGGATGGAGCAGGCTGCTTGCCATTCTTGGGCAGGGAATCATCCCACACGCCTCGTTTCCTCGCAGGGGAGTGCACACTGACCCAGAGCCTCCAGAGGAGCTGCTGTCTCTCCAGCCACAAAGGCCTGCAGCCGAATCCCTGACAGCCTGCTGCATGGAGGGCTTCTATGGGAGAGGGCCATACGTCCCAGGCGGGTGCTCTCTGGCACACCGCTTTCCATGGGCAAACGCTGTGTGTGCCAAGTGTCTCCGGTGTGCAGAAAATGTAGCCCCGGGGCCCGAGGCGCAGGGAATCCTCTTTGGACCCAGAGCAATGTGCTAGGCAGGCCTCCCATGCTGGGAGAGCCTCCACTTCCCCAACTGTCCAAGGGCCTCAGGAGCACACCTCGAGGGAGCGTGGGTCTGACAGGCAGAACGGCCCGAGTGCGGAACGTGGATGGCAGGCCAAAGCCCTCCCTAGGGCCTGTGCTGGCCTAGGCCCCTGCCAGCCAGCAGGGCCTCGACAGAGCAGAGTTCATTCGAGTAGGCCCCAGGGGCTTGCCTGTGTGTCTCTTGCACTGCTGGGAAGCTGCAGGTCCAGAGGCTGTGTGTGCACGGGGCCCCTGGGGCCTGAGCACAAAACAGCCAGGACCCCACTCTCAAGCAGGACTCCTGCCACCTCTGCGCTGCCTGCCACACCCCCTTGCTGCCCGCACTGTCTTCACTGCTGGCAGGCCTCTGTGTGCACAGCCCAGTCTATGCCAAGGGAACAAGGGGCTTGCTCGCCCCTTGCTAGGACCTCCTCCTACAGCACTCTGGACCAGGGCACACACGCCCCTGGACCAGCAGCCTGCGAGGAAGCTGCAGCTGAGCCAGCCACAAAGGCCAGCAGCCCTTGGCAGGGAGCCTTCTGCTAAGGACAGCTTTCCCACTCCAAAGGCCTGCAGGAGTGCCTGGAGGCTCAGGCCTGCAGCGTTTTCCATCCCAGAGCACTGGGTGCCCCAAGCCTCCCCTGCGGCTTCCGAGCACCCTCCAGCCCACAGGCCCTTGGCACCCACTCTGTTGCCAGAGGCAAGTCCTAGGCAGGACGCTCGAGCTTGTAGAGCCAGAGGGCCTCCAGCTTGGAAACCTGCTCAGGAACTCAGTGGCAGCCAGGCTTCCCCTTCCATGCTGGTCGGCTAGCAGATGGAGCCATCGCTCCACCGAGAAACTCTCTGCTTTGCCTTCAGCCGGGGAATCGCCTGGCTCAGCTCTCTCTGCCTCAAGCAGAAACTCGAGGGTGCACCCAGCCTGCAGAAAGAAGAGTGCCTTTTCCTGAGCACTGCTATGCTGGGGCAGCTCCCTGAGAGCCTCCTGGGGCCTTCTCTGCCCTCACACAGTCGTGCCATTCGGCCCACCCGGGGAGCAAAGGTCCCCCTCGGCAGGGCTCCGGGTACGGCCTGTGTGTGTTTTCAGGGCTGGGAAAGGGCAGATCCAGAAGCTGGGTGTGCGCTTGGGAATGGGGCCTGATGGGCATAGCCGGCCTTCCCGGGTTGGGAAGCAGGAGATCTGGGGCCTCCGAGCTGCATGCACATCCCCTCCCTGGATGCCCCTCTTGCTTCTTCTCTGCTGCCAAGCCTCGCTCACCACACGTGCGTCTCATCGAAAGGAGCAGGCTGCTTGCCATTCTTTGCAAGGGCCTCACCCCACAGGCCTCGTTTCCTCGAACAGGAGTGCACATTGACCCAGAGCCTCCAGAGGAGCTGCTGTCTCTCCAGCCACAAAGGCCTGCAGCCGAATCCCTGGCAGCCGCTGCATGGAGGGCTTCTATGGGAGAGGGCCATACGTCCCAGGCGGGTGCTCTCTGGCACACCGCTTTCCATGGGCAAACGCTGTGTGTGCCAAGTGTCTCTGGTGTGCAGAAAATGTAGCCCCGGGGCCCGAGGCGCAGGGAATCCTCTTTGGACCCAGAGCAATGTGCTAGGCAGGCCTCCCATGCTGGGAGAGCCTCCACTTCCCCAACTGTCCAAGGGCCTCAGGAGCACACCTCGAGGGAGCGTGGGTCTGACAGGCAGAACGGCCCGAGTGCGGAACGTGGATGGCAGGCCAAAGCCCTCCCTAGGGCCTGTGCTGGCCTAGGCCCCTGCCAGCCAGCAGGGCCTCGACAGAGCAGAGTTCATTCGAGTAGGCCCCAGGGGCTTGCCTGTGTGTCTCTTGCACTGCTGGGAAGCTGCAGGTCCAGAGGCTGTGTGTGCACGGGGCCCCTGGGGCCTGAGCACAAAACAGCCAGGACCCCACTCTCAAGCAGGACTCCTGCCACCTCTGCGCTGCCTGCCACACCCCCTTGCTGCCCGCACTGTCTTCACTGCTGGCAGGCCTCTGTGTGCACAGCCCAGTCTATGCCAAGGGAACAAGGGGCTTGCTCGCCCCTTGCTAGGACCTCCTCCTACAGCACTCTGGACCAGGGCACACACGCCCCTGGACCAGCAGCCTGCGAGGAAGCTGCAGCTGAGCCAGCCACAAAGGCCAGCAGCCCTTGGCAGGGAGCCTTCTGCTAAGGACAGCTTTCCCACTCCAAAGGCCTGCAGGAGTGCCTGGAGGCTCAGGCCTGCAGCGTCTTCCATCCCAGAGCACTGGGTGCCCCAAGCCTCCCCTGCGGCTTCCGAGCACCCTCCAGCCCACAGGCCCTTGGCACCCACTCTGTTGCCAGAGGCAAGTCCTAGGCAGGACGCTCGAGCTTGTAGAGCCAGAGGGCCTCCAGCTTGGAAACCTGCTCAGGAACTCAGTGGCAGCCAGGCTTCCCCTTCCATGCTGGTCGGCTAGCAGATGGAGCCATCGCTCCACCGAGAAACTCTCTGCTTTGCCTTCAGCCGGGGAATCGCCTGGCTCAGCTCTCTCTGCCTCAAGCAGAAACTCGAGGGTGCACCCAGCCTGCAGAAAGAAGAGTGCCTTTTCCTGAGCACTGCTATGCTGGGGCAGCTCCCTGAGAGCCTCCTGGGGCCTTCTCTGCCCTCACACAGTCGTGCCATTCGGCCCACCCGGGGAGCAAAGGTCCCCCTCGGCAGGGCTCCGGGTACGGCCTGTGTGTGTTTTCAGGGCTGGGAAAGGGCAGATCCAGAAGCTGGGTGTGCGCTTGGGAATGGGGCCTGATGGGCATAGCCGGCCTTCCCGGGTTGGGAAGCAGGAGATCTGGGGCCTCCGAGCTGCATGCACATCCCCTCCCTGGATGCCCCTCTTGCTTCTTCTCTGCTGCCAAGCCTCGCTCACCACACGTGCGTCTCATCGAAAGGAGCAGGCTGCTTGCCATTCTTTGCAAGGGCCTCACCCCACAGGCCTCGTTTCCTCGAACAGGAGTGCACATTGACCCAGAGCCTCCAGAGGAGCTGCTGTCTCTCCAGCCACAAAGGCCTGCAGCCGAATCCCTGGCAGCCGCTGCATGGAGGGCTTCTATGGGAGAGGGCCATACGTCCCAGGCGGGTGCTCTCTGGCACACCGCTTTCCATGGGCAAACGCTGTGTGTGCCAAGTGTCTCTGGTGTGCAGAAAATGTAGCCCCGGGGCCCGAGGCGCAGGGAATCCTCTTTGGACCCAGAGCAATGTGCTATGCAGGCCTCCCATGCTGGGAGAGCCTCCACTTCCCCAACTGTCCAAGGGCCTCAGGAGCACACCTCGAGGGAGCGTGGGTCTGACAGGCAGAACGGCCCGAGTGCGGAACGTGGATGGCAGGCCAAAGCCCTCCCTAGGGCCTGTGCTGGCCTAGGCCCCTGCCAGCCAGCAGGGCCTCGACAGAGCAGAGTTCATTCGAGTAGGCCCCAGGGGCTTGCCTGTGTGTCTCTTGCACTGCTGGGAAGCTGCAGGTCCAGAGGCTGTGTGTGCACGGGGCCCCTGGGGCCTGAGCACAAAACAGCCAGGACCCCACTCTCAAGCAGGACTCCTGCCACCTCTGCGCTGCCTGCCACACCCCCTTGCTGCCCGCACTGTCTTCACTGCTGGCAGGCCTCTGTGTGCACAGCCCAGTCTATGCCAAGGGAACAAGGGGCTTGCTCGCCCCTTGCTAGGACCTCCTCCTACAGCACTCTGGACCAGGGCACACACGCCCCTGGACCAGCAGCCTGCGAGGAAGCTGCAGCTGAGCCAGCCACAAAGGCCAGCAGCCCTTGGCAGGGAGCCTTCTGCTAAGGACAGCTTTCCCACTCCAAAGGCCTGCAGGAGTGCCTGGAGGCTCAGGCCTGCAGCGTCTTCCATCCCAGAGCACTGGGTGCCCCAAGCCTCCCCTGCGGCTTCCGAGCACCCTCCAGCCCACAGGCCCTTGGCACCCACTCTGTTGCCAGAGGCAAGTCCTAGGCAGGACGCTCGAGCTTGTAGAGCCAGAGGGCCTCCAGCTTGGAAACCTGCTCAGGAACTCAGTGGCAGCCAGGCTTCCCCTTCCATGCTGGTCGGCTAGCAGATGGAGCCATCGCTCCACCGAGAAACTCTCTGCTTTGCCTTCAGCCGGGGAATCGCCTGGCTCAGCTCTCTCTGCCTCAAGCAGAAACTCGAGGGTGCACCCAGCCTGCAGAAAGAAGAGTGCCTTTTCCTGAGCACTGCTATGCTGGGGCAGCTCCCTGAGAGCCTCCTGGGGCCTTCTCTGCCCTCACACAGTCGTGCCATTCGGCCCACCCGGGGAGCAAAGGTCCCCCTCGGCAGGGCTCCGGGTACGGCCTGTGTGTGTTTTCAGGGCTGGGAAAGGGCAGATCCAGAAGCTGGGTGTGCGCTTGGGAATGGGGCCTGATGGGCATAGCCGGCCTTCCCGGGTTGGGAAGCAGGAGATCTGGGGCCTCCGAGCTGCATGCACATCCCCTCCCTGGATGCCCCTCTTGCTTCTTCTCTGCTGCCAAGCCTCGCTCACCACACGTGCGTCTCATCGAAAGGAGCAGGCTGCTTGCCATTCTTTGCAAGGGCCTCACCCCACAGGCCTCGTTTCCTCGAACAGGAGTGCACATTGACCCAGAGCCTCCAGAGGAGCTGCTGTCTCTCCAGCCACAAAGGCCTGCAGCCGAATCCCTGGCAGCCTGCTGCATGGAGGGCTTCTATGGGAGAGGGCCATACGTCCCAGGCGGGTGCTCTCTGGCACACCGCTTTCCATGGGCAAACGCTGTGTGTGCCAAGTGTCTCCGGTGTGCAGAAAATGTAGCCCCGGGGCCCGAGGCGCAGGGAATCCTCTTTGGACCCAGAGCAATGTGCTAGGCAGGGCTCCCATGCTGGGAGAGCCTCCACTTCCCCAACTGTCCAAGGGCCTCAGGAGCACACCTCGAGGGAGCGTGGGTCTGACAGGCAGAACGGCCCGAGTGCGGAACGTGGATGGCAGGCCAAAGCCATCCCTAGGGCCTGTGCTGGCCTAGGCCCCTGCCAGCCAGCAGGGCCTCGACAGAGCAGAGTTCATTCGAGTAGGCCCCAGGGGCTTGCCTGTGTGTCTCTTGCACTGCTGGGAAGCTGCAGGTCCAGAGGCTGTGTGTGCACGGGGCCCCTGGGGCCTGAGCACAAAACAGCCAGGACCCCACTCTCCAGCAGGACTCCTGCCACCTCTGCGCTGCCTGCCACACCCCCTTGCTGCCCGCACTGTCTTCACTGCTGGCAGGCCTCTGTGTGCACAGCCCAGTCTATGCCAAGGGAACAAGGGGCTTGCTCGCCCCTTGCTAGGACCTCCTCCTACAGCACTCTGGACCAGGGCACACACGCCCCTGGACCAGCAGCCTGCGAGGAAGCTGCAGCTGAGCCAGCCACAAAGGCCAGCAGCCCTTGGCAGGGAGCCTTCTGCTAAGGACAGCTTTCCCACTCCAAAGGCCTGCAGGAGTGCCTGGAGGCTCAGGCCTGCAGCGTTTTCCATCCCAGAGCACTGGGTGCCCCAAGCCTCCCCTGCGGCTTCCGAGCACCCTCCAGCCCACAGGCCCTTGGCACCCACTCTGTTGCCAGAGGCAAGTCCTAGGCAGGACGCTCGAGCTTGTAGAGCCAGAGGGCCTCCAGCTTGGAAACCTGCTCAGGAACTCAGTGGCAGCCAGGCTTCCCCTTCCATGCTGGTCGGCTAGCAGATGGAGCCATCGCTCCACCGAGAAACTCTCTGCTTTGCCTTCAGCCGGGGAATCGCCTGGCTCAGCTCTCTCTGCCTCAAGCAGAAACTCGAGGGTGCACCCAGCCTGCAGAAAGAAGAGTGCCTTTTCCTGAGCACTGCTATGCTGGGGCAGCTCCCTGAGAGCCTCCTGGGGCCTTCTCTGCCCTCACACAGTCGTGCCATTCGGCCCACCCGGGGAGCAAAGGTCCCCCTCGGCAGGGCTCCGGGTACGGCCTGTGTGTGTTTTCAGGGCTGGGAAAGGGCAGATCCAGAAGCTGGGTGTGCGCTTGGGAATGGGGCCTGATGGGCATAGCCGGCCTTCCCGGGTTGGGAAGCAGGAGATCTGGGGCCTCCGAGCTGCATGCACATCCCCTCCCTGGATGCCCCTCTTGCTTCTTCTCTGCTGCCAAGCCTCTCTCACCACACGTGCGTCTCATCGGATGGAGCAGGCTGCTTGCCATTCTTGGGCAGGGAATCATCCCACACGCCTCGTTTCCTCGCAGGGGAGTGCACACTGACCCAGAGCCTCCAGAGGAGCTGCTGTCTCTCCAGCCACAAAGGCCTGCAGCCGAATCCCTGACAGCCTGCTGCATGGAGGGCTTCTATGGGAGAGGGCCATACGTCCCAGGCGGGTGCTCTCTGGCACACCGCTTTCCATGGGCAAACGCTGTGTGTGCCAAGTGTCTCCGGTGTGCAGAAAATGTAGCCCCGGGGCCCGAGGCGCAGGGAATCCTCTTTGGACCCAGAGCAATGTGCTAGGCAGGGCTCCCATGCTGGGAGAGCCTCCACTTCCCCAACTGTCCAAGGGCCTCAGGAGCACACCTCGAGGGAGCGTGGGTCTGACAGGCAGAACGGCCCGAGTGCGGAACGTGGATGGCAGGCCAAAGCCCTCCCTAGGGCCTGTGCTGGCCTAGGCCCCTGCCAGCCAGCAGGGCCTCGACAGAGCAGAGTTCATTCGAGTAGGCCCCAGGGGCTTGCCTGTGTGTCTCTTGCACTGCTGGGAAGCTGCAGGTCCAGAGGCTGTGTGTGCACGGGGCCCCTGGGGCCTGAGCACAAAACAGCCAGGACCCCACTCTCAAGCAGGACTCCTGCCACCTCTGCGCTGCCTGCCACACCCCCTTGCTGCCCGCACTGTCTTCACTGCTGGCAGGCCTCTGTGTGCACAGCCCAGTCTATGCCAAGGGAACAAGGGGCTTGCTCGCCCCTTGCTAGGACCTCCTCCTACAGCACTCTGGACCAGGGCACACACGCCCCTGGACCAGCAGCCTGCGAGGAAGCTGCAGCTGAGCCAGCCACAAAGGCCAGCAGCCCTTGGCAGGGAGCCTTCTGCTAAGGACAGCTTTCCCACTCCAAAGGCCTGCAGGAGTGCCTGGAGGCTCAGGCCTGCAGCGTTTTCCATCCCAGAGCACTGGGTGCCCCAAGCCTCCCCTGCGGCTTCCGAGCACCCTCCAGCCCACAGGCCCTTGGCACCCACTCTGTTGCCAGAGGCAAGTCCTAGGCAGGACGCTCGAGCTTGTAGAGCCAGAGGGCCTCCAGCTTGGAAACCTGCTCAGGAACTCAGTGGCAGCCAGGCTTCCCCTTCCATGCTGGTCGGCTAGCAGATGGAGCCATCGCTCCACCGAGAAACTCTCTGCTTTGCCTTCAGCCGGGGAATCGCCTGGCTCAGCTCTCTCTGCCTCAAGCAGAAACTCGAGGGTGCACCCAGCCTGCAGAAAGAAGAGTGCCTTTTCCTGAGCACTGCTATGCTGGGGCAGCTCCCTGAGAGCCTCCTGGGGCCTTCTCTGCCCTCACACAGTCGTGCCATTCGGCCCACCCGGGGAGCAAAGGTCCCCCTCGGCAGGGCTCCGGGTACGGCCTGTGTGTGTTTTCAGGGCTGGGAAAGGGCAGATCCAGAAGCTGGGTGTGCGCTTGGGAATGGGGCCTGATGGGCATAGCCGGCCTTCCCGGGTTGGGAAGCAGGAGATCTGGGGCCTCCGAGCTGCATGCACATCCCCTCCCTGGATGCCCCTCTTGCTTCTTCTCTGCTGCCAAGCCTCTCTCACCACACGTGCGTCTCATCGGATGGAGCAGGCTGCTTGCCATTCTTGGGCAGGGAATCATCCCACACGCCTCGTTTCCTCGCAGGGGAGTGCACACTGACCCAGAGCCTCCAGAGGAGCTGCTGTCTCTCCAGCCACAAAGGCCTGCAGCCGAATCCCTGACAGCCTGCTGCATGGAGGGCTTCTATGGGAGAGGGCCATACGTCCCAGGCGGGTGCTCTCTGGCACACCGCTTTCCATGGGCAAACGCTGTGTGTGCCAAGTGTCTCCGGTGTGCAGAAAATGTAGCCCCGGGGCCCGAGGCGCAGGGAATCCTCTTTGGACCCAGAGCAATGTGCTAGGCAGGCCTCCCATGCTGGGAGAGCCTCCACTTCCCCAACTGTCCAAGGGCCTCAGGAGCACACCTCGAGGGAGCGTGGGTCTGACAGGCAGAACGGCCCGAGTGCGGAACGTGGATGGCAGGCCAAAGCCCTCCCTAGGGCCTGTGCTGGCCTAGGCCCCTGCCAGCCAGCAGGGCCTCGACAGAGCAGAGTTCATTCGAGTAGGCCCCAGGGGCTTGCCTGTGTGTCTCTTGCACTGCTGGGAAGCTGCAGGTCCAGAGGCTGTGTGTGCACGGGGCCCCTGGGGCCTGAGCACAAAACAGCCAGGACCCCACTCTCAAGCAGGACTCCTGCCACCTCTGCGCTGCCTGCCACACCCCCTTGCTGCCCGCACTGTCTTCACTGCTGGCAGGCCTCTGTGTGCACAGCCCAGTCTATGCCAAGGGAACAAGGGGCTTGCTCGCCCCTTGCTAGGACCTCCTCCTACAGCACTCTGGACCAGGGCACACACGCCCCTGGACCAGCAGCCTGCGAGGAAGCTGCAGCTGAGCCAGCCACAAAGGCCAGCAGCCCTTGGCAGGGAGCCTTCTGCTAAGGACAGCTTTCCCACTCCAAAGGCCTGCAGGAGTGCCTGGAGGCTCAGGCCTGCAGCGTCTTCCATCCCAGAGCACTGGGTGCCCCAAGCCTCCCCTGCGGCTTCCGAGCACCCTCCAGCCCACAGGCCCTTGGCACCCACTCTGTTGCCAGAGGCAAGTCCTAGGCAGGACGCTCGAGCTTGTAGAGCCAGAGGGCCTCCAGCTTGGAAACCTGCTCAGGAACTCAGTGGCAGCCAGGCTTCCCCTTCCATGCTGGTCGGCTAGCAGATGGAGCCATCGCTCCACCGAGAAACTCTCTGCTTTGCCTTCAGCCGGGGAATCGCCTGGCTCAGCTCTCTCTGCCTCAAGCAGAAACTCGAGGGTGCACCCAGCCTGCAGAAAGAAGAGTGCCTTTTCCTGAGCACTGCTATGCTGGGGCAGCTCCCTGAGAGCCTCCTGGGGCCTTCTCTGCCCTCACACAGTCGTGCCATTCGGCCCACCCGGGGAGCAAAGGTCCCCCTCGGCAGGGCTCCGGGTACGGCCTGTGTGTGTTTTCAGGGCTGGGAAAGGGCAGATCCAGAAGCTGGGTGTGCGCTTGGGAATGGGGCCTGATGGGCATAGCCGGCCTTCCCGGGTTGGGAAGCAGGAGATCTGGGGCCTCCGAGCTGCATGCACATCCCCTCCCTGGATGCCCCTCTTGCTTCTTCTCTGCTGCCAAGCCTCTCTCACCACACGTGCGTCTCATCGGATGGAGCAGGCTGCTTGCCATTCTTGGGCAGGGAATCATCCCACACGCCTCGTTTCCTCGCAGGGGAGTGCACACTGACCCAGAGCCTCCAGAGGAGCTGCTGTCTCTCCAGCCACAAAGGCCTGCAGCCGAATCCCTGACAGCCTGCTGCATGGAGGGCTTCTATGGGAGAGGGCCATACGTCCCAGGCGGGTGTTCTCTGGCACACCGCTTTCCATGGGCAAACGCTGTGTGTGCCAAGTGTCTCCGGTGTGCAGAAAATGTAGCCCCGGGGCCCGAGGCGCAGGGAATCCTCTTTGGACCCAGAGCAATGTGCTAGGCAGGCCTCCCATGCTGGGAGAGCCTCCACTTCCCCAACTGTCCAAGGGCCTCAGGAGCACACCTCGAGGGAGCGTGGGTCTGACAGGCAGAACGGCCCGAGTGCGGAACGTGGATGGCAGGCCAAAGCCCTCCCTAGGGCCTGTGCTGGCCTAGGCCCCTGCCAGCCAGCAGGGCCTCGACAGAGCAGAGTTCATTCGAGTAGGCCCCAGGGGCTTGCCTGTGTGTCTCTTGCACTGCTGGGAAGCTGCAGGTCCAGAGGCTGTGTGTGCACGGGGCCCCTGGGGCCTGAGCACAAAACAGCCAGGACCCCACTCTCAAGCAGGACTCCTGCCACCTCTGCGCTGCCTGCCACACCCCCTTGCTGCCCGCACTGTCTTCACTGCTGGCAGGCCTCTGTGTGCACAGCCCAGTCTATGCCAAGGGAACAAGGGGCTTGCTCGCCCCTTGCTAGGACCTCCTCCTACAGCACTCTGGACCAGGGCACACACGCCCCTGGACCAGCAGCCTGCGAGGAAGCTGCAGCTGAGCCAGCCACAAAGGCCAGCAGCCCTTGGCAGGGAGCCTTCTGCTAAGGACAGCTTTCCCACTCCAAAGGCCTGCAGGAGTGCCTGGAGGCTCAGGCCTGCAGCGTCTTCCATCCCAGAGCACTGGGTGCCCCAAGCCTCCCCTGCGGCTTCCGAGCACCCTCCAGCCCACAGGCCCTTGGCACCCACTCTGTTGCCAGAGGCAAGTCCTAGGCAGGACGCTCGAGCTTGTAGAGCCAGAGGGCCTCCAGCTTGGAAACCTGCTCAGGAACTCAGTGGCAGCCAGGCTTCCCCTTCCATGCTGGTCGGCTAGCAGATGGAGCCATCGCTCCACCGAGAAACTCTCTGCTTTGCCTTCAGCCGGGGAATCGCCTGGCTCAGCTCTCTCTGCCTCAAGCAGAAACTCGAGGGTGCACCCAGCCTGCAGAAAGAAGAGTGCCTTTTCCTGAGCACTGCTATGCTGGGGCAGCTCCCTGAGAGCCTCCTGGGGCCTTCTCTGCCCTCACACAGTCGTGCCATTCGGCCCACCCGGGGAGCAAAGGTCCCCCTCGGCAGGGCTCCGGGTACGGCCTGTGTGTGTTTTCAGGGCTGGGAAAGGGCAGATCCAGAAGCTGGGTGTGCGCTTGGGAATGGGGCCTGATGGGCAGAGCCGGCCTTCCCGGGTTGGGAAGCAGGAGATCTGGGGCCTCCGAGCTGCATGCACATCCCCTCCCTGGATGCCCCTCTTGCTTCTTCTCTGCTGCCAAGCCTCTCTCACCACACGTGCGTCTCATCGGATGGAGCAGGCTGCTTGCCATTCTTGGGCAGGGAATCATCCCACACGCCTCGTTTCCTCGCAGGGGAGTGCACACTGACCCAGAGCCTCCAGAGGAGCTGCTGTCTCTCCAGCCACAAAGGCCTGCAGCCGAATCCCTGACAGCCTGCTGCATGGAGGGCTTCTATGGGAGAGGGCCATACGTCCCAGGCGGGTGCTCTCTGGCACACCGCTTTCCATGGGCAAACGCTGTGTGTGCCAAGTGTCTCCGGTGTGCAGAAAATGTAGCCCCGGGGCCCGAGGCGCAGGGAATCCTCTTTGGACCCAGAGCAATGTGCTAGGCAGGCCTCCCATGCTGGGAGAGCCTCCACTTCCCCAACTGTCCAAGGGCCTCAGGAGCACACCTCGAGGGAGCGTGGGTCTGACAGGCAGAACGGCCCGAGTGCGGAACGTGGATGGCAGGCCAAAGCCCTCCCTAGGGCCTGTGCTGGCCTAGGCCCCTGCCAGCCAGCAGGGCCTCGACAGAGCAGAGTTCATTCGAGTAGGCCCCAGGGGCTTGCCTGTGTGTCTCTTGCACTGCTGGGAAGCTGCAGGTCCAGAGGCTGTGTGTGCACGGGGCCCCTGGGGCCTGAGCACAAAACAGCCAGGACCCCACTCTCAAGCAGGACTCCTGCCACCTCTGCGCTGCCTGCCACACCCCCTTGCTGCCCGCACTGTCTTCACTGCTGGCAGGCCTCTGTGTGCACAGCCCAGTCTATGCCAAGGGAACAAGGGGCTTGCTCGCCCCTTGCTAGGACCTCCTCCTACAGCACTCTGGACCAGGGCACACACGCCCCTGGACCAGCAGCCTGCGAGGAAGCTGCAGCTGAGCCAGCCACAAAGGCCAGCAGCCCTTGGCAGGGAGCCTTCTGCTAAGGACAGCTTTCCCACTCCAAAGGCCTGCAGGAGTGCCTGGAGGCTCAGGCCTGCAGCGTTTTCCATCCCAGAGCACTGGGTGCCCCAAGCCTCCCCTGCGGCTTCCGAGCACCCTCCAGCCCACAGGCCCTTGGCACCCACTCTGTTGCCAGAGGCAAGTCCTAGGCAGGACGCTCGAGCTTGTAGAGCCAGAGGGCCTCCAGCTTGGAAACCTGCTCAGGAACTCAGTGGCAGCCAGGCTTCCCCTTCCATGCTGGTCGGCTAGCAGATGGAGCCATCGCTCCACCGAGAAACTCTCTGCTTTGCCTTCAGCCGGGGAATCGCCTGGCTCAGCTCTCTCTGCCTCAAGCAGAAACTCGAGGGTGCACCCAGCCTGCAGAAAGAAGAGTGCCTTTTCCTGAGCACTGCTATGCTGGGGCAGCTCCCTGAGAGCCTCCTGGGGCCTTCTCTGCCCTCACACAGTCGTGCCATTCGGCCCACCCGGGGAGCAAAGGTCCCCCTCGGCAGGGCTCCGGGTACGGCCTGTGTGTGTTTTCAGGGCTGGGAAAGGGCAGATCCAGAAGCTGGGTGTGCGCTTGGGAATGGGGCCTGATGGGCATAGCCGGCCTTCCCGGGTTGGGAAGCAGGAGATCTGGGGCCTCCGAGCTGCATGCACATCCCCTCCCTGGATGCCCCTCTTGCTTCTTCTCTGCTGCCAAGCCTCTCTCACCACACGTGCGTCTCATCGGATGGAGCAGGCTGCTTGCCATTCTTGGGCAGGGAATCATCCCACACGCCTCGTTTCCTCGCAGGGGAGTGCACACTGACCCAGAGCCTCCAGAGGAGCTGCTGTCTCTCCAGCCACAAAGGCCTGCAGCCGAATCCCTGACAGCCTGCTGCATGGAGGGCTTCTATGGGAGAGGGCCATACGTCCCAGGCGGGTGCTCTCTGGCACACCGCTTTCCATGGGCAAACGCTGTGTGTGCCAAGTGTCTCCGGTGTGCAGAAAATGTAGCCCCGGGGCCCGAGGCGCAGGGAATCCTCTTTGGACCCAGAGCAATGTGCTAGGCAGGGCTCCCATGCTGGGAGAGCCTCCACTTCCCCAACTGTCCAAGGGCCTCAGGAGCACACCTCGAGGGAGCGTGGGTCTGACAGGCAGAACGGCCCGAGTGCGGAACGTGGATGGCAGGCCAAAGCCCTCCCTAGGGCCTGTGCTGGCCTAGGCCCCTGCCAGCCAGCAGGGCCTCGACAGAGCAGAGTTCATTCGAGTAGGCCCCAGGGGCTTGCCTGTGTGTCTCTTGCACTGCTGGGAAGCTGCAGGTCCAGAGGCTGTGTGTGCACGGGGCCCCTGGGGCCTGAGCACAAAACAGCCAGGACCCCACTCTCAAGCAGGACTCCTGCCACCTCTGCGCTGCCTGCCACACCCCCTTGCTGCCCGCACTGTCTTCACTGCTGGCAGGCCTCTGTGTGCACAGCCCAGTCTATGCCAAGGGAACAAGGGGCTTGCTCGCCCCTTGCTAGGACCTCCTCCTACAGCACTCTGGACCAGGGCACACACGCCCCTGGACCAGCAGCCTGCGAGGAAGCTGCAGCTGAGCCAGCCACAAAGGCCAGCAGCCCTTGGCAGGGAGCCTTCTGCTAAGGACAGCTTTCCCACTCCAAAGGCCTGCAGGAGTGCCTGGAGGCTCAGGCCTGCAGCGTTTTCCATCCCAGAGCACTGGGTGCCCCAAGCCTCCCCTGCGGCTTCCGAGCACCCTCCAGCCCACAGGCCCTTGGCACCCACTCTGTTGCCAGAGGCAAGTCCTAGGCAGGACGCTCGAGCTTGTAGAGCCAGAGGGCCTCCAGCTTGGAAACCTGCTCAGGAACTCAGTGGCAGCCAGGCTTCCCCTTCCATGCTGGTCGGCTAGCAGATGGAGCCATCGCTCCACCGAGAAACTCTCTGCTTTGCCTTCAGCCGGGGAATCGCCTGGCTCAGCTCTCTCTGCCTCAAGCAGAAACTCGAGGGTGCACCCAGCCTGCAGAAAGAAGAGTGCCTTTTCCTGAGCACTGCTATGCTGGGGCAGCTCCCTGAGAGCCTCCTGGGGCCTTCTCTGCCCTCACACAGTCGTGCCATTCGGCCCACCCGGGGAGCAAAGGTCCCCCTCGGCAGGGCTCCGGGTACGGCCTGTGTGTGTTTTCAGGGCTGGGAAAGGGCAGATCCAGAAGCTGGGTGTGCGCTTGGGAATGGGGCCTGATGGGCAGAGCCGGCCTTCCCGGGTTGGGAAGCAGGAGATCTGGGGCCTCCGAGCTGCATGCACATCCCCTCCCTGGATGCCCCTCTTGCTTCTTCTCTGCTGCCAAGCCTCTCTCACCACACGTGCGTCTCATCGGATGGAGCAGGCTGCTTGCCATTCTTGGGCAGGGAATCATCCCACACGCCTCGTTTCCTCGCAGGGGAGTGCACACTGACCCAGAGCCTCCAGAGGAGCTGCTGTCTCTCCAGCCACAAAGGCCTGCAGCCGAATCCCTGACAGCCTGCTGCATGGAGGGCTTCTATGGGAGAGGGCCATACGTCCCAGGCGGGTGCTCTCTGGCACACCGCTTTCCATGGGCAAACGCTGTGTGTGCCAAGTGTCTCCGGTGTGCAGAAAATGTAGCCCCGGGGCCCGAGGCGCAGGGAATCCTCTTTGGACCCAGAGCAATGTGCTAGGCAGGCCTCCCATGCTGGGAGAGCCTCCACTTCCCCAACTGTCCAAGGGCCTCAGGAGCACACCTCGAGGGAGCGTGGGTCTGACAGGCAGAACGGCCCGAGTGCGGAACGTGGATGGCAGGCCAAAGCCCTCCCTAGGGCCTGTGCTGGCCTAGGCCCCTGCCAGCCAGCAGGGCCTCGACAGAGCAGAGTTCATTCGAGTAGGCCCCAGGGGCTTGCCTGTGTGTCTCTTGCACTGCTGGGAAGCTGCAGGTCCAGAGGCTGTGTGTGCACGGGGCCCCTGGGGCCTGAGCACAAAACAGCCAGGACCCCACTCTCAAGCAGGACTCCTGCCACCTCTGCGCTGCCTGCCACACCCCCTTGCTGCCCGCACTGTCTTCACTGCTGGCAGGCCTCTGTGTGCACAGCCCAGTCTATGCCAAGGGAACAAGGGGCTTGCTCGCCCCTTGCTAGGACCTCCTCCTACAGCACTCTGGACCAGGGCACACACGCCCCTGGACCAGCAGCCTGCGAGGAAGCTGCAGCTGAGCCAGCCACAAAGGCCAGCAGCCCTTGGCAGGGAGCCTTCTGCTAAGGACAGCTTTCCCACTCCAAAGGCCTGCAGGAGTGCCTGGAGGCTCAGGCCTGCAGCGTTTTCCATCCCAGAGCACTGGGTGCCCCAAGCCTCCCCTGCGGCTTCCGAGCACCCTCCAGCCCACAGGCCCTTGGCACCCACTCTGTTGCCAGAGGCAAGTCCTAGGCAGGACGCTCGAGCTTGTAGAGCCAGAGGGCCTCCAGCTTGGAAACCTGCTCAGGAACTCAGTGGCAGCCAGGCTTCCCCTTCCATGCTGGTCGGCTAGCAGATGGAGCCATCGCTCCACCGAGAAACTCTCTGCTTTGCCTTCAGCCGGGGAATCGCCTGGCTCAGCTCTCTCTGCCTCAAGCAGAAACTCGAGGGTGCACCCAGCCTGCAGAAAGAAGAGTGCCTTTTCCTGAGCACTGCTATGCTGGGGCAGCTCCCTGAGAGCCTCCTGGGGCCTTCTCTGCCCTCACACAGTCGTGCCATTCGGCCCACCCGGGGAGCAAAGGTCCCCCTCGGCAGGGCTCCGGGTACGGCCTGTGTGTGTTTTCAGGGCTGGGAAAGGGCAGATCCAGAAGCTGGGTGTGCGCTTGGGAATGGGGCCTGATGGGCATAGCCGGCCTTCCCGGGTTGGGAAGCAGGAGATCTGGGGCCTCCGAGCTGCATGCACATCCCCTCCCTGGATGCCCCTCTTGCTTCTTCTCTGCTGCCAAGCCTCTCTCACCACACGTGCGTCTCATCGGATGGAGCAGGCTGCTTGCCATTCTTGGGCAGGGAATCATCCCACACGCCTCGTTTCCTCGCAGGGGAGTGCACACTGACCCAGAGCCTCCAGAGGAGCTGCTGTCTCTCCAGCCACAAAGGCCTGCAGCCGAATCCCTGACAGCCTGCTGCATGGAGGGCTTCTATGGGAGAGGGCCATACGTCCCAGGCGGGTGCTCTCTGGCACACCGCTTTCCATGGGCAAACGCTGTGTGTGCCAAGTGTCTCCGGTGTGCAGAAAATGTAGCCCCGGGGCCCGAGGCGCAGGGAATCCTCTTTGGACCCAGAGCAATGTGCTAGGCAGGCCTCCCATGCTGGGAGAGCCTCCACTTCCCCAACTGTCCAAGGGCCTCAGGAGCACACCTCGAGGGAGCGTGGGTCTGACAGGCAGAACGGCCCGAGTGCGGAACGTGGATGGCAGGCCAAAGCCCTCCCTAGGGCCTGTGCTGGCCTAGGCCCCTGCCAGCCAGCAGGGCCTCGACAGAGCAGAGTTCATTCGAGTAGGCCCCAGGGGCTTGCCTGTGTGTCTCTTGCACTGCTGGGAAGCTGCAGGTCCAGAGGCTGTGTGTGCACGGGGCCCCTGGGGCCTGAGCACAAAACAGCCAGGACCCCACTCTCCAGCAGGACTCCTGCCACCTCTGCGCTGCCTGCCACACCCCCTTGCTGCCCGCACTGTCTTCACTGCTGGCAGGCCTCTGTGTGCACAGCCCAGTCTATGCCAAGGGAACAAGGGGCTTGCTCGCCCCTTGCTAGGACCTCCTCCTACAGCACTCTGGACCAGGGCACACACGCCCCTGGACCAGCAGCCTGCGAGGAAGCTGCAGCTGAGCCAGCCACAAAGGCCAGCAGCCCTTGGCAGGGAGCCTTCTGCTAAGGACAGCTTTCCCACTCCAAAGGCCTGCAGGAGTGCCTGGAGGCTCAGGCCTGCAGCGTTTTCCATCCCAGAGCACTGGGTGCCCCAAGCCTCCCCTGCGGCTTCCGAGCACCCTCCAGCCCACAGGCCCTTGGCACCCACTCTGTTGCCAGAGGCAAGTCCTAGGCAGGACGCTCGAGCTTGTAGAGCCAGAGGGCCTCCAGCTTGGAAACCTGCTCAGGAACTCAGTGGCAGCCAGGCTTCCCCTTCCATGCTGGTCGGCTAGCAGATGGAGCCATCGCTCCACCGAGAAACTCTCTGCTTTGCCTTCAGCCGGGGAATCGCCTGGCTCAGCTCTCTCTGCCTCAAGCAGAAACTCGAGGGTGCACCCAGCCTGCAGAAAGAAGAGTGCCTTTTCCTGAGCACTGCTATGCTGGGGCAGCTCCCTGAGAGCCTCCTGGGGCCTTCTCTGCCCTCACACAGTCGTGCCATTCGGCCCACCCGGGGAGCAAAGGTCCCCCTCGGCAGGGCTCCGGGTACGGCCTGTGTGTGTTTTCAGGGCTGGGAAAGGGCAGATCCAGAAGCTGGGTGTGCGCTTGGGAATGGGGCCTGATGGGCATAGCCGGCCTTCCCGGGTTGGGAAGCAGGAGATCTGGGGCCTCCGAGCTGCATGCACATCCCCTCCCTGGATGCCCCTCTTGCTTCTTCTCTGCTGCCAAGCCTCGCTCACCACACGTGCGTCTCATCGAAAGGAGCAGGCTGCTTGCCATTCTTTGCAAGGTCCTCACCCCACAGGCCTCGTTTCCTCGAACAGGAGTGCACATTGACCCAGAGCCTCCAGAGGAGCTGCTGTCTCTCCAGCCACAAAGGCCTGCAGCCGAATCCCTGGCAGCCTGCTGCATGGAGGGCTTCTATGGGAGAGGGCCATACGTCCCAGGCGGGTGCTTCTCTGGCACACCGCTTTCCATGGGCAAACGCTGTGTGTGCCAAGTGTCTCCGGTGTGCAGAAAATGTAGCCCGGGGGCCCGAGGCGCAGGGAATCCTCTTTGGACCCAGAGCAATGTGCTAGGCAGGGCTCCCATGCTGGGAGAGCCTCCACTTCCCCAACTGTCCAAGGGCCTCAGGAGCACACCTCGAGGGAGCGTGGGTCTGACAGGCAGAACGGCCCGAGTGCGGAACGTGGATGGCAGGCCAAAGCCCTCCCTAGGGCCTGTGCTGGCCTAGGCCCCTGCCAGCCAGCAGGGCCTCGACAGAGCAGAGTTCATTCGAGTAGGCCCCAGGGGCTTGCCTGTGTGTCTCTTGCACTGCTGGGAAGCTGCAGGTCCAGAGGCTGTGTGTGCACGGGGCCCCTGGGGCCTGAGCACAAAACAGCCAGGACCCCCACTCTCAAGCAGGACTCCTGCCACCTCTGCGCTGCCTGCCACACCCCCTTGCTGCCCGCACTGTCTTCACTGCTGGCAGGCCTCTGTGTGCACAGCCCAGTCTATGCCAAGGGAACAAGGGGCTTGCTCGCCCCTTGCTAGGACCTCCTCCTACAGCACTCTGGACCAGGGCACACACGCCCCTGGACCAGCAGCCTGCGAGGAAGCTGCAGCTGAGCCAGCCACAAAGGCCAGCAGCCCTTGGCAGGAGCCTTCTGCTAAGGACAGCTTTCCCACTCCAAAGGCCTGCAGGAGTGCCTGGAGGCTCAGGCCTGCAGCGTTTTCCATCCCAGAGCACTGGGTGCCCCAAGCCTCCCCTGCGGCTTCCGAGCACCCTCCAGCCCACAGGCCCTTGGCACCCACTCTGTTGCCAGAGGCAAGTCCTAGGCAGGACGCTCGAGCTTGTAGAGCCAGAGGGCCTCCAGCTTGGAAACCTGCTCAGGAACTCAGTGGCAGCCAGGCTTCCCCTTCCATGCTGGTCGGCTAGCAGATGGAGCCATCGCTCCACCGAGAAACTCTCTGCTTTGCCTTCAGCCGGGGAATCGCCTGGCTCAGCTCTCTCTGCCTCAAGCAGAAACTCGAGGGTGCACCCAGCCTGCAGAAAGAAGAGTGCCTTTTCCCTGAGCACTGCTATGCTGGGGCAGCTCCCTGAGAGCCTCCTGGGGCCTTCTCTGCCCTCACACAGTCGTGCCATTCGGCCCACCCGGGGAGCAAAGGTCCCCCTCGGCAGGGCTCCGGGTACGGCCTGTGTGTGTTTTCAGGGCTGGGAAAGGGCAGATCCAGGAAGCTGGGTGTGCGCTTGGGAATGGGGCCTGATGGGCATAGCCGGCCTTCCCGGGTTGGGAAGCAGGAGATCTGGGGCCATCCGAGCTGCATGCACATCCCCTCCCTGGATGCCCCTCTTGCTTCTTCTCTGCTGCCAAGCCTCGCTCACCACACGTGCGTCTCATCGAAAGGAGCAGGCTGCTTGCCATTCTTTGCAAGGGCCTCACCCCACAGGCCTCGTTTCCTCGAACAGGAGTGCACATTGACCCAGAGCCTCCAGAGGAGCTGCTGTCTCTCCAGCCACAAAGGCCTGCAGCCGAATCCCTGACAGCCTGCTGCATGGAGGGCTTCTATGGGAGAGGGCCATACGTCCCAGGCGGGTGCTCTCTGGCACACCGCTTTCCATGGGCAAACGCTGTGTGTGCCAAGTGTCTCCGGTGTGCAGAAAATGTAGCCCCGGGGCCCGAGGCGCATGGAATCCTCTTTGGACCCAGAGCAATGTGCTAGGCAGGCCTCCCATGCTGGGAGAGCCTCCACTTCCCCAACTGTCCAAGGGCCTCAGGAGCACACCTCGAGGGAGCGTGGGTCTGACAGGCAGAACGGCCCGAGTGCGGAACGTGGATGGCAGGCCAAAGCCCTCCCTAGGGCCTGTGCTGGCCTAGGCCCCTGCCAGCCAGCAGGGCCTCGACAGAGCAGAGTTCATTCGAGTAGGCCCCAGGGGCTTGCCTGTGTGTCTCTTGCACTGCTGGGAAGCTGCAGGTCCAGAGGCTGTGTGTGCACGGGGCCCCTGGGGCCTGAGCACAAAACAGCCAGGACCCCACTCTCAAGCAGGACTCCTGCCACCCTCTGCGCTGCCTGCCACACCCCCTTGCTGCCCGCACTGTCCTTCACTGCTGGCAGGCCTCTGTGTGCACAGCCCAGTCTATGCCAAGGGAACAAGGGGCTTGCTCGCCCCTTGCTAGGACCTCCTCCTACAGCACTCTGGACCAGGGCACACACGCCCCTGGACCAGCAGCCTGCGAGGAAGCTGCAGCTGAGCCAGCCACAAAGGCCAGCAGCCCTTGGCAGGGAGCCTTCTGCTAAGGACAGCTTTCCCACTCCAAAGGCCTGCAGGAGTGCCTGGAGGCTCAGGCCTGCAGCGTTTTCCATCCCAGAGCACTGGTGCCCAAGCCTCCCCTGCGGCTTCCGAGCACCCTCCAGCCCACAGGCCCTTGGCACCCACTCTGTTGCCAGAGGCAAGTCCTAGGCAGGACGCTCGAGCTTGTAGAGCCAGAGGGGCCTCCAGCTTGGAAACCTGCTCAGGAACTCAGTGGCAGCCAGGCTTCCCCTTCCATGCTGGTCGGCTAGCAGATGGAGCCATCGCTCCACCGAGAAACTCTCTGCCTTTGCCTTCAGCCGGGGAATCGCCTGGCTCAGCTCTCTCTGCCTCAAGCAGAAACTCGAGGGTGCACCCAGCCTGCAGAAAGAAGAGTGCCTTTTCCTGAGCACTGCTATGCTGGGGCAGCTCCCTGAGAGCCTCCTGGGGCCTTCTCTGCCCTCACACAGTCGTGCCATTCGGCCCACCCGGGGAGCAAAGGTCCCCCTCGGCAGGGCTCCGGGTACGGCCTGTGTGTGTTTTTCAGGGCTGGGAAAGGGCAGATCCAGAAGCTGGGTGTGCGCTTGGGAATGGGGCCTGATGGGCATAGCGGCCTTCCCGGGTTGGGAAGCAGGAGATCTGGGGCCTCCGAGCTGCATGCACATCCCCTCCCTGGATGCCCCTCTTGCTTCTTCTCTGCTGCCAAGCCTCGCTCACCACACGTGCGTCTCATCGAAAGGAGCAGGCTGCTTGCCATTCTTTGCAAGGATCACCCCACAGGCCTCGTTTCCTCGAACAGGAGTGCACATTGACCCAGAGCCTCCAGAGGAGCTGCTGTCTCTCCAGCCACAAAGGCCTGCAGCCGAATCCCTGACAGCCTGCTGCATGGAGGGCTTCTATGGGAGAGGGCCATACGTCCCAGGCGGGTGCTCTCTGGCACACCGCTTTCCATGGGCAAACGCTGTGTGTGCCAAGTGTCTCCGGTGTGCAGAAAATGTAGCCCCGGGGCCCGAGGCGCAGGGAATCCTCTTTGGACCCAGAGCAATGTGCTAGGCAGGCCTCCCATGCTGGGAGAGCCTCCACTTCCCCAACTGTCCAAGGGCCTCAGGAGCACACCTCGAGGGAGCGTGGGTCTGACAGGCAGAACGGCCCGAGTGCGGAACGTGGATGGCAGGCCAAAGCCCTCCCTAGGGCCTGTGCTGGCCTAGGCCCCTGCCAGCCAGCAGGGCCTCGACAGAGCAGAGTTCATTCGAGTAGGCCCCAGGGGCTTGCCTGTGTGTCTCTTGCACTGCTGGGAAGCTGCAGGTCCAGAGGCTGTGTGTGCACGGGGCCCCTGGGGCCTGAGCACAAAACAGCCAGGACCCCACTCTCAAGCAGGACTCCTGCCACCTCTGCGCTGCCTGCCACACCCCCTTGCTGCCCGCACTGTCTTCACTGCTGGCAGGCCTCTGTGTGCACAGCCCAGTCTATGCCAAGGGAACAAGGGGCTTGCTCGCCCCTTGCTAGGACCTCCTCCTACAGCACTCTGGACCAGGGCACACACGCCCCTGGACCAGCAGCCTGCGAGGAAGCTGCAGCTGAGCCAGCCACAAAGGCCAGCAGCCCTTGGCAGGGAGCCTTCTGCTAAGGACAGCTTTCCCACTCCAAAGGCCTGCAGGAGTGCCTGGAGGCTCAGGCCTGCAGCGTTTTCCATCCCAGAGCACTGGGTGCCCCAAGCCTCCCCTGCGGCTTCCGAGCACCCTCCAGCCCACAGGCCCTTGGCACCCACTCTGTTGCCAGAGGCAAGTCCTAGGCAGGACGCTCGAGCTTGTAGAGCCAGAGGGCCTCCAGCTTGGAAACCTGCTCAGGAACTCAGTGGCAGCCAGGCTTCCCCTTCCATGCTGGTCGGCTAGCAGATGGAGCCATCGCTCCACCGAGAAACTCTCTGCTTTGCCTTCAGCCGGGGAATCGCCTGGCTCAGCTCTCTCTGCCTCAAGCAGAAACTCGAGGGTGCACCCAGCCTGCAGAAAGAAGAGTGCCTTTTCCTGAGCACTGCTATGCTGGGGCAGCTCCCTGAGAGCCTCCTGGGGCCTTCTCTGCCCTCACACAGTCGTGCCATTCGGCCCACCCGGGGAGCAAAGGTCCCCCTCGGCAGGGCTCCGGGTACGGCCTGTGTGTGTTTTCAGGGCTGGGAAAGGGCAGATCCAGAAGCTGGGTGTGCGCTTGGGAATGGGGCCTGATGGGCATAGCCGGCCTTCCCGGGTTGGGAAGCAGGAGATCTGGGGCCTCCGAGCTGCATGCACATCCCCTCCCTGGATGCCCCTCTTGCTTCTTCTCTGCTGCCAAGCCTCGCTCACCACACGTGCGTCTCATCGAAAGGAGCAGGCTGCTTGCCATTCTTTGCAAGGGCCTCACCCCACAGGCCTCGTTTCCTCGAACAGGAGTGCACATTGACCCAGAGCCTCCAGAGGAGCTGCTGTCTCTCCAGCCACAAAGGCCTGCAGCCGAATCCCTGACAGCCTGCTGCATGGAGGGCTTCTATGGGAGAGGGCCATACGTCCCAGGCGGGTGCTCTCTGGCACACCGCTTTCCATGGGCAAACGCTGTGTGTGCCAAGTGTCTCCGGTGTGCAGAAAATGTAGCCCCGGGGCCCGAGGCGCAGGGAATCCTCTTTGACCCAGAGCAATGTGCTAGGCAGGCCTCCCATGCTGGGAGAGCCTCCACTTCCCCAACTGTCCAAGGGCCTCAGGAGCACACCTCGAGGGAGCGTGGGTCTGACAGGCAGAACGGCCCGAGTGCGGAACGTGGATGGCAGGCCAAAGCCCTCCCTAGGGCCTGTGCTGGCCTAGGCCCCTGCCAGCCAGCAGGGCCTCGACAGAGCAGAGTTCATTCGAGTAGGCCCCAGGGGCTTGCCTGTGTGTCTCTTGCACTGCTGGGAAGCTGCAGGTCCAGAGGCTGTGTGTGCACGGGGCCCCTGGGGCCTGAGCACAAAACAGCCAGGACCCCACTCTCAAGCAGGACTCCTGCCACCTCTGCGCTGCCTGCCACACCCCCTTGCTGCCCGCACTGTCTTCACTGCTGGCAGGCCTCTGTGTGCACAGCCCAGTCTATGCCAAGGGAACAAGGGGCTTGCTCGCCCCTTGCTAGGACCTCCTCCTACAGCACTCTGGACCAGGGCACACACGCCCCTGGACCAGCAGCCTGCGAGGAAGCTGCAGCTGAGCCAGCCACAAAGGCCAGCAGCCCTTGGCAGGGAGCCTTCTGCTAAGGACAGCTTTCCCACTCCAAAGGCCTGCAGGAGTGCCTGGAGGCTCAGGCCTGCAGCGTTTTCCATCCCAGAGCACTGGGTGCCCCAAGCCTCCCCTGCGGCTTCCGAGCACCCTCCAGCCCACAGGCCCTTGGCACCCACTCTGTTGCCAGAGGCAAGTCCTAGGCAGGACGCTCGAGCTTGTAGAGCCAGAGGGCCTCCAGCTTGGAAACCTGCTCAGGAACTCAGTGGCAGCCAGGCTTCCCCTTCCATGCTGGTCGGCTAGCAGATGGAGCCATCGCTCCACCGAGAAACTCTCTGCTTTGCCTTCAGCCGGGGAATCGCCTGGCTCAGCTCTCTCTGCCTCAAGCAGAAACTCGAGGGTGCACCCAGCCTGCAGAAAGAAGAGTGCCTTTTCCTGAGCACTGCTATGCTGGGGCAGCTCCCTGAGAGCCTCCTGGGGCCTTCTCTGCCCTCACACAGTCGTGCCATTCGGCCCACCCGGGGAGCAAAGGTCCCCCTCGGCAGGGCTCCGGGTACGGCCTGTGTGTGTTTTCAGGGCTGGGAAAGGGCAGATCCAGAAGCTGGGTGTGCGCTTGGGAATGGGGCCTGATGGGCATAGCCGGCCTTCCCGGGTTGGGAAGCAGGAGATCTGGGGCCTCCGAGCTGCATGCACATCCCCTCCCTGGATGCCCCTCTTGCTTCTTCTCTGCTGCCAAGCCTCTCTCACCACACGTGCGTCTCATCGGATGGAGCAGGCTGCTTGCCATTCTTGGGCAGGGAATCATCCCACACGCCTCGTTTCCTCGCAGGGGAGTGCACACTGACCCAGAGCCTCCAGAGGAGCTGCTGTCTCTCCAGCCACAAAGGCCTGCAGCCGAATCCCTGACAGCCTGCTGCATGGAGGGCTTCTATGGGAGAGGGCCATACGTCCCAGGCGGGTGCTCTCTGGCACACCGCTTTCCATGGGCAAACGCTGTGTGTGCCAAGTGTCTCCGGTGTGCAGAAAATGTAGCCCCGGGGCCCGAGGCGCAGGGAATCCTCTTTGGACCCAGAGCAATGTGCTAGGCAGGCCTCCCATGCTGGGAGAGCCTCCACTTCCCCAACTGTCCAAGGGCCTCAGGAGCACACCTCGAGGGAGCGTGGGTCTGACAGGCAGAACGGCCCGAGTGCGGAACGTGGATGGCAGGCCAAAGCCCTCCCTAGGGCCTGTGCTGGCCTAGGCCCCTGCCAGCCAGCAGGGCCTCGACAGAGCAGAGTTCATTCGAGTAGGCCCCAGGGGCTTGCCTGTGTGTCTCTTGCACTGCTGGGAAGCTGCAGGTCCAGAGGCTGTGTGTGCACGGGGCCCCTGGGGCCTGAGCACAAAACAGCCAGGACCCCACTCTCAAGCAGGACTCCTGCCACCTCTGCGCTGCCTGCCACACCCCCTTGCTGCCCGCACTGTCTTCACTGCTGGCAGGCCTCTGTGTGCACAGCCCAGTCTATGCCAAGGGAACAAGGGGCTTGCTCGCCCCTTGCTAGGACCTCCTCCTACAGCACTCTGGACCAGGGCACACACGCCCCTGGACCAGCAGCCTGCGAGGAAGCTGCAGCTGAGCCAGCCACAAAGGCCAGCAGCCCTTGGCAGGGAGCCTTCTGCTAAGGACAGCTTTCCCACTCCAAAGGCCTGCAGGAGTGCCTGGAGGCTCAGGCCTGCAGCGTTTTCCATCCCAGAGCACTGGGTGCCCCAAGCCTCCCCTGCGGCTTCCGAGCACCCTCCAGCCCACAGGCCCTTGGCACCCACTCTGTTGCCAGAGGCAAGTCCTAGGCAGGACGCTCGAGCTTGTAGAGCCAGAGGGCCTCCAGCTTGGAAACCTGCTCAGGAACTCAGTGGCAGCCAGGCTTCCCCTTCCATGCTGGTCGGCTAGCAGATGGAGCCATCGCTCCACCGAGAAACTCTCTGCTTTGCCTTCAGCCGGGGAATCGCCTGGCTCAGCTCTCTCTGCCTCAAGCAGAAACTCGAGGGTGCACCCAGCCTGCAGAAAGAAGAGTGCCTTTTCCTGAGCACTGCTATGCTGGGGCAGCTCCCTGAGAGCCTCCTGGGGCCTTCTCTGCCCTCACACAGTCGTGCCATTCGGCCCACCCGGGGAGCAAAGGTCCCCCTCGGCAGGGCTCCGGGTACGGCCTGTGTGTGTTTTCAGGGCTGGGAAAGGGCAGATCCAGAAGCTGGGTGTGCGCTTGGGAATGGGGCCTGATGGGCATAGCCGGCCTTCCCGGGTTGGGAAGCAGGAGATCTGGGGCCTCCGAGCTGCATGCACATCCCCTCCCTGGATGCCCCTCTTGCTTCTTCTCTGCTGCCAAGCCTCTCTCACCACACGTGCGTCTCATCGGATGGAGCAGGCTGCTTGCCATTCTTGGGCAGGGAATCATCCCACACGCCTCGTTTCCTCGCAGGGGAGTGCACACTGACCCAGAGCCTCCAGAGGAGCTGCTGTCTCTCCAGCCACAAAGGCCTGCAGCCGAATCCCTGACAGCCTGCTGCATGGAGGGCTTCTATGGGAGAGGGCCATACGTCCCAGGCGGGTGCTCTCTGGCACACCGCTTTCCATGGGCAAACGCTGTGTGTGCCAAGTGTCTCCGGTGTGCAGAAAATGTAGCCCCGGGGCCCGAGGCGCAGGGAATCCTCTTTGGACCCAGAGCAATGTGCTAGGCAGGCCTCCCATGCTGGGAGAGCCTCCACTTCCCCAACTGTCCAAGGGCCTCAGGAGCACACCTCGAGGGAGCGTGGGTCTGACAGGCAGAACGGCCCGAGTGCGGAACGTGGATGGCAGGCCAAAGCCCTCCCTAGGGCCTGTGCTGGCCTAGGCCCCTGCCAGCCAGCAGGGCCTCGACAGAGCAGAGTTCATTCGAGTAGGCCCCAGGGGCTTGCCTGTGTGTCTCTTGCACTGCTGGGAAGCTGCAGGTCCAGAGGCTGTGTGTGCACGGGGCCCCTGGGGCCTGAGCACAAAACAGCCAGGACCCCACTCTCAAGCAGGACTCCTGCCACCTCTGCGCTGCCTGCCACACCCCCTTGCTGCCCGCACTGTCTTCACTGCTGGCAGGCCTCTGTGTGCACAGCCCAGTCTATGCCAAGGGAACAAGGGGCTTGCTCGCCCCTTGCTAGGACCTCCTCCTACAGCACTCTGGACCAGGGCACACACGCCCCTGGACCAGCAGCCTGCGAGGAAGCTGCAGCTGAGCCAGCCACAAAGGCCAGCAGCCCTTGGCAGGGAGCCTTCTGCTAAGGACAGCTTTCCCACTCCAAAGGCCTGCAGGAGTGCCTGGAGGCTCAGGCCTGCAGCGTTTTCCATCCCAGAGCACTGGGTGCCCCAAGCCTCCCCTGCGGCTTCCGAGCACCCTCCAGCCCACAGGCCCTTGGCACCCACTCTGTTGCCAGAGGCAAGTCCTAGGCAGGACGCTCGAGCTTGTAGAGCCAGAGGGCCTCCAGCTTGGAAACCTGCTCAGGAACTCAGTGGCAGCCAGGCTTCCCCTTCCATGCTGGTCGGCTAGCAGATGGAGCCATCGCTCCACCGAGAAACTCTCTGCTTTGCCTTCAGCCGGGGAATCGCCTGGCTCAGCTCTCTCTGCCTCAAGCAGAAACTCGAGGGTGCACCCAGCCTGCAGAAAGAAGAGTGCCTTTTCCTGAGCACTGCTATGCTGGGGCAGCTCCCTGAGAGCCTCCTGGGGCCTTCTCTGCCCTCACACAGTCGTGCCATTCGGCCCACCCGGGGAGCAAAGGTCCCCCTCGGCAGGGCTCCGGGTACGGCCTGTGTGTGTTTTCAGGGCTGGGAAAGGGCAGATCCAGAAGCTGGGTGTGCGCTTGGGAATGGGGCCTGATGGGCATAGCCGGCCTTCCCGGGTTGGGAAGCAGGAGATCTGGGGCCTCCGAGCTGCATGCACATCCCCTCCCTGGATGCCCCTCTTGCTTCTTCTCTGCTGCCAAGCCTCGCTCACCACACGTGCGTCTCATCGAAAGGAGCAGGCTGCTTGCCATTCTTTGCAAGGGCCTCACCCCACAGGCCTCGTTTCCTCGAACAGGAGTGCACATTGACCCAGAGCCTCCAGAGGAGCTGCTGTCTCTCCAGCCACAAAGGCCTGCAGCCGAATCCCTGGCAGCCTGCTGCATGGAGGGCTTCTATGGGAGAGGGCCATACGTCCCAGGCGGGTGCTCTCTGGCACACCGCTTTCCATGGGCAAACGCTGTGTGTGCCAAGTGTCTCCGGTGTGCAGAAAATGTAGCCCCGGGGCCCGAGGCGCAGGGAATCCTCTTTGGACCCAGAGCAATGTGCTAGGCAGGCCTCCCATGCTGGGAGAGCCTCCACTTCCCCAACTGTCCAAGGGCCTCAGGAGCACACCTCGAGGGAGCGTGGGTCTGACAGGCAGAACGGCCCGAGTGCGGAACGTGGATGGCAGGCCAAAGCCATCCCTAGGGCCTGTGCTGGCCTAGGCCCCTGCCAGCCAGCAGGGCCTCGACAGAGCAGAGTTCATTCGAGTAGGCCCCAGGGGCTTGCCTGTGTGTCTCTTGCACTGCTGGGAAGCTGCAGGTCCAGAGGCTGTGTGTGCACGGGGCCCCTGGGGCCTGAGCACAAAACAGCCAGGACCCCACTCTCAAGCAGGACTCCTGCCACCTCTGCGCTGCCTGCCACACCCCCTTGCTGCCCGCACTGTCTTCACTGCTGGCAGGCCTCTGTGTGCACAGCCCAGTCTATGCCAAGGGAACAAGGGGCTTGCTCGCCCCTTGCTAGGACCTCCTCCTACAGCACTCTGGACCAGGGCACACACGCCCCTGGACCAGCAGCCTGCGAGGAAGCTGCAGCTGAGCCAGCCACAAAGGCCAGCAGCCCTTGGCAGGGAGCCTTCTGCTAAGGACAGCTTTCCCACTCCAAAGGCCTGCAGGAGTGCCTGGAGGCTCAGGCCTGCAGCGTTTTCCATCCCAGAGCACTGGGTGCCCCAAGCCTCCCCTGCGGCTTCCGAGCACCCTCCAGCCCACAGGCCCTTGGCACCCACTCTGTTGCCAGAGGCAAGTCCTAGGCAGGACGCTCGAGCTTGTAGAGCCAGAGGGCCTCCAGCTTGGAAACCTGCTCAGGAACTCAGTGGCAGCCAGGCTTCCCCTTCCATGCTGGTCGGCTAGCAGATGGAGCCATCGCTCCACCGAGAAACTCTCTGCTTTGCCTTCAGCCGGGGAATCGCCTGGCTCAGCTCTCTCTGCCTCAAGCAGAAACTCGAGGGTGCACCCAGCCTGCAGAAAGAAGAGTGCCTTTTCCTGAGCACTGCTATGCTGGGGCAGCTCCCTGAGAGCCTCCTGGGGCCTTCTCTGCCCTCACACAGTCGTGCCATTCGGCCCACCCGGGGAGCAAAGGTCCCCCTCGGCAGGGCTCCGGGTACGGCCTGTGTGTGTTTTCAGGGCTGGGAAAGGGCAGATCCAGAAGCTGGGTGTGCGCTTGGGAATGGGGCCTGATGGGCATAGCTGGCCTTCCCGGGTTGGGAAGCAGGAGATCTGGGGCCTCCGAGCTGCATGCACATCCCCTCCCTGGATGCCCCTCTTGCTTCTTCTCTGCTGCCAAGCCTCTCTCACCACACGTGCGTCTCATCGGATGGAGCAGGCTGCTTGCCATTCTTGGGCAGGGAATCATCCCACACGCCTCGTTTCCTCGCAGGGGAGTGCACACTGACCCAGAGCCTCCAGAGGAGCTGCTGTCTCTCCAGCCACAAAGGCCTGCAGCCGAATCCCTGACAGCCTGCTGCATGGAGGGCTTCTATGGGAGAGGGCCATACGTCCCAGGCGGGTGCTCTCTGGCACACCGCTTTCCATGGGCAAACGCTGTGTGTGCCAAGTGTCTCCGGTGTGCAGAAAATGTAGCCCCGGGGCCCGAGGCGCAGGGAATCCTCTTTGACCCAGAGCAATGTGCTAGGCAGGCCTCCCATGCTGGGAGAGCCTCCACTTCCCCAACTGTCCAAGGGCCTCAGGAGCACACCTCGAGGGAGCGTGGGTCTGACAGGCAGAACGGCCCGAGTGCGGAACGTGGATGGCAGGCCAAAGCCCTCCCTAGGGCCTGTGCTGGCCTAGGCCCCTGCCAGCCAGCAGGGCCTCGACAGAGCAGAGTTCATTCGAGTAGGCCCCAGGGGCTTGCCTGTGTGTCTCTTGCACTGCTGGGAAGCTGCAGGTCCAGAGGCTGTGTGTGCACGGGGCCCCTGGGGCCTGAGCACAAAACAGCCAGGACCCCACTCTCAAGCAGGACTCCTGCCACCTCTGCGCTGCCTGCCACACCCCCTTGCTGCCCGCACTGTCTTCACTGCTGGCAGGCCTCTGTGTGCACAGCCCAGTCTATGCCAAGGGAACAAGGGGCTTGCTCGCCCCTTGCTAGGACCTCCTCCTACAGCACTCTGGACCAGGGCACACACGCCCCTGGACCAGCAGCCTGCGAGGAAGCTGCAGCTGAGCCAGCCACAAAGGCCAGCAGCCCTTGGCAGGGAGCCTTCTGCTAAGGACAGCTTTCCCACTCCAAAGGCCTGCAGGAGTGCCTGGAGGCTCAGGCCTGCAGCGTTTTCCATCCCAGAGCACTGGGTGCCCCAAGCCTCCCCTGCGGCTTCCGAGCACCCTCCAGCCCACAGGCCCTTGGCACCCACTCTGTTGCCAGAGGCAAGTCCTAGGCAGGACGCTCGAGCTTGTAGAGCCAGAGGGCCTCCAGCTTGGAAACCTGCTCAGGAACTCAGTGGCAGCCAGGCTTCCCCTTCCATGCTGGTCGGCTAGCAGATGGAGCCACCGCTCCACCGAGAAACTCTCTGCTTTGCCTTCAGCCGGGGAATCGCCTGGCTCAGCTCTCTCTGCCTCAAGCAGAAACTCGAGGGTGCACCCAGCCTGCAGAAAGAAGAGTGCCTTTTCCTGAGCACTGCTATGCTGGGGCAGCTCCCTGAGAGCCTCCTGGGGCCTTCTCTGCCCTCACACAGTCGTGCCATTCGGCCCACCCGGGGAGCAAAGGTCCCCCTCGGCAGGGCTCCGGGTACGGCCTGTGTGTGTTTTCAGGGCTGGGAAAGGGCAGATCCAGAAGCTGGGTGTGCGCTTGGGAATGGGGCCTGATGGGCATAGCCGGCCTTCCCGGGTTGGGAAGCAGGAGATCTGGGGCCTCCGAGCTGCATGCACATCCCCTCCCTGGATGCCCCTCTTGCTTCTTCTCTGCTGCCAAGCCTCTCTCACCACACGTGCGTCTCATCGGATGGAGCAGGCTGCTTGCCATTCTTGGGCAGGGAATCATCCCACACGCCTCGTTTCCTCGCAGGGGAGTGCACACTGACCCAGAGCCTCCAGAGGAGCTGCTGTCTCTCCAGCCACAAAGGCCTGCAGCCGAATCCCTGACAGCCTGCTGCATGGAGGGCTTCTATGGGAGAGGGCCATACGTCCCAGGCGGGTGCTCTCTGGCACACCGCTTTCCATGGGCAAACGCTGTGTGTGCCAAGTGTCTCCGGTGTGCAGAAAATGTAGCCCCGGGGCCCGAGGCGCAGGGAATCCTCTTTGGACCCAGAGCAATGTGCTAGGCAGGCCTCCCATGCTGGGAGAGCCTCCACTTCCCCAACTGTCCAAGGGCCTCAGGAGCACACCTCGAGGGAGCGTGGGTCTGACAGGCAGAACGGCCCGAGTGCGGAACGTGGATGGCAGGCCAAAGCCCTCCCTAGGGCCTGTGCTGGCCTAGGCCCCTGCCAGCCAGCAGGGCCTCGACAGAGCAGAGTTCATTCGAGTAGGCCCCAGGGGCTTGCCTGTGTGTCTCTTGCACTGCTGGGAAGCTGCAGGTCCAGAGGCTGTGTGTGCACGGGGCCCCTGGGGCCTGAGCACAAAACAGCCAGGACCCCACTCTCAAGCAGGACTCCTGCCACCTCTGCGCTGCCTGCCACACCCCCTTGCTGCCCGCACTGTCTTCACTGCTGGCAGGCCTCTGTGTGCACAGCCCAGTCTATGCCAAGGGAACAAGGGGCTTGCTCGCCCCTTGCTAGGACCTCCTCCTACAGCACTCTGGACCAGGGCACACACGCCCCTGGACCAGCAGCCTGCGAGGAAGCTGCAGCTGAGCCAGCCACAAAGGCCAGCAGCCCTTGGCAGGGAGCCTTCTGCTAAGGACAGCTTTCCCACTCCAAAGGCCTGCAGGAGTGCCTGGAGGCTCAGGCCTGCAGCGTTTTCCATCCCAGAGCACTGGGTGCCCCAAGCCTCCCCTGCGGCTTCCGAGCACCCTCCAGCCCACAGGCCCTTGGCACCCACTCTGTTGCCAGAGGCAAGTCCTAGGCAGGACGCTCGAGCTTGTAGAGCCAGAGGGCCTCCAGCTTGGAAACCTGCTCAGGAACTCAGTGGCAGCCAGGCTTCCCCTTCCATGCTGGTCGGCTAGCAGATGGAGCCATCGCTCCACCGAGAAACTCTCTGCTTTGCCTTCAGCCGGGGAATCGCCTGGCTCAGCTCTCTCTGCCTCAAGCAGAAACTCGAGGGTGCACCCAGCCTGCAGAAAGAAGAGTGCCTTTTCCTGAGCACTGCTATGCTGGGGCAGCTCCCTGAGAGCCTCCTGGGGCCTTCTCTGCCCTCACACAGTCGTGCCATTCGGCCCACCCGGGGAGCAAAGGTCCCCCTCGGCAGGGCTCCGGGTACGGCCTGTGTGTGTTTTCAGGGCTGGGAAAGGGCAGATCCAGAAGCTGGGTGTGCGCTTGGGAATGGGGCCTGATGGGCATAGCCGGCCTTCCCGGGTTGGGAAGCAGGAGATCTGGGGCCTCCGAGCTGCATGCACATCCCCTCCCTGGATGCCCCTCTTGCTTCTTCTCTGCTGCCAAGCCTCGCTCACCACACGTGCGTCTCATCGAAAGGAGCAGGCTGCTTGCCATTCTTTGCAAGGGCCTCACCCCACAGGCCTCGTTTCCTCGAACAGGAGTGCACATTGACCCAGAGCCTCCAGAGGAGCTGCTGTCTCTCCAGCCACAAAGGCCTGCAGCCGAATCCCTGGCAGCCTGCTGCATGGAGGGCTTCTATGGGAGAGGGCCATACGTCCCAGGCGGGTGCTCTCTGGCACACCGCTTTCCATGGGCAAACGCTGTGTGTGCCAAGTGTCTCCGGTGTGCAGAAAATGTAGCCCCGGGGCCCGAGGCGCAGGGAATCCTCTTTGGACCCAGAGCAATGTGCTAGGCAGGCCTCCCATGCTGGGAGAGCCTCCACTTCCCCAACTGTCCAAGGGCCTCAGGAGCACACCTCGAGGGAGCGTGGGTCTGACAGGCAGAACGGCCCGAGTGCGGAACGTGGATGGCAGGCCAAAGCCCTCCCTAGGGCCTGTGCTGGCCTAGGCCCCTGCCAGCCAGCAGGGCCTCGACAGAGCAGAGTTCATTCGAGTAGGCCCCAGGGGCTTGCCTGTGTGTCTCTTGCACTGCTGGGAAGCTGCAGGTCCAGAGGCTGTGTGTGCACGGGGCCCCTGGGGCCTGAGCACAAAACAGCCAGGACCCCACTCTCAAGCAGGACTCCTGCCACCTCTGCGCTGCCTGCCACACCCCCTTGCTGCCCGCACTGTCTTCACTGCTGGCAGGCCTCTGTGTGCACAGCCCAGTCTATGCCAAGGGAACAAGGGGCTTGCTCGCCCCTTGCTAGGACCTCCTCCTACAGCACTCTGGACCAGGGCACACACGCCCCTGGACCAGCAGCCTGCGAGGAAGCTGCAGCTGAGCCAGCCACAAAGGCCAGCAGCCCTTGGCAGGGAGCCTTCTGCTAAGGACAGCTTTCCCACTCCAAAGGCCTGCAGGAGTGCCTGGAGGCTCAGGCCTGCAGCGTTTTCCATCCCAGAGCACTGGGTGCCCCAAGCCTCCCCTGCGGCTTCCGAGCACCCTCCAGCCCACAGGCCCTTGGCACCCACTCTGTTGCCAGAGGCAAGTCCTAGGCAGGACGCTCGAGCTTGTAGAGCCAGAGGGCCTCCAGCTTGGAAACCTGCTCAGGAACTCAGTGGCAGCCAGGCTTCCCCTTCCATGCTGGTCGGCTAGCAGATGGAGCCATCGCTCCACCGAGAAACTCTCTGCTTTGCCTTCAGCCGGGGAATCGCCTGGCTCAGCTCTCTCTGCCTCAAGCAGAAACTCGAGGGTGCACCCAGCCTGCAGAAAGAAGAGTGCCTTTTCCTGAGCACTGCTATGCTGGGGCAGCTCCCTGAGAGCCTCCTGGGGCCTTCTCTGCCCTCACACAGTCGTGCCATTCGGCCCACCCGGGGAGCAAAGGTCCCCCTCGGCAGGGCTCCGGGTACGGCCTGTGTGTGTTTTCAGGGCTGGGAAAGGGCAGATCCAGAAGCTGGGTGTGCGCTTGGGAATGGGGCCTGATGGGCATAGCCGGCCTTCCCGGGTTGGGAAGCAGGAGATCTGGGGCCTCCGAGCTGCATGCACATCCCCTCCCTGGATGCCCCTCTTGCTTCTTCTCTGCTGCCAAGCCTCTCTCACCACACGTGCGTCTCATCGGATGGAGCAGGCTGCTTGCCATTCTTGGGCAGGGAATCATCCCACACGCCTCGTTTCCTCGCAGGGGAGTGCACACTGACCCAGAGCCTCCAGAGGAGCTGCTGTCTCTCCAGCCACAAAGGCCTGCAGCCGAATCCCTGACAGCCTGCTGCATGGAGGGCTTCTATGGGAGAGGGCCATACGTCCCAGGCGGGTGCTCTCTGGCACACCGCTTTCCATGGGCAAACGCTGTGTGTGCCAAGTGTCTCCGGTGTGCAGAAAATGTAGCCCCGGGGCCCGAGGCGCAGGGAATCCTCTTTGGACCCAGAGCAATGTGCTAGGCAGGCCTCCCATGCTGGGAGAGCCTCCACTTCCCCAACTGTCCAAGGGCCTCAGGAGCACACCTCGAGGGAGCGTGGGTCTGACAGGCAGAACGGCCCGAGTGCGGAACGTGGATGGCAGGCCAAAGCCCTCCCTAGGGCCTGTGCTGGCCTAGGCCCCTGCCAGCCAGCAGGGCCTCGACAGAGCAGAGTTCATTCGAGTAGGCCCCAGGGGCTTGCCTGTGTGTCTCTTGCACTGCTGGGAAGCTGCAGGTCCAGAGGCTGTGTGTGCACGGGGCCCCTGGGGCCTGAGCACAAAACAGCCAGGACCCCACTCTCAAGCAGGACTCCTGCCACCTCTGCGCTGCCTGCCACACCCCCTTGCTGCCCGCACTGTCTTCACTGCTGGCAGGCCTCTGTGTGCACAGCCCAGTCTATGCCAAGGGAACAAGGGGCTTGCTCGCCCCTTGCTAGGACCTCCTCCTACAGCACTCTGGACCAGGGCACACACGCCCCTGGACCAGCAGCCTGCGAGGAAGCTGCAGCTGAGCCAGCCACAAAGGCCAGCAGCCCTTGGCAGGGAGCCTTCTGCTAAGGACAGCTTTCCCACTCCAAAGGCCTGCAGGAGTGCCTGGAGGCTCAGGCCTGCAGCGTTTTCCATCCCAGAGCACTGGGTGCCCCAAGCCTCCCCTGCGGCTTCCGAGCACCCTCCAGCCCACAGGCCCTTGGCACCCACTCTGTTGCCAGAGGCAAGTCCTAGGCAGGACGCTCGAGCTTGTAGAGCCAGAGGGCCTCCAGCTTGGAAACCTGCTCAGGAACTCAGTGGCAGCCAGGCTTCCCCTTCCATGCTGGTCGGCTAGCAGATGGAGCCATCGCTCCACCGAGAAACTCTCTGCTTTGCCTTCAGCCGGGGAATCGCCTGGCTCAGCTCTCTCTGCCTCAAGCAGAAACTCGAGGGTGCACCCAGCCTGCAGAAAGAAGAGTGCCTTTTCCTGAGCACTGCTATGCTGGGGCAGCTCCCTGAGAGCCTCCTGGGGCCTTCTCTGCCCTCACACAGTCGTGCCATTCGGCCCACCCGGGGAGCAAAGGTCCCCCTCGGCAGGGCTCCGGGTACGGCCTGTGTGTGTTTTCAGGGCTGGGAAAGGGCAGATCCAGAAGCTGGGTGTGCGCTTGGGAATGGGGCCTGATGGGCATAGCCGGCCTTCCCGGGTTGGGAAGCAGGAGATCTGGGGCCTCCGAGCTGCATGCACATCCCCTCCCTGGATGCCCCTCTTGCTTCTTCTCTGCTGCCAAGCCTCGCTCACCACACGTGCGTCTCATCGAAAGGAGCAGGCTGCTTGCCATTCTTTGCAAGGGCCTCACCCCACAGGCCTCGTTTCCTCGAACAGGAGTGCACATTGACCCAGAGCCTCCAGAGGAGCTGCTGTCTCTCCAGCCACAAAGGCCTGCAGCCGAATCCCTGGCAGCCTGCTGCATGGAGGGCTTCTATGGGAGAGGGCCATACGTCCCAGGCGGGTGCTCTCTGGCACACCGCTTTCCATGGGCAAACGCTGTGTGTGCCAAGTGTCTCCGGTGTGCAGAAAATGTAGCCCCGGGGCCCGAGGCGCAGGGAATCCTCTTTGGACCCAGAGCAATGTGCTAGGCAGGCCTCCCATGCTGGGAGAGCCTCCACTTCCCCAACTGTCCAAGGGCCTCAGGAGCACACCTCGAGGGAGCGTGGGTCTGACAGGCAGAACGGCCCGAGTGCGGAACGTGGATGGCAGGCCAAAGCCATCCCTAGGGCCTGTGCTGGCCTAGGCCCCTGCCAGCCAGCAGGGCCTCGACAGAGCAGAGTTCATTCGAGTAGGCCCCAGGGGCTTGCCTGTGTGTCTCTTGCACTGCTGGGAAGCTGCAGGTCCAGAGGCTGTGTGTGCACGGGGCCCCTGGGGCCTGAGCACAAAACAGCCAGGACCCCACTCTCAAGCAGGACTCCTGCCACCTCTGCGCTGCCTGCCACACCCCCTTGCTGCCCGCACTGTCTTCACTGCTGGCAGGCCTCTGTGTGCACAGCCCAGTCTATGCCAAGGGAACAAGGGGCTTGCTCGCCCCTTGCTAGGACCTCCTCCTACAGCACTCTGGACCAGGGCACACACGCCCCTGGACCAGCAGCCTGCGAGGAAGCTGCAGCTGAGCCAGCCACAAAGGCCAGCAGCCCTTGGCAGGGAGCCTTCTGCTAAGGACAGCTTTCCCACTCCAAAGGCCTGCAGGAGTGCCTGGAGGCTCAGGCCTGCAGCGTTTTCCATCCCAGAGCACTGGGTGCCCCAAGCCTCCCCTGCGGCTTCCGAGCACCCTCCAGCCCACAGGCCCTTGGCACCCACTCTGTTGCCAGAGGCAAGTCCTAGGCAGGACGCTCGAGCTTGTAGAGCCAGAGGGCCTCCAGCTTGGAAACCTGCTCAGGAACTCAGTGGCAGCCAGGCTTCCCCTTCCATGCTGGTCGGCTAGCAGATGGAGCCATCGCTCCACCGAGAAACTCTCTGCTTTGCCTTCAGCCGGGGAATCGCCTGGCTCAGCTCTCTCTGCCTCAAGCAGAAACTCGAGGGTGCACCCAGCCTGCAGAAAGAAGAGTGCCTTTTCCTGAGCACTGCTATGCTGGGGCAGCTCCCTGAGAGCCTCCTGGGGCCTTCTCTGCCCTCACACAGTCGTGCCATTCGGCCCACCCGGGGAGCAAAGGTCCCCCTCGGCAGGGCTCCGGGTACGGCCTGTGTGTGTTTTCAGGGCTGGGAAAGGGCAGATCCAGAAGCTGGGTGTGCGCTTGGGAATGGGGCCTGATGGGCATAGCTGGCCTTCCCGGGTTGGGAAGCAGGAGATCTGGGGCCTCCGAGCTGCATGCACATCCCCTCCCTGGATGCCCCTCTTGCTTCTTCTCTGCTGCCAAGCCTCTCTCACCACACGTGCGTCTCATCGGATGGAGCAGGCTGCTTGCCATTCTTGGGCAGGGAATCATCCCACACGCCTCGTTTCCTCGCAGGGGAGTGCACACTGACCCAGAGCCTCCAGAGGAGCTGCTGTCTCTCCAGCCACAAAGGCCTGCAGCCGAATCCCTGACAGCCTGCTGCATGGAGGGCTTCTATGGGAGAGGGCCATACGTCCCAGGCGGGTGCTCTCTGGCACACCGCTTTCCATGGGCAAACGCTGTGTGTGCCAAGTGTCTCCGGTGTGCAGAAAATGTAGCCCCGGGGCCCGAGGCGCAGGGAATCCTCTTTGGACCCAGAGCAATGTGCTAGGCAGGCCTCCCATGCTGGGAGAGCCTCCACTTCCCCAACTGTCCAAGGGCCTCAGGAGCACACCTCGAGGGAGCGTGGGTCTGACAGGCAGAACGGCCCGAGTGCGGAACGTGGATGGCAGGCCAAAGCCCTCCCTAGGGCCTGTGCTGGCCTAGGCCCCTGCCAGCCAGCAGGGCCTCGACAGAGCAGAGTTCATTCGAGTAGGCCCCAGGGGCTTGCCTGTGTGTCTCTTGCACTGCTGGGAAGCTGCAGGTCCAGAGGCTGTGTGTGCACGGGGCCCCTGGGGCCTGAGCACAAAACAGCCAGGACCCCACTCTCAAGCAGGACTCCTGCCACCTCTGCGCTGCCTGCCACACCCCCTTGCTGCCCGCACTGTCTTCACTGCTGGCAGGCCTCTGTGTGCACAGCCCAGTCTATGCCAAGGGAACAAGGGGCTTGCTCGCCCCTTGCTAGGACCTCCTCCTACAGCACTCTGGACCAGGGCACACACGCCCCTGGACCAGCAGCCTGCGAGGAAGCTGCAGCTGAGCCAGCCACAAAGGCCAGCAGCCCTTGGCAGGGAGCCTTCTGCTAAGGACAGCTTTCCCACTCCAAAGGCCTGCAGGAGTGCCTGGAGGCTCAGGCCTGCAGCGTTTTCCATCCCAGAGCACTGGGTGCCCCAAGCCTCCCCTGCGGCTTCCGAGCACCCTCCAGCCCACAGGCCCTTGGCACCCACTCTGTTGCCAGAGGCAAGTCCTAGGCAGGACGCTCGAGCTTGTAGAGCCAGAGGGCCTCCAGCTTGGAAACCTGCTCAGGAACTCAGTGGCAGCCAGGCTTCCCCTTCCATGCTGGTCGGCTAGCAGATGGAGCCATCGCTCCACCGAGAAACTCTCTGCTTTGCCTTCAGCCGGGGAATCGCCTGGCTCAGCTCTCTCTGCCTCAAGCAGAAACTCAAGGGTGCACCCAGCCTGCAGAAAGAAGAGTGCCTTTTCCTGAGCACTGCTATGCTGGGGCAGCTCCCTGAGAGCCTCCTGGGGCCTTCTCTGCCCTCACACAGTCGTGCCATTCGGCCCACCCGGGGAGCAAAGGTCCCCCTCGGCAGGGCTCCGGGTACGGCCTGTGTGTGTTTTCAGGGCTGGGAAAGGGCAGATCCAGAAGCTGGGTGTGCGCTTGGGAATGGGGCCTGATGGGCATAGCCGGCCTTCCCGGGTTGGGAAGCAGGAGATCTGGGGCCTCCGAGCTGCATGCACATCCCCTCCCTGGATGCCCCTCTTGCTTCTTCTCTGCTGCCAAGCCTCTCTCACCACACGTGCGTCTCATCGGATGGAGCAGGCTGCTTGCCATTCTTGGGCAGGGAATCATCCCACACGCCTCGTTTCCTCGCAGGGGAGTGCACACTGACCCAGAGCCTCCAGAGGAGCTGCTGTCTCTCCAGCCACAAAGGCCTGCAGCCGAATCCCTGACAGCCTGCTGCATGGAGGGCTTCTATGGGAGAGGGCCATACGTCCCAGGCGGGTGCTCTCTGGCACACCGCTTTCCATGGGCAAACGCTGTGTGTGCCAAGTGTCTCCGGTGTGCAGAAAATGTAGCCCCGGGGCCCGAGGCGCAGGGAATCCTCTTTGGACCCAGAGCAATGTGCTAGGCAGGCCTCCCATGCTGGGAGAGCCTCCACTTCCCCAACTGTCCAAGGGCCTCAGGAGCACACCTCGAGGGAGCGTGGGTCTGACAGGCAGAACGGCCCGAGTGCGGAACGTGGATGGCAGGCCAAAGCCCTCCCTAGGGCCTGTGCTGGCCTAGGCCCCTGCCAGCCAGCAGGGCCTCGACAGAGCAGAGTTCATTCGAGTAGGCCCCAGGGGCTTGCCTGTGTGTCTCTTGCACTGCTGGGAAGCTGCAGGTCCAGAGGCTGTGTGTGCACGGGGCCCCTGGGGCCTGAGCACAAAACAGCCAGGACCCCACTCTCAAGCAGGACTCCTGCCACCTCTGCGCTGCCTGCCACACCCCCTTGCTGCCCGCACTGTCTTCACTGCTGGCAGGCCTCTGTGTGCACAGCCCAGTCTATGCCAAGGGAACAAGGGGCTTGCTCGCCCCTTGCTAGGACCTCCTCCTACAGCACTCTGGACCAGGGCACACACGCCCCTGGACCAGCAGCCTGCGAGGAAGCTGCAGCTGAGCCAGCCACAAAGGCCAGCAGCCCTTGGCAGGGAGCCTTCTGCTAAGGACAGCTTTCCCACTCCAAAGGCCTGCAGGAGTGCCTGGAGGCTCAGGCCTGCAGCGTTTTCCATCCCAGAGCACTGGGTGCCCCAAGCCTCCCCTGCGGCTTCCGAGCACCCTCCAGCCCACAGGCCCTTGGCACCCACTCTGTTGCCAGAGGCAAGTCCTAGGCAGGACGCTCGAGCTTGTAGAGCCAGAGGGCCTCCAGCTTGGAAACCTGCTCAGGAACTCAGTGGCAGCCAGGCTTCCCCTTCCATGCTGGTCGGCTAGCAGATGGAGCCATCGCTCCACCGAGAAACTCTCTGCTTTGCCTTCAGCCGGGGAATCGCCTGGCTCAGCTCTCTCTGCCTCAAGCAGAAACTCGAGGGTGCACCCAGCCTGCAGAAAGAAGAGTGCCTTTTCCTGAGCACTGCTATGCTGGGGCAGCTCCCTGAGAGCCTCCTGGGGCCTTCTCTGCCCTCACACAGTCGTGCCATTCGGCCCACCCGGGGAGCAAAGGTCCCCCTCGGCAGGGCTCCGGGTACGGCCTGTGTGTGTTTTCAGGGCTGGGAAAGGGCAGATCCAGAAGCTGGGTGTGCGCTTGGGAATGGGGCCTGATGGGCATAGCCGGCCTTCCCGGGTTGGGAAGCAGGAGATCTGGGGCCTCCGAGCTGCATGCACATCCCCTCCCTGGATGCCCCTCTTGCTTCTTCTCTGCTGCCAAGCCTCGCTCACCACACGTGCGTCTCATCGAAAGGAGCAGGCTGCTTGCCATTCTTTGCAAGGGCCTCACCCCACAGGCCTCGTTTCCTCGAACAGGAGTGCACATTGACCCAGAGCCTCCAGAGGAGCTGCTGTCTCTCCAGCCACAAAGGCCTGCAGCCGAATCCCTGGCAGCCTGCTGCATGGAGGGCTTCTATGGGAGAGGGCCATACGTCCCAGGCGGGTGCTCTCTGGCACACCGCTTTCCATGGGCAAACGCTGTGTGTGCCAAGTGTCTCCGGTGTGCAGAAAATGTAGCCCCGGGGCCCGAGGCGCAGGGAATCCTCTTTGGACCCAGAGCAATGTGCTAGGCAGGCCTCCCATGCTGGGAGAGCCTCCACTTCCCCAACTGTCCAAGGGCCTCAGGAGCACACCTCGAGGGAGCGTGGGTCTGACAGGCAGAACGGCCCGAGTGCGGAACGTGGATGGCAGGCCAAAGCCATCCCTAGGGCCTGTGCTGGCCTAGGCCCCTGCCAGCCAGCAGGGCCTCGACAGAGCAGAGTTCATTCGAGTAGGCCCCAGGGGCTTGCCTGTGTGTCTCTTGCACTGCTGGGAAGCTGCAGGTCCAGAGGCTGTGTGTGCACGGGGCCCCTGGGGCCTGAGCACAAAACAGCCAGGACCCCACTCTCAAGCAGGACTCCTGCCACCTCTGCGCTGCCTGCCACACCCCCTTGCTGCCCGCACTGTCTTCACTGCTGGCAGGCCTCTGTGTGCACAGCCCAGTCTATGCCAAGGGAACAAGGGGCTTGCTCGCCCCTTGCTAGGACCTCCTCCTACAGCACTCTGGACCAGGGCACACACGCCCCTGGACCAGCAGCCTGCGAGGAAGCTGCAGCTGAGCCAGCCACAAAGGCCAGCAGCCCTTGGCAGGGAGCCTTCTGCTAAGGACAGCTTTCCCACTCCAAAGGCCTGCAGGAGTGCCTGGAGGCTCAGGCCTGCAGCGTTTTCCATCCCAGAGCACTGGGTGCCCCAAGCCTCCCCTGCGGCTTCCGAGCACCCTCCAGCCCACAGGCCCTTGGCACCCACTCTGTTGCCAGAGGCAAGTCCTAGGCAGGACGCTCGAGCTTGTAGAGCCAGAGGGCCTCCAGCTTGGAAACCTGCTCAGGAACTCAGTGGCAGCCAGGCTTCCCCTTCCATGCTGGTCGGCTAGCAGATGGAGCCATCGCTCCACCGAGAAACTCTCTGCTTTGCCTTCAGCCGGGGAATCGCCTGGCTCAGCTCTCTCTGCCTCAAGCAGAAACTCGAGGGTGCACCCAGCCTGCAGAAAGAAGAGTGCCTTTTCCTGAGCACTGCTATGCTGGGGCAGCTCCCTGAGAGCCTCCTGGGGCCTTCTCTGCCCTCACACAGTCGTGCCATTCGGCCCACCCGGGGAGCAAAGGTCCCCCTCGGCAGGGCTCCGGGTACGGCCTGTGTGTGTTTTCAGGGCTGGGAAAGGGCAGATCCAGAAGCTGGGTGTGCGCTTGGGAATGGGGCCTGATGGGCATAGCTGGCCTTCCCGGGTTGGGAAGCAGGAGATCTGGGGCCTCCGAGCTGCATGCACATCCCCTCCCTGGATGCCCCTCTTGCTTCTTCTCTGCTGCCAAGCCTCTCTCACCACACGTGCGTCTCATCGGATGGAGCAGGCTGCTTGCCATTCTTGGGCAGGGAATCATCCCACACGCCTCGTTTCCTCGCAGGGGAGTGCACACTGACCCAGAGCCTCCAGAGGAGCTGCTGTCTCTCCAGCCACAAAGGCCTGCAGCCGAATCCCTGACAGCCTGCTGCATGGAGGGCTTCTATGGGAGAGGGCCATACGTCCCAGGCGGGTGCTCTCTGGCACACCGCTTTCCATGGGCAAACGCTGTGTGTGCCAAGTGTCTCCGGTGTGCAGAAAATGTAGCCCCGGGGCCCGAGGCGCAGGGAATCCTCTTTGACCCAGAGCAATGTGCTAGGCAGGCCTCCCATGCTGGGAGAGCCTCCACTTCCCCAACTGTCCAAGGGCCTCAGGAGCACACCTCGAGGGAGCGTGGGTCTGACAGGCAGAACGGCCCGAGTGCGGAACGTGGATGGCAGGCCAAAGCCCTCCCTAGGGCCTGTGCTGGCCTAGGCCCCTGCCAGCCAGCAGGGCCTCGACAGAGCAGAGTTCATTCGAGTAGGCCCCAGGGGCTTGCCTGTGTGTCTCTTGCACTGCTGGGAAGCTGCAGGTCCAGAGGCTGTGTGTGCACGGGGCCCCTGGGGCCTGAGCACAAAACAGCCAGGACCCCACTCTCAAGCAGGACTCCTGCCACCTCTGCGCTGCCTGCCACACCCCCTTGCTGCCCGCACTGTCTTCACTGCTGGCAGGCCTCTGTGTGCACAGCCCAGTCTATGCCAAGGGAACAAGGGGCTTGCTCGCCCCTTGCTAGGACCTCCTCCTACAGCACTCTGGACCAGGGCACACACGCCCCTGGACCAGCAGCCTGCGAGGAAGCTGCAGCTGAGCCAGCCACAAAGGCCAGCAGCCCTTGGCAGGGAGCCTTCTGCTAAGGACAGCTTTCCCACTCCAAAGGCCTGCAGGAGTGCCTGGAGGCTCAGGCCTGCAGCGTTTTCCATCCCAGAGCACTGGGTGCCCCAAGCCTCCCCTGCGGCTTCCGAGCACCCTCCAGCCCACAGGCCCTTGGCACCCACTCTGTTGCCAGAGGCAAGTCCTAGGCAGGACGCTCGAGCTTGTAGAGCCAGAGGGCCTCCAGCTTGGAAACCTGCTCAGGAACTCAGTGGCAGCCAGGCTTCCCCTTCCATGCTGGTCGGCTAGCAGATGGAGCCACCGCTCCACCGAGAAACTCTCTGCTTTGCCTTCAGCCGGGGAATCGCCTGGCTCAGCTCTCTCTGCCTCAAGCAGAAACTCGAGGGTGCACCCAGCCTGCAGAAAGAAGAGTGCCTTTTCCTGAGCACTGCTATGCTGGGGCAGCTCCCTGAGAGCCTCCTGGGGCCTTCTCTGCCCTCACACAGTCGTGCCATTCGGCCCACCCGGGGAGCAAAGGTCCCCCTCGGCAGGGCTCCGGGTACGGCCTGTGTGTGTTTTCAGGGCTGGGAAAGGGCAGATCCAGAAGCTGGGTGTGCGCTTGGGAATGGGGCCTGATGGGCATAGCCGGCCTTCCCGGGTTGGGAAGCAGGAGATCTGGGGCCTCCGAGCTGCATGCACATCCCCTCCCTGGATGCCCCTCTTGCTTCTTCTCTGCTGCCAAGCCTCTCTCACCACACGTGCGTCTCATCGGATGGAGCAGGCTGCTTGCCATTCTTGGGCAGGGAATCATCCCACACGCCTCGTTTCCTCGCAGGGGAGTGCACACTGACCCAGAGCCTCCAGAGGAGCTGCTGTCTCTCCAGCCACAAAGGCCTGCAGCCGAATCCCTGACAGCCTGCTGCATGGAGGGCTTCTATGGGAGAGGGCCATACGTCCCAGGCGGGTGCTCTCTGGCACACCGCTTTCCATGGGCAAACGCTGTGTGTGCCAAGTGTCTCCGGTGTGCAGAAAATGTAGCCCCGGGGCCCGAGGCGCAGGGAATCCTCTTTGGACCCAGAGCAATGTGCTAGGCAGGCCTCCCATGCTGGGAGAGCCTCCACTTCCCCAACTGTCCAAGGGCCTCAGGAGCACACCTCGAGGGAGCGTGGGTCTGACAGGCAGAACGGCCCGAGTGCGGAACGTGGATGGCAGGCCAAAGCCCTCCCTAGGGCCTGTGCTGGCCTAGGCCCCTGCCAGCCAGCAGGGCCTCGACAGAGCAGAGTTCATTCGAGTAGGCCCCAGGGGCTTGCCTGTGTGTCTCTTGCACTGCTGGGAAGCTGCAGGTCCAGAGGCTGTGTGTGCACGGGGCCCCTGGGGCCTGAGCACAAAACAGCCAGGACCCCACTCTCAAGCAGGACTCCTGCCACCTCTGCGCTGCCTGCCACACCCCCTTGCTGCCCGCACTGTCTTCACTGCTGGCAGGCCTCTGTGTGCACAGCCCAGTCTATGCCAAGGGAACAAGGGGCTTGCTCGCCCCTTGCTAGGACCTCCTCCTACAGCACTCTGGACCAGGGCACACACGCCCCTGGACCAGCAGCCTGCGAGGAAGCTGCAGCTGAGCCAGCCACAAAGGCCAGCAGCCCTTGGCAGGGAGCCTTCTGCTAAGGACAGCTTTCCCACTCCAAAGGCCTGCAGGAGTGCCTGGAGGCTCAGGCCTGCAGCGTTTTCCATCCCAGAGCACTGGGTGCCCCAAGCCTCCCCTGCGGCTTCCGAGCACCCTCCAGCCCACAGGCCCTTGGCACCCACTCTGTTGCCAGAGGCAAGTCCTAGGCAGGACGCTCGAGCTTGTAGAGCCAGAGGGCCTCCAGCTTGGAAACCTGCTCAGGAACTCAGTGGCAGCCAGGCTTCCCCTTCCATGCTGGTCGGCTAGCAGATGGAGCCATCGCTCCACCGAGAAACTCTCTGCTTTGCCTTCAGCCGGGGAATCGCCTGGCTCAGCTCTCTCTGCCTCAAGCAGAAACTCGAGGGTGCACCCAGCCTGCAGAAAGAAGAGTGCCTTTTCCTGAGCACTGCTATGCTGGGGCAGCTCCCTGAGAGCCTCCTGGGGCCTTCTCTGCCCTCACACAGTCGTGCCATTCGGCCCACCCGGGGAGCAAAGGTCCCCCTCGGCAGGGCTCCGGGTACGGCCTGTGTGTGTTTTCAGGGCTGGGAAAGGGCAGATCCAGAAGCTGGGTGTGCGCTTGGGAATGGGGCCTGATGGGCATAGCCGGCCTTCCCGGGTTGGGAAGCAGGAGATCTGGGGCCTCCGAGCTGCATGCACATCCCCTCCCTGGATGCCCCTCTTGCTTCTTCTCTGCTGCCAAGCCTCGCTCACCACACGTGCGTCTCATCGAAAGGAGCAGGCTGCTTGCCATTCTTTGCAAGGGCCTCACCCCACAGGCCTCGTTTCCTCGAACAGGAGTGCACATTGACCCAGAGCCTCCAGAGGAGCTGCTGTCTCTCCAGCCACAAAGGCCTGCAGCCGAATCCCTGGCAGCCTGCTGCATGGAGGGCTTCTATGGGAGAGGGCCATACGTCCCAGGCGGGTGCTCTCTGGCACACCGCTTTCCATGGGCAAACGCTGTGTGTGCCAAGTGTCTCCGGTGTGCAGAAAATGTAGCCCCGGGGCCCGAGGCGCAGGGAATCCTCTTTGGACCCAGAGCAATGTGCTAGGCAGGCCTCCCATGCTGGGAGAGCCTCCACTTCCCCAACTGTCCAAGGGCCTCAGGAGCACACCTCGAGGGAGCGTGGGTCTGACAGGCAGAACGGCCCGAGTGCGGAACGTGGATGGCAGGCCAAAGCCCTCCCTAGGGCCTGTGCTGGCCTAGGCCCCTGCCAGCCAGCAGGGCCTCGACAGAGCAGAGTTCATTCGAGTAGGCCCCAGGGGCTTGCCTGTGTGTCTCTTGCACTGCTGGGAAGCTGCAGGTCCAGAGGCTGTGTGTGCACGGGGCCCCTGGGGCCTGAGCACAAAACAGCCAGGACCCCACTCTCAAGCAGGACTCCTGCCACCTCTGCGCTGCCTGCCACACCCCCTTGCTGCCCGCACTGTCTTCACTGCTGGCAGGCCTCTGTGTGCACAGCCCAGTCTATGCCAAGGGAACAAGGGGCTTGCTCGCCCCTTGCTAGGACCTCCTCCTACAGCACTCTGGACCAGGGCACACACGCCCCTGGACCAGCAGCCTGCGAGGAAGCTGCAGCTGAGCCAGCCACAAAGGCCAGCAGCCCTTGGCAGGGAGCCTTCTGCTAAGGACAGCTTTCCCACTCCAAAGGCCTGCAGGAGTGCCTGGAGGCTCAGGCCTGCAGCGTTTTCCATCCCAGAGCACTGGGTGCCCCAAGCCTCCCCTGCGGCTTCCGAGCACCCTCCAGCCCACAGGCCCTTGGCACCCACTCTGTTGCCAGAGGCAAGTCCTAGGCAGGACGCTCGAGCTTGTAGAGCCAGAGGGCCTCCAGCTTGGAAACCTGCTCAGGAACTCAGTGGCAGCCAGGCTTCCCCTTCCATGCTGGTCGGCTAGCAGATGGAGCCATCGCTCCACCGAGAAACTCTCTGCTTTGCCTTCAGCCGGGGAATCGCCTGGCTCAGCTCTCTCTGCCTCAAGCAGAAACTCGAGGGTGCACCCAGCCTGCAGAAAGAAGAGTGCCTTTTCCTGAGCACTGCTATGCTGGGGCAGCTCCCTGAGAGCCTCCTGGGGCCTTCTCTGCCCTCACACAGTCGTGCCATTCGGCCCACCCGGGGAGCAAAGGTCCCCCTCGGCAGGGCTCCGGGTACGGCCTGTGTGTGTTTTCAGGGCTGGGAAAGGGCAGATCCAGAAGCTGGGTGTGCGCTTGGGAATGGGGCCTGATGGGCATAGCCGGCCTTCCCGGGTTGGGAAGCAGGAGATCTGGGGCCTCCGAGCTGCATGCACATCCCCTCCCTGGATGCCCCTCTTGCTTCTTCTCTGCTGCCAAGCCTCTCTCACCACACGTGCGTCTCATCGGATGGAGCAGGCTGCTTGCCATTCTTGGGCAGGGAATCATCCCACACGCCTCGTTTCCTCGCAGGGGAGTGCACACTGACCCAGAGCCTCCAGAGGAGCTGCTGTCTCTCCAGCCACAAAGGCCTGCAGCCGAATCCCTGACAGCCTGCTGCATGGAGGGCTTCTATGGGAGAGGGCCATACGTCCCAGGCGGGTGCTCTCTGGCACACCGCTTTCCATGGGCAAACGCTGTGTGTGCCAAGTGTCTCCGGTGTGCAGAAAATGTAGCCCCGGGGCCCGAGGCGCAGGGAATCCTCTTTGGACCCAGAGCAATGTGCTAGGCAGGCCTCCCATGCTGGGAGAGCCTCCACTTCCCCAACTGTCCAAGGGCCTCAGGAGCACACCTCGAGGGAGCGTGGGTCTGACAGGCAGAACGGCCCGAGTGCGGAACGTGGATGGCAGGCCAAAGCCCTCCCTAGGGCCTGTGCTGGCCTAGGCCCCTGCCAGCCAGCAGGGCCTCGACAGAGCAGAGTTCATTCGAGTAGGCCCCAGGGGCTTGCCTGTGTGTCTCTTGCACTGCTGGGAAGCTGCAGGTCCAGAGGCTGTGTGTGCACGGGGCCCCTGGGGCCTGAGCACAAAACAGCCAGGACCCCACTCTCAAGCAGGACTCCTGCCACCTCTGCGCTGCCTGCCACACCCCCTTGCTGCCCGCACTGTCTTCACTGCTGGCAGGCCTCTGTGTGCACAGCCCAGTCTATGCCAAGGGAACAAGGGGCTTGCTCGCCCCTTGCTAGGACCTCCTCCTACAGCACTCTGGACCAGGGCACACACGCCCCTGGACCAGCAGCCTGCGAGGAAGCTGCAGCTGAGCCAGCCACAAAGGCCAGCAGCCCTTGGCAGGGAGCCTTCTGCTAAGGACAGCTTTCCCACTCCAAAGGCCTGCAGGAGTGCCTGGAGGCTCAGGCCTGCAGCGTTTTCCATCCCAGAGCACTGGGTGCCCCAAGCCTCCCCTGCGGCTTCCGAGCACCCTCCAGCCCACAGGCCCTTGGCACCCACTCTGTTGCCAGAGGCAAGTCCTAGGCAGGACGCTCGAGCTTGTAGAGCCAGAGGGCCTCCAGCTTGGAAACCTGCTCAGGAACTCAGTGGCAGCCAGGCTTCCCCTTCCATGCTGGTCGGCTAGCAGATGGAGCCATCGCTCCACCGAGAAACTCTCTGCTTTGCCTTCAGCCGGGGAATCGCCTGGCTCAGCTCTCTCTGCCTCAAGCAGAAACTCGAGGGTGCACCCAGCCTGCAGAAAGAAGAGTGCCTTTTCCTGAGCACTGCTATGCTGGGGCAGCTCCCTGAGAGCCTCCTGGGGCCTTCTCTGCCCTCACACAGTCGTGCCATTCGGCCCACCCGGGGAGCAAAGGTCCCCCTCGGCAGGGCTCCGGGTACGGCCTGTGTGTGTTTTCAGGGCTGGGAAAGGGCAGATCCAGAAGCTGGGTGTGCGCTTGGGAATGGGGCCTGATGGGCATAGCCGGCCTTCCCGGGTTGGGAAGCAGGAGATCTGGGGCCTCCGAGCTGCATGCACATCCCCTCCCTGGATGCCCCTCTTGCTTCTTCTCTGCTGCCAAGCCTCGCTCACCACACGTGCGTCTCATCGAAAGGAGCAGGCTGCTTGCCATTCTTTGCAAGGGCCTCACCCCACAGGCCTCGTTTCCTCGAACAGGAGTGCACATTGACCCAGAGCCTCCAGAGGAGCTGCTGTCTCTCCAGCCACAAAGGCCTGCAGCCGAATCCCTGGCAGCCTGCTGCATGGAGGGCTTCTATGGGAGAGGGCCATACGTCCCAGGCGGGTGCTCTCTGGCACACCGCTTTCCATGGGCAAACGCTGTGTGTGCCAAGTGTCTCCGGTGTGCAGAAAATGTAGCCCCGGGGCCCGAGGCGCAGGGAATCCTCTTTGGACCCAGAGCAATGTGCTAGGCAGGCCTCCCATGCTGGGAGAGCCTCCACTTCCCCAACTGTCCAAGGGCCTCAGGAGCACACCTCGAGGGAGCGTGGGTCTGACAGGCAGAACGGCCCGAGTGCGGAACGTGGATGGCAGGCCAAAGCCATCCCTAGGGCCTGTGCTGGCCTAGGCCCCTGCCAGCCAGCAGGGCCTCGACAGAGCAGAGTTCATTCGAGTAGGCCCCAGGGGCTTGCCTGTGTGTCTCTTGCACTGCTGGGAAGCTGCAGGTCCAGAGGCTGTGTGTGCACGGGGCCCCTGGGGCCTGAGCACAAAACAGCCAGGACCCCACTCTCAAGCAGGACTCCTGCCACCTCTGCGCTGCCTGCCACACCCCCTTGCTGCCCGCACTGTCTTCACTGCTGGCAGGCCTCTGTGTGCACAGCCCAGTCTATGCCAAGGGAACAAGGGGCTTGCTCGCCCCTTGCTAGGACCTCCTCCTACAGCACTCTGGACCAGGGCACACACGCCCCTGGACCAGCAGCCTGCGAGGAAGCTGCAGCTGAGCCAGCCACAAAGGCCAGCAGCCCTTGGCAGGGAGCCTTCTGCTAAGGACAGCTTTCCCACTCCAAAGGCCTGCAGGAGTGCCTGGAGGCTCAGGCCTGCAGCGTTTTCCATCCCAGAGCACTGGGTGCCCCAAGCCTCCCCTGCGGCTTCCGAGCACCCTCCAGCCCACAGGCCCTTGGCACCCACTCTGTTGCCAGAGGCAAGTCCTAGGCAGGACGCTCGAGCTTGTAGAGCCAGAGGGCCTCCAGCTTGGAAACCTGCTCAGGAACTCAGTGGCAGCCAGGCTTCCCCTTCCATGCTGGTCGGCTAGCAGATGGAGCCATCGCTCCACCGAGAAACTCTCTGCTTTGCCTTCAGCCGGGGAATCGCCTGGCTCAGCTCTCTCTGCCTCAAGCAGAAACTCGAGGGTGCACCCAGCCTGCAGAAAGAAGAGTGCCTTTTCCTGAGCACTGCTATGCTGGGGCAGCTCCCTGAGAGCCTCCTGGGGCCTTCTCTGCCCTCACACAGTCGTGCCATTCGGCCCACCCGGGGAGCAAAGGTCCCCCTCGGCAGGGCTCCGGGTACGGCCTGTGTGTGTTTTCAGGGCTGGGAAAGGGCAGATCCAGAAGCTGGGTGTGCGCTTGGGAATGGGGCCTGATGGGCATAGCTGGCCTTCCCGGGTTGGGAAGCAGGAGATCTGGGGCCTCCGAGCTGCATGCACATCCCCTCCCTGGATGCCCCTCTTGCTTCTTCTCTGCTGCCAAGCCTCTCTCACCACACGTGCGTCTCATCGGATGGAGCAGGCTGCTTGCCATTCTTGGGCAGGGAATCATCCCACACGCCTCGTTTCCTCGCAGGGGAGTGCACACTGACCCAGAGCCTCCAGAGGAGCTGCTGTCTCTCCAGCCACAAAGGCCTGCAGCCGAATCCCTGACAGCCTGCTGCATGGAGGGCTTCTATGGGAGAGGGCCATACGTCCCAGGCGGGTGCTCTCTGGCACACCGCTTTCCATGGGCAAACGCTGTGTGTGCCAAGTGTCTCCGGTGTGCAGAAAATGTAGCCCCGGGGCCCGAGGCGCAGGGAATCCTCTTTGGACCCAGAGCAATGTGCTAGGCAGGCCTCCCATGCTGGGAGAGCCTCCACTTCCCCAACTGTCCAAGGGCCTCAGGAGCACACCTCGAGGGAGCGTGGGTCTGACAGGCAGAACGGCCCGAGTGCGGAACGTGGATGGCAGGCCAAAGCCCTCCCTAGGGCCTGTGCTGGCCTAGGCCCCTGCCAGCCAGCAGGGCCTCGACAGAGCAGAGTTCATTCGAGTAGGCCCCAGGGGCTTGCCTGTGTGTCTCTTGCACTGCTGGGAAGCTGCAGGTCCAGAGGCTGTGTGTGCACGGGGCCCCTGGGGCCTGAGCACAAAACAGCCAGGACCCCACTCTCAAGCAGGACTCCTGCCACCTCTGCGCTGCCTGCCACACCCCCTTGCTGCCCGCACTGTCTTCACTGCTGGCAGGCCTCTGTGTGCACAGCCCAGTCTATGCCAAGGGAACAAGGGGCTTGCTCGCCCCTTGCTAGGACCTCCTCCTACAGCACTCTGGACCAGGGCACACACGCCCCTGGACCAGCAGCCTGCGAGGAAGCTGCAGCTGAGCCAGCCACAAAGGCCAGCAGCCCTTGGCAGGGAGCCTTCTGCTAAGGACAGCTTTCCCACTCCAAAGGCCTGCAGGAGTGCCTGGAGGCTCAGGCCTGCAGCGTTTTCCATCCCAGAGCACTGGGTGCCCCAAGCCTCCCCTGCGGCTTCCGAGCACCCTCCAGCCCACAGGCCCTTGGCACCCACTCTGTTGCCAGAGGCAAGTCCTAGGCAGGACGCTCGAGCTTGTAGAGCCAGAGGGCCTCCAGCTTGGAAACCTGCTCAGGAACTCAGTGGCAGCCAGGCTTCCCCTTCCATGCTGGTCGGCTAGCAGATGGAGCCATCGCTCCACCGAGAAACTCTCTGCTTTGCCTTCAGCCGGGGAATCGCCTGGCTCAGCTCTCTCTGCCTCAAGCAGAAACTCAAGGGTGCACCCAGCCTGCAGAAAGAAGAGTGCCTTTTCCTGAGCACTGCTATGCTGGGGCAGCTCCCTGAGAGCCTCCTGGGGCCTTCTCTGCCCTCACACAGTCGTGCCATTCGGCCCACCCGGGGAGCAAAGGTCCCCCTCGGCAGGGCTCCGGGTACGGCCTGTGTGTGTTTTCAGGGCTGGGAAAGGGCAGATCCAGAAGCTGGGTGTGCGCTTGGGAATGGGGCCTGATGGGCATAGCCGGCCTTCCCGGGTTGGGAAGCAGGAGATCTGGGGCCTCCGAGCTGCATGCACATCCCCTCCCTGGATGCCCCTCTTGCTTCTTCTCTGCTGCCAAGCCTCTCTCACCACACGTGCGTCTCATCGGATGGAGCAGGCTGCTTGCCATTCTTGGGCAGGGAATCATCCCACACGCCTCGTTTCCTCGCAGGGGAGTGCACACTGACCCAGAGCCTCCAGAGGAGCTGCTGTCTCTCCAGCCACAAAGGCCTGCAGCCGAATCCCTGACAGCCTGCTGCATGGAGGGCTTCTATGGGAGAGGGCCATACGTCCCAGGCGGGTGCTCTCTGGCACACCGCTTTCCATGGGCAAACGCTGTGTGTGCCAAGTGTCTCCGGTGTGCAGAAAATGTAGCCCCGGGGCCCGAGGCGCAGGGAATCCTCTTTGGACCCAGAGCAATGTGCTAGGCAGGCCTCCCATGCTGGGAGAGCCTCCACTTCCCCAACTGTCCAAGGGCCTCAGGAGCACACCTCGAGGGAGCGTGGGTCTGACAGGCAGAACGGCCCGAGTGCGGAACGTGGATGGCAGGCCAAAGCCCTCCCTAGGGCCTGTGCTGGCCTAGGCCCCTGCCAGCCAGCAGGGCCTCGACAGAGCAGAGTTCATTCGAGTAGGCCCCAGGGGCTTGCCTGTGTGTCTCTTGCACTGCTGGGAAGCTGCAGGTCCAGAGGCTGTGTGTGCACGGGGCCCCTGGGGCCTGAGCACAAAACAGCCAGGACCCCACTCTCAAGCAGGACTCCTGCCACCTCTGCGCTGCCTGCCACACCCCCTTGCTGCCCGCACTGTCTTCACTGCTGGCAGGCCTCTGTGTGCACAGCCCAGTCTATGCCAAGGGAACAAGGGGCTTGCTCGCCCCTTGCTAGGACCTCCTCCTACAGCACTCTGGACCAGGGCACACACGCCCCTGGACCAGCAGCCTGCGAGGAAGCTGCAGCTGAGCCAGCCACAAAGGCCAGCAGCCCTTGGCAGGGAGCCTTCTGCTAAGGACAGCTTTCCCACTCCAAAGGCCTGCAGGAGTGCCTGGAGGCTCAGGCCTGCAGCGTTTTCCATCCCAGAGCACTGGGTGCCCCAAGCCTCCCCTGCGGCTTCCGAGCACCCTCCAGCCCACAGGCCCTTGGCACCCACTCTGTTGCCAGAGGCAAGTCCTAGGCAGGACGCTCGAGCTTGTAGAGCCAGAGGGCCTCCAGCTTGGAAACCTGCTCAGGAACTCAGTGGCAGCCAGGCTTCCCCTTCCATGCTGGTCGGCTAGCAGATGGAGCCATCGCTCCACCGAGAAACTCTCTGCTTTGCCTTCAGCCGGGGAATCGCCTGGCTCAGCTCTCTCTGCCTCAAGCAGAAACTCGAGGGTGCACCCAGCCTGCAGAAAGAAGAGTGCCTTTTCCTGAGCACTGCTATGCTGGGGCAGCTCCCTGAGAGCCTCCTGGGGCCTTCTCTGCCCTCACACAGTCGTGCCATTCGGCCCACCCGGGGAGCAAAGGTCCCCCTCGGCAGGGCTCCGGGTACGGCCTGTGTGTGTTTTCAGGGCTGGGAAAGGGCAGATCCAGAAGCTGGGTGTGCGCTTGGGAATGGGGCCTGATGGGCATAGCCGGCCTTCCCGGGTTGGGAAGCAGGAGATCTGGGGCCTCCGAGCTGCATGCACATCCCCTCCCTGGATGCCCCTCTTGCTTCTTCTCTGCTGCCAAGCCTCGCTCACCACACGTGCGTCTCATCGAAAGGAGCAGGCTGCTTGCCATTCTTTGCAAGGGCCTCACCCCACAGGCCTCGTTTCCTCGAACAGGAGTGCACATTGACCCAGAGCCTCCAGAGGAGCTGCTGTCTCTCCAGCCACAAAGGCCTGCAGCCGAATCCCTGGCAGCCTGCTGCATGGAGGGCTTCTATGGGAGAGGGCCATACGTCCCAGGCGGGTGCTCTCTGGCACACCGCTTTCCATGGGCAAACGCTGTGTGTGCCAAGTGTCTCCGGTGTGCAGAAAATGTAGCCCCGGGGCCCGAGGTGCAGGGAATCCTCTTTGGACCCAGAGCAATGTGCTAGGCAGGCCTCCCATGCTGGGAGAGCCTCCACTTCCCCAACTGTCCAAGGGCCTCAGGAGCACACCTCGAGGGAGCGTGGGTCTGACAGGCAGAACGGCCCGAGTGCGGAACGTGGATGGCAGGCCAAAGCCCTCCCTAGGGCCTGTGCTGGCCTAGGCCCCTGCCAGCCAGCAGGGCCTCGACAGAGCAGAGTTCATTCGAGTAGGCCCCAGGGGCTTGCCTGTGTGTCTCTTGCACTGCTGGGAAGCTGCAGGTCCAGAGGCTGTGTGTGCACGGGGCCCCTGGGGCCTGAGCACAAAACAGCCAGGACCCCACTCTCAAGCAGGACTCCTGCCACCTCTGCGCTGCCTGCCACACCCCCTTGCTGCCCGCACTGTCTTCACTGCTGGCAGGCCTCTGTGTGCACAGCCCAGTCTATGCCAAGGGAACAAGGGGCTTGCTCGCCCCTTGCTAGGACCTCCTCCTACAGCACTCTGGACCAGGGCACACACGCCCCTGGACCAGCAGCCTGCGAGGAAGCTGCAGCTGAGCCAGCCACAAAGGCCAGCAGCCCTTGGCAGGGAGCCTTCTGCTAAGGACAGCTTTCCCACTCCAAAGGCCTGCAGGAGTGCCTGGAGGCTCAGGCCTGCAGCGTTTTCCATCCCAGAGCACTGGGTGCCCCAAGCCTCCCCTGCGGCTTCCGAGCACCCTCCAGCCCACAGGCCCTTGGCACCCACTCTGTTGCCAGAGGCAAGTCCTAGGCAGGACGCTCGAGCTTGTAGAGCCAGAGGGCCTCCAGCTTGGAAACCTGCTCAGGAACTCAGTGGCAGCCAGGCTTCCCCTTCCATGCTGGTCGGCTAGCAGATGGAGCCATCGCTCCACCGAGAAACTCTCTGCTTTGCCTTCAGCCGGGGAATCGCCTGGCTCAGCTCTCTCTGCCTCAAGCAGAAACTCGAGGGTGCACCCAGCCTGCAGAAAGAAGAGTGCCTTTTCCTGAGCACTGCTATGCTGGGGCAGCTCCCTGAGAGCCTCCTGGGGCCTTCTCTGCCCTCACACAGTCGTGCCATTCGGCCCACCCGGGGAGCAAAGGTCCCCCTCGGCAGGGCTCCGGGTACGGCCTGTGTGTGTTTTCAGGGCTGGGAAAGGGCAGATCCAGAAGCTGGGTGTGCGCTTGGGAATGGGGCCTGATGGGCATAGCCGGCCTTCCCGGGTTGGGAAGCAGGAGATCTGGGGCCTCCGAGCTGCATGCACATCCCCTCCCTGGATGCCCCTCTTGCTTCTTCTCTGCTGCCAAGCCTCTCTCACCACACGTGCGTCTCATCGGATGGAGCAGGCTGCTTGCCATTCTTGGGCAGGGAATCATCCCACACGCCTCGTTTCCTCGCAGGGGAGTGCACACTGACCCAGAGCCTCCAGAGGAGCTGCTGTCTCTCCAGCCACAAAGGCCTGCAGCCGAATCCCTGACAGCCTGCTGCATGGAGGGCTTCTATGGGAGAGGGCCATACGTCCCAGGCGGGTGCTCTCTGGCACACCGCTTTCCATGGGCAAACGCTGTGTGTGCCAAGTGTCTCCGGTGTGCAGAAAATGTAGCCCCGGGGCCCGAGGCGCAGGGAATCCTCTTTGGACCCAGAGCAATGTGCTAGGCAGGCCTCCCATGCTGGGAGAGCCTCCACTTCCCCAACTGTCCAAGGGCCTCAGGAGCACACCTCGAGGGAGCGTGGGTCTGACAGGCAGAACGGCCCGAGTGCGGAACGTGGATGGCAGGCCAAAGCCCTCCCTAGGGCCTGTGCTGGCCTAGGCCCCTGCCAGCCAGCAGGGCCTCGACAGAGCAGAGTTCATTCGAGTAGGCCCCAGGGGCTTGCCTGTGTGTCTCTTGCACTGCTGGGAAGCTGCAGGTCCAGAGGCTGTGTGTGCACGGGGCCCCTGGGGCCTGAGCACAAAACAGCCAGGACCCCACTCTCAAGCAGGACTCCTGCCACCTCTGCGCTGCCTGCCACACCCCCTTGCTGCCCGCACTGTCTTCACTGCTGGCAGGCCTCTGTGTGCACAGCCCAGTCTATGCCAAGGGAACAAGGGGCTTGCTCGCCCCTTGCTAGGACCTCCTCCTACAGCACTCTGGACCAGGGCACACACGCCCCTGGACCAGCAGCCTGCGAGGAAGCTGCAGCTGAGCCAGCCACAAAGGCCAGCAGCCCTTGGCAGGGAGCCTTCTGCTAAGGACAGCTTTCCCACTCCAAAGGCCTGCAGGAGTGCCTGGAGGCTCAGGCCTGCAGCGTTTTCCATCCCAGAGCACTGGGTGCCCCAAGCCTCCCCTGCGGCTTCCGAGCACCCTCCAGCCCACAGGCCCTTGGCACCCACTCTGTTGCCAGAGGCAAGTCCTAGGCAGGACGCTCGAGCTTGTAGAGCCAGAGGGCCTCCAGCTTGGAAACCTGCTCAGGAACTCAGTGGCAGCCAGGCTTCCCCTTCCATGCTGGTCGGCTAGCAGATGGAGCCATCGCTCCACCGAGAAACTCTCTGCTTTGCCTTCAGCCGGGGAATCGCCTGGCTCAGCTCTCTCTGCCTCAAGCAGAAACTCGAGGGTGCACCCAGCCTGCAGAAAGAAGAGTGCCTTTTCCTGAGCACTGCTATGCTGGGGCAGCTCCCTGAGAGCCTCCTGGGGCCTTCTCTGCCCTCACACAGTCGTGCCATTCGGCCCACCCGGGGAGCAAAGGTCCCCCTCGGCAGGGCTCCGGGTACGGCCTGTGTGTGTTTTCAGGGCTGGGAAAGGGCAGATCCAGAAGCTGGGTGTGCGCTTGGGAATGGGGCCTGATGGGCATAGCCGGCCTTCCCGGGTTGGGAAGCAGGAGATCTGGGGCCTCCGAGCTGCATGCACATCCCCTCCCTGGATGCCCCTCTTGCTTCTTCTCTGCTGCCAAGCCTCTCTCACCACACGTGCGTCTCATCGGATGGAGCAGGCTGCTTGCCATTCTTGGGCAGGGAATCATCCCACACGCCTCGTTTCCTCGCAGGGGAGTGCACACTGACCCAGAGCCTCCAGAGGAGCTGCTGTCTCTCCAGCCACAAAGGCCTGCAGCCGAATCCCTGACAGCCTGCTGCATGGAGGGCTTCTATGGGAGAGGGCCATACGTCCCAGGCGGGTGCTCTCTGGCACACCGCTTTCCATGGGCAAACGCTGTGTGTGCCAAGTGTCTCCGGTGTGCAGAAAATGTAGCCCCGGGGCCCGAGGCGCAGGGAATCCTCTTTGGACCCAGAGCAATGTGCTAGGCAGGCCTCCCATGCTGGGAGAGCCTCCACTTCCCCAACTGTCCAAGGGCCTCAGGAGCACACCTCGAGGGAGCGTGGGTCTGACAGGCAGAACGGCCCGAGTGCGGAACGTGGATGGCAGGCCAAAGCCCTCCCTAGGGCCTGTGCTGGCCTAGGCCCCTGCCAGCCAGCAGGGCCTCGACAGAGCAGAGTTCATTCGAGTAGGCCCCAGGGGCTTGCCTGTGTGTCTCTTGCACTGCTGGGAAGCTGCAGGTCCAGAGGCTGTGTGTGCACGGGGCCCCTGGGGCCTGAGCACAAAACAGCCAGGACCCCACTCTCAAGCAGGACTCCTGCCACCTCTGCGCTGCCTGCCACACCCCCTTGCTGCCCGCACTGTCTTCACTGCTGGCAGGCCTCTGTGTGCACAGCCCAGTCTATGCCAAGGGAACAAGGGGCTTGCTCGCCCCTTGCTAGGACCTCCTCCTACAGCACTCTGGACCAGGGCACACACGCCCCTGGACCAGCAGCCTGCGAGGAAGCTGCAGCTGAGCCAGCCACAAAGGCCAGCAGCCCTTGGCAGGGAGCCTTCTGCTAAGGACAGCTTTCCCACTCCAAAGGCCTGCAGGAGTGCCTGGAGGCTCAGGCCTGCAGCGTTTTCCATCCCAGAGCACTGGGTGCCCCAAGCCTCCCCTGCGGCTTCCGAGCACCCTCCAGCCCACAGGCCCTTGGCACCCACTCTGTTGCCAGAGGCAAGTCCTAGGCAGGACGCTCGAGCTTGTAGAGCCAGAGGGCCTCCAGCTTGGAAACCTGCTCAGGAACTCAGTGGCAGCCAGGCTTCCCCTTCCATGCTGGTCGGCTAGCAGATGGAGCCATCGCTCCACCGAGAAACTCTCTGCTTTGCCTTCAGCCGGGGAATCGCCTGGCTCAGCTCTCTCTGCCTCAAGCAGAAACTCGAGGGTGCACCCAGCCTGCAGAAAGAAGAGTGCCTTTTCCTGAGCACTGCTATGCTGGGGCAGCTCCCTGAGAGCCTCCTGGGGCCTTCTCTGCCCTCACACAGTCGTGCCATTCGGCCCACCCGGGGAGCAAAGGTCCCCCTCGGCAGGGCTCCGGGTACGGCCTGTGTGTGTTTTCAGGGCTGGGAAAGGGCAGATCCAGAAGCTGGGTGTGCGCTTGGGAATGGGGCCTGATGGGCATAGCCGGCCTTCCCGGGTTGGGAAGCAGGAGATCTGGGGCCTCCGAGCTGCATGCACATCCCCTCCCTGGATGCCCCTCTTGCTTCTTCTCTGCTGCCAAGCCTCGCTCACCACACGTGCGTCTCATCGAAAGGAGCAGGCTGCTTGCCATTCTTTGCAAGGGCCTCACCCCACAGGCCTCGTTTCCTCGAACAGGAGTGCACATTGACCCAGAGCCTCCAGAGGAGCTGCTGTCTCTCCAGCCACAAAGGCCTGCAGCCGAATCCCTGGCAGCCGCTGCATGGAGGGCTTCTATGGGAGAGGGCCATACGTCCCAGGCGGGTGCTCTCTGGCACACCGCTTTCCATGGGCAAACGCTGTGTGTGCCAAGTGTCTCTGGTGTGCAGAAAATGTAGCCCCGGGGCCCGAGGCGCAGGGAATCCTCTTTGGACCCAGAGCAATGTGCTATGCAGGCCTCCCATGCTGGGAGAGCCTCCACTTCCCCAACTGTCCAAGGGCCTCAGGAGCACACCTCGAGGGAGCGTGGGTCTGACAGGCAGAACGGCCCGAGTGCGGAACGTGGATGGCAGGCCAAAGCCCTCCCTAGGGCCTGTGCTGGCCTAGGCCCCTGCCAGCCAGCAGGGCCTCGACAGAGCAGAGTTCATTCGAGTAGGCCCCAGGGGCTTGCCTGTGTGTCTCTTGCACTGCTGGGAAGCTGCAGGTCCAGAGGCTGTGTGTGCACGGGGCCCCTGGGGCCTGAGCACAAAACAGCCAGGACCCCACTCTCAAGCAGGACTCCTGCCACCTCTGCGCTGCCTGCCACACCCCCTTGCTGCCCGCACTGTCTTCACTGCTGGCAGGCCTCTGTGTGCACAGCCCAGTCTATGCCAAGGGAACAAGGGGCTTGCTCGCCCCTTGCTAGGACCTCCTCCTACAGCACTCTGGACCAGGGCACACACGCCCCTGGACCAGCAGCCTGCGAGGAAGCTGCAGCTGAGCCAGCCACAAAGGCCAGCAGCCCTTGGCAGGGAGCCTTCTGCTAAGGACAGCTTTCCCACTCCAAAGGCCTGCAGGAGTGCCTGGAGGCTCAGGCCTGCAGCGTCTTCCATCCCAGAGCACTGGGTGCCCCAAGCCTCCCCTGCGGCTTCCGAGCACCCTCCAGCCCACAGGCCCTTGGCACCCACTCTGTTGCCAGAGGCAAGTCCTAGGCAGGACGCTCGAGCTTGTAGAGCCAGAGGGCCTCCAGCTTGGAAACCTGCTCAGGAACTCAGTGGCAGCCAGGCTTCCCCTTCCATGCTGGTCGGCTAGCAGATGGAGCCATCGCTCCACCGAGAAACTCTCTGCTTTGCCTTCAGCCGGGGAATCGCCTGGCTCAGCTCTCTCTGCCTCAAGCAGAAACTCGAGGGTGCACCCAGCCTGCAGAAAGAAGAGTGCCTTTTCCTGAGCACTGCTATGCTGGGGCAGCTCCCTGAGAGCCTCCTGGGGCCTTCTCTGCCCTCACACAGTCGTGCCATTCGGCCCACCCGGGGAGCAAAGGTCCCCCTCGGCAGGGCTCCGGGTACGGCCTGTGTGTGTTTTCAGGGCTGGGAAAGGGCAGATCCAGAAGCTGGGTGTGCGCTTGGGAATGGGGCCTGATGGGCATAGCCGGCCTTCCCGGGTTGGGAAGCAGGAGATCTGGGGCCTCCGAGCTGCATGCACATCCCCTCCCTGGATGCCCCTCTTGCTTCTTCTCTGCTGCCAAGCCTCGCTCACCACACGTGCGTCTCATCGAAAGGAGCAGGCTGCTTGCCATTCTTTGCAAGGGCCTCACCCCACAGGCCTCGTTTCCTCGAACAGGAGTGCACATTGACCCAGAGCCTCCAGAGGAGCTGCTGTCTCTCCAGCCACAAAGGCCTGCAGCCGAATCCCTGGCAGCCGCTGCATGGAGGGCTTCTATGGGAGAGGGCCATACGTCCCAGGCGGGTGCTCTCTGGCACACCGCTTTCCATGGGCAAACGCTGTGTGTGCCAAGTGTCTCTGGTGTGCAGAAAATGTAGCCCCGGGGCCCGAGGCGCAGGGAATCCTCTTTGGACCCAGAGCAATGTGCTATGCAGGCCTCCCATGCTGGGAGAGCCTCCACTTCCCCAACTGTCCAAGGGCCTCAGGAGCACACCTCGAGGGAGCGTGGGTCTGACAGGCAGAACGGCCCGAGTGCGGAACGTGGATGGCAGGCCAAAGCCCTCCCTAGGGCCTGTGCTGGCCTAGGCCCCTGCCAGCCAGCAGGGCCTCGACAGAGCAGAGTTCATTCGAGTAGGCCCCAGGGGCTTGCCTGTGTGTCTCTTGCACTGCTGGGAAGCTGCAGGTCCAGAGGCTGTGTGTGCACGGGGCCCCTGGGGCCTGAGCACAAAACAGCCAGGACCCCACTCTCAAGCAGGACTCCTGCCACCTCTGCGCTGCCTGCCACACCCCCTTGCTGCCCGCACTGTCTTCACTGCTGGCAGGCCTCTGTGTGCACAGCCCAGTCTATGCCAAGGGAACAAGGGGCTTGCTCGCCCCTTGCTAGGACCTCCTCCTACAGCACTCTGGACCAGGGCACACACGCCCCTGGACCAGCAGCCTGCGAGGAAGCTGCAGCTGAGCCAGCCACAAAGGCCAGCAGCCCTTGGCAGGGAGCCTTCTGCTAAGGACAGCTTTCCCACTCCAAAGGCCTGCAGGAGTGCCTGGAGGCTCAGGCCTGCAGCGTCTTCCATCCCAGAGCACTGGGTGCCCCAAGCCTCCCCTGCGGCTTCCGAGCACCCTCCAGCCCACAGGCCCTTGGCACCCACTCTGTTGCCAGAGGCAAGTCCTAGGCAGGACGCTCGAGCTTGTAGAGCCAGAGGGCCTCCAGCTTGGAAACCTGCTCAGGAACTCAGTGGCAGCCAGGCTTCCCCTTCCATGCTGGTCGGCTAGCAGATGGAGCCATCGCTCCACCGAGAAACTCTCTGCTTTGCCTTCAGCCGGGGAATCGCCTGGCTCAGCTCTCTCTGCCTCAAGCAGAAACTCGAGGGTGCACCCAGCCTGCAGAAAGAAGAGTGCCTTTTCCTGAGCACTGCTATGCTGGGGCAGCTCCCTGAGAGCCTCCTGGGGCCTTCTCTGCCCTCACACAGTCGTGCCATTCGGCCCACCCGGGGAGCAAAGGTCCCCCTCGGCAGGGCTCCGGGTACGGCCTGTGTGTGTTTTCAGGGCTGGGAAAGGGCAGATCCAGAAGCTGGGTGTGCGCTTGGGAATGGGGCCTGATGGGCATAGCCGGCCTTCCCGGGTTGGGAAGCAGGAGATCTGGGGCCTCCGAGCTGCATGCACATCCCCTCCCTGGATGCCCCTCTTGCTTCTTCTCTGCTGCCAAGCCTCGCTCACCACACGTGCGTCTCATCGAAAGGAGCAGGCTGCTTGCCATTCTTTGCAAGGGCCTCACCCCACAGGCCTCGTTTCCTCGAACAGGAGTGCACATTGACCCAGAGCCTCCAGAGGAGCTGCTGTCTCTCCAGCCACAAAGGCCTGCAGCCGAATCCCTGGCAGCCTGCTGCATGGAGGGCTTCTATGGGAGAGGGCCATACGTCCCAGGCGGGTGCTCTCTGGCACACCGCTTTCCATGGGCAAACGCTGTGTGTGCCAAGTGTCTCCGGTGTGCAGAAAATGTAGCCCCGGGGCCCGAGGCGCAGGGAATCCTCTTTGGACCCAGAGCAATGTGCTAGGCAGGGCTCCCATGCTGGGAGAGCCTCCACTTCCCCAACTGTCCAAGGGCCTCAGGAGCACACCTCGAGGGAGCGTGGGTCTGACAGGCAGAACGGCCCGAGTGCGGAACGTGGATGGCAGGCCAAAGCCATCCCTAGGGCCTGTGCTGGCCTAGGCCCCTGCCAGCCAGCAGGGCCTCGACAGAGCAGAGTTCATTCGAGTAGGCCCCAGGGGCTTGCCTGTGTGTCTCTTGCACTGCTGGGAAGCTGCAGGTCCAGAGGCTGTGTGTGCACGGGGCCCCTGGGGCCTGAGCACAAAACAGCCAGGACCCCACTCTCCAGCAGGACTCCTGCCACCTCTGCGCTGCCTGCCACACCCCCTTGCTGCCCGCACTGTCTTCACTGCTGGCAGGCCTCTGTGTGCACAGCCCAGTCTATGCCAAGGGAACAAGGGGCTTGCTCGCCCCTTGCTAGGACCTCCTCCTACAGCACTCTGGACCAGGGCACACACGCCCCTGGACCAGCAGCCTGCGAGGAAGCTGCAGCTGAGCCAGCCACAAAGGCCAGCAGCCCTTGGCAGGGAGCCTTCTGCTAAGGACAGCTTTCCCACTCCAAAGGCCTGCAGGAGTGCCTGGAGGCTCAGGCCTGCAGCGTTTTCCATCCCAGAGCACTGGGTGCCCCAAGCCTCCCCTGCGGCTTCCGAGCACCCTCCAGCCCACAGGCCCTTGGCACCCACTCTGTTGCCAGAGGCAAGTCCTAGGCAGGACGCTCGAGCTTGTAGAGCCAGAGGGCCTCCAGCTTGGAAACCTGCTCAGGAACTCAGTGGCAGCCAGGCTTCCCCTTCCATGCTGGTCGGCTAGCAGATGGAGCCATCGCTCCACCGAGAAACTCTCTGCTTTGCCTTCAGCCGGGGAATCGCCTGGCTCAGCTCTCTCTGCCTCAAGCAGAAACTCGAGGGTGCACCCAGCCTGCAGAAAGAAGAGTGCCTTTTCCTGAGCACTGCTATGCTGGGGCAGCTCCCTGAGAGCCTCCTGGGGCCTTCTCTGCCCTCACACAGTCGTGCCATTCGGCCCACCCGGGGAGCAAAGGTCCCCCTCGGCAGGGCTCCGGGTACGGCCTGTGTGTGTTTTCAGGGCTGGGAAAGGGCAGATCCAGAAGCTGGGTGTGCGCTTGGGAATGGGGCCTGATGGGCATAGCCGGCCTTCCCGGGTTGGGAAGCAGGAGATCTGGGGCCTCCGAGCTGCATGCACATCCCCTCCCTGGATGCCCCTCTTGCTTCTTCTCTGCTGCCAAGCCTCTCTCACCACACGTGCGTCTCATCGGATGGAGCAGGCTGCTTGCCATTCTTGGGCAGGGAATCATCCCACACGCCTCGTTTCCTCGCAGGGGAGTGCACACTGACCCAGAGCCTCCAGAGGAGCTGCTGTCTCTCCAGCCACAAAGGCCTGCAGCCGAATCCCTGACAGCCTGCTGCATGGAGGGCTTCTATGGGAGAGGGCCATACGTCCCAGGCGGGTGCTCTCTGGCACACCGCTTTCCATGGGCAAACGCTGTGTGTGCCAAGTGTCTCCGGTGTGCAGAAAATGTAGCCCCGGGGCCCGAGGCGCAGGGAATCCTCTTTGGACCCAGAGCAATGTGCTAGGCAGGCCTCCCATGCTGGGAGAGCCTCCACTTCCCCAACTGTCCAAGGGCCTCAGGAGCACACCTCGAGGGAGCGTGGGTCTGACAGGCAGAACGGCCCGAGTGCGGAACGTGGATGGCAGGCCAAAGCCATCCCTAGGGCCTGTGCTGGCCTAGGCCCCTGCCAGCCAGCAGGGCCTCGACAGAGCAGAGTTCATTCGAGTAGGCCCCAGGGGCTTGCCTGTGTGTCTCTTGCACTGCTGGGAAGCTGCAGGTCCAGAGGCTGTGTGTGCACGGGGCCCCTGGGGCCTGAGCACAAAACAGCCAGGACCCCACTCTCAAGCAGGACTCCTGCCACCTCTGCGCTGCCTGCCACACCCCCTTGCTGCCCGCACTGTCTTCACTGCTGGCAGGCCTCTGTGTGCACAGCCCAGTCTATGCCAAGGGAACAAGGGGCTTGCTCGCCCCTTGCTAGGACCTCCTCCTACAGCACTCTGGACCAGGGCACACACGCCCCTGGACCAGCAGCCTGCGAGGAAGCTGCAGCTGAGCCAGCCACAAAGGCCAGCAGCCCTTGGCAGGGAGCCTTCTGCTAAGGACAGCTTTCCCACTCCAAAGGCCTGCAGGAGTGCCTGGAGGCTCAGGCCTGCAGCGTTTTCCATCCCAGAGCACTGGGTGCCCCAAGCCTCCCCTGCGGCTTCCGAGCACCCTCCAGCCCACAGGCCCTTGGCACCCACTCTGTTGCCAGAGGCAAGTCCTAGGCAGGACGCTCGAGCTTGTAGAGCCAGAGGGCCTCCAGCTTGGAAACCTGCTCAGGAACTCAGTGGCAGCCAGGCTTCCCCTTCCATGCTGGTCGGCTAGCAGATGGAGCCATCGCTCCACCGAGAAACTCTCTGCTTTGCCTTCAGCCGGGGAATCGCCTGGCTCAGCTCTCTCTGCCTCAAGCAGAAACTCGAGGGTGCACCCAGCCTGCAGAAAGAAGAGTGCCTTTTCCTGAGCACTGCTATGCTGGGGCAGCTCCCTGAGAGCCTCCTGGGGCCTTCTCTGCCCTCACACAGTCGTGCCATTCGGCCCACCCGGGGAGCAAAGGTCCCCCTCGGCAGGGCTCCGGGTACGGCCTGTGTGTGTTTTCAGGGCTGGGAAAGGGCAGATCCAGAAGCTGGGTGTGCGCTTGGGAATGGGGCCTGATGGGCATAGCCGGCCTTCCCGGGTTGGGAAGCAGGAGATCTGGGGCCTCCGAGCTGCATGCACATCCCCTCCCTGGATGCCCCTCTTGCTTCTTCTCTGCTGCCAAGCCTCGCTCACCACACGTGCGTCTCATCGAAAGGAGCAGGCTGCTTGCCATTCTTTGCAAGGGCCTCACCCCACAGGCCTCGTTTCCTCGAACAGGAGTGCACATTGACCCAGAGCCTCCAGAGGAGCTGCTGTCTCTCCAGCCACAAAGGCCTGCAGCCGAATCCCTGGCAGCCGCTGCATGGAGGGCTTCTATGGGAGAGGGCCATACGTCCCAGGCGGGTGCTCTCTGGCACACCGCTTTCCATGGGCAAACGCTGTGTGTGCCAAGTGTCTCTGGTGTGCAGAAAATGTAGCCCCGGGGCCCGAGGCGCAGGGAATCCTCTTTGGACCCAGAGCAATGTGCTAGGCAGGCCTCCCATGCTGGGAGAGCCTCCACTTCCCCAACTGTCCAAGGGCCTCAGGAGCACACCTCGAGGGAGCGTGGGTCTGACAGGCAGAACGGCCCGAGTGCGGAACGTGGATGGCAGGCCAAAGCCCTCCCTAGGGCCTGTGCTGGCCTAGGCCCCTGCCAGCCAGCAGGGCCTCGACAGAGCAGAGTTCATTCGAGTAGGCCCCAGGGGCTTGCCTGTGTGTCTCTTGCACTGCTGGGAAGCTGCAGGTCCAGAGGCTGTGTGTGCACGGGGCCCCTGGGGCCTGAGCACAAAACAGCCAGGACCCCACTCTCAAGCAGGACTCCTGCCACCTCTGCGCTGCCTGCCACACCCCCTTGCTGCCCGCACTGTCTTCACTGCTGGCAGGCCTCTGTGTGCACAGCCCAGTCTATGCCAAGGGAACAAGGGGCTTGCTCGCCCCTTGCTAGGACCTCCTCCTACAGCACTCTGGACCAGGGCACACACGCCCCTGGACCAGCAGCCTGCGAGGAAGCTGCAGCTGAGCCAGCCACAAAGGCCAGCAGCCCTTGGCAGGGAGCCTTCTGCTAAGGACAGCTTTCCCACTCCAAAGGCCTGCAGGAGTGCCTGGAGGCTCAGGCCTGCAGCGTCTTCCATCCCAGAGCACTGGGTGCCCCAAGCCTCCCCTGCGGCTTCCGAGCACCCTCCAGCCCACAGGCCCTTGGCACCCACTCTGTTGCCAGAGGCAAGTCCTAGGCAGGACGCTCGAGCTTGTAGAGCCAGAGGGCCTCCAGCTTGGAAACCTGCTCAGGAACTCAGTGGCAGCCAGGCTTCCCCTTCCATGCTGGTCGGCTAGCAGATGGAGCCATCGCTCCACCGAGAAACTCTCTGCTTTGCCTTCAGCCGGGGAATCGCCTGGCTCAGCTCTCTCTGCCTCAAGCAGAAACTCGAGGGTGCACCCAGCCTGCAGAAAGAAGAGTGCCTTTTCCTGAGCACTGCTATGCTGGGGCAGCTCCCTGAGAGCCTCCTGGGGCCTTCTCTGCCCTCACACAGTCGTGCCATTCGGCCCACCCGGGGAGCAAAGGTCCCCCTCGGCAGGGCTCCGGGTACGGCCTGTGTGTGTTTTCAGGGCTGGGAAAGGGCAGATCCAGAAGCTGGGTGTGCGCTTGGGAATGGGGCCTGATGGGCATAGCCGGCCTTCCCGGGTTGGGAAGCAGGAGATCTGGGGCCTCCGAGCTGCATGCACATCCCCTCCCTGGATGCCCCTCTTGCTTCTTCTCTGCTGCCAAGCCTCGCTCACCACACGTGCGTCTCATCGAAAGGAGCAGGCTGCTTGCCATTCTTTGCAAGGGCCTCACCCCACAGGCCTCGTTTCCTCGAACAGGAGTGCACATTGACCCAGAGCCTCCAGAGGAGCTGCTGTCTCTCCAGCCACAAAGGCCTGCAGCCGAATCCCTGGCAGCCGCTGCATGGAGGGCTTCTATGGGAGAGGGCCATACGTCCCAGGCGGGTGCTCTCTGGCACACCGCTTTCCATGGGCAAACGCTGTGTGTGCCAAGTGTCTCTGGTGTGCAGAAAATGTAGCCCCGGGGCCCGAGGCGCAGGGAATCCTCTTTGGACCCAGAGCAATGTGCTATGCAGGCCTCCCATGCTGGGAGAGCCTCCACTTCCCCAACTGTCCAAGGGCCTCAGGAGCACACCTCGAGGGAGCGTGGGTCTGACAGGCAGAACGGCCCGAGTGCGGAACGTGGATGGCAGGCCAAAGCCCTCCCTAGGGCCTGTGCTGGCCTAGGCCCCTGCCAGCCAGCAGGGCCTCGACAGAGCAGAGTTCATTCGAGTAGGCCCCAGGGGCTTGCCTGTGTGTCTCTTGCACTGCTGGGAAGCTGCAGGTCCAGAGGCTGTGTGTGCACGGGGCCCCTGGGGCCTGAGCACAAAACAGCCAGGACCCCACTCTCAAGCAGGACTCCTGCCACCTCTGCGCTGCCTGCCACACCCCCTTGCTGCCCGCACTGTCTTCACTGCTGGCAGGCCTCTGTGTGCACAGCCCAGTCTATGCCAAGGGAACAAGGGGCTTGCTCGCCCCTTGCTAGGACCTCCTCCTACAGCACTCTGGACCAGGGCACACACGCCCCTGGACCAGCAGCCTGCGAGGAAGCTGCAGCTGAGCCAGCCACAAAGGCCAGCAGCCCTTGGCAGGGAGCCTTCTGCTAAGGACAGCTTTCCCACTCCAAAGGCCTGCAGGAGTGCCTGGAGGCTCAGGCCTGCAGCGTCTTCCATCCCAGAGCACTGGGTGCCCCAAGCCTCCCCTGCGGCTTCCGAGCACCCTCCAGCCCACAGGCCCTTGGCACCCACTCTGTTGCCAGAGGCAAGTCCTAGGCAGGACGCTCGAGCTTGTAGAGCCAGAGGGCCTCCAGCTTGGAAACCTGCTCAGGAACTCAGTGGCAGCCAGGCTTCCCCTTCCATGCTGGTCGGCTAGCAGATGGAGCCATCGCTCCACCGAGAAACTCTCTGCTTTGCCTTCAGCCGGGGAATCGCCTGGCTCAGCTCTCTCTGCCTCAAGCAGAAACTCGAGGGTGCACCCAGCCTGCAGAAAGAAGAGTGCCTTTTCCTGAGCACTGCTATGCTGGGGCAGCTCCCTGAGAGCCTCCTGGGGCCTTCTCTGCCCTCACACAGTCGTGCCATTCGGCCCACCCGGGGAGCAAAGGTCCCCCTCGGCAGGGCTCCGGGTACGGCCTGTGTGTGTTTTCAGGGCTGGGAAAGGGCAGATCCAGAAGCTGGGTGTGCGCTTGGGAATGGGGCCTGATGGGCATAGCCGGCCTTCCCGGGTTGGGAAGCAGGAGATCTGGGGCCTCCGAGCTGCATGCACATCCCCTCCCTGGATGCCCCTCTTGCTTCTTCTCTGCTGCCAAGCCTCGCTCACCACACGTGCGTCTCATCGAAAGGAGCAGGCTGCTTGCCATTCTTTGCAAGGGCCTCACCCCACAGGCCTCGTTTCCTCGAACAGGAGTGCACATTGACCCAGAGCCTCCAGAGGAGCTGCTGTCTCTCCAGCCACAAAGGCCTGCAGCCGAATCCCTGGCAGCCTGCTGCATGGAGGGCTTCTATGGGAGAGGGCCATACGTCCCAGGCGGGTGCTCTCTGGCACACCGCTTTCCATGGGCAAACGCTGTGTGTGCCAAGTGTCTCCGGTGTGCAGAAAATGTAGCCCCGGGGCCCGAGGCGCAGGGAATCCTCTTTGGACCCAGAGCAATGTGCTAGGCAGGGCTCCCATGCTGGGAGAGCCTCCACTTCCCCAACTGTCCAAGGGCCTCAGGAGCACACCTCGAGGGAGCGTGGGTCTGACAGGCAGAACGGCCCGAGTGCGGAACGTGGATGGCAGGCCAAAGCCATCCCTAGGGCCTGTGCTGGCCTAGGCCCCTGCCAGCCAGCAGGGCCTCGACAGAGCAGAGTTCATTCGAGTAGGCCCCAGGGGCTTGCCTGTGTGTCTCTTGCACTGCTGGGAAGCTGCAGGTCCAGAGGCTGTGTGTGCACGGGGCCCCTGGGGCCTGAGCACAAAACAGCCAGGACCCCACTCTCCAGCAGGACTCCTGCCACCTCTGCGCTGCCTGCCACACCCCCTTGCTGCCCGCACTGTCTTCACTGCTGGCAGGCCTCTGTGTGCACAGCCCAGTCTATGCCAAGGGAACAAGGGGCTTGCTCGCCCCTTGCTAGGACCTCCTCCTACAGCACTCTGGACCAGGGCACACACGCCCCTGGACCAGCAGCCTGCGAGGAAGCTGCAGCTGAGCCAGCCACAAAGGCCAGCAGCCCTTGGCAGGGAGCCTTCTGCTAAGGACAGCTTTCCCACTCCAAAGGCCTGCAGGAGTGCCTGGAGGCTCAGGCCTGCAGCGTTTTCCATCCCAGAGCACTGGGTGCCCCAAGCCTCCCCTGCGGCTTCCGAGCACCCTCCAGCCCACAGGCCCTTGGCACCCACTCTGTTGCCAGAGGCAAGTCCTAGGCAGGACGCTCGAGCTTGTAGAGCCAGAGGGCCTCCAGCTTGGAAACCTGCTCAGGAACTCAGTGGCAGCCAGGCTTCCCCTTCCATGCTGGTCGGCTAGCAGATGGAGCCATCGCTCCACCGAGAAACTCTCTGCTTTGCCTTCAGCCGGGGAATCGCCTGGCTCAGCTCTCTCTGCCTCAAGCAGAAACTCGAGGGTGCACCCAGCCTGCAGAAAGAAGAGTGCCTTTTCCTGAGCACTGCTATGCTGGGGCAGCTCCCTGAGAGCCTCCTGGGGCCTTCTCTGCCCTCACACAGTCGTGCCATTCGGCCCACCCGGGGAGCAAAGGTCCCCCTCGGCAGGGCTCCGGGTACGGCCTGTGTGTGTTTTCAGGGCTGGGAAAGGGCAGATCCAGAAGCTGGGTGTGCGCTTGGGAATGGGGCCTGATGGGCATAGCCGGCCTTCCCGGGTTGGGAAGCAGGAGATCTGGGGCCTCCGAGCTGCATGCACATCCCCTCCCTGGATGCCCCTCTTGCTTCTTCTCTGCTGCCAAGCCTCTCTCACCACACGTGCGTCTCATCGGATGGAGCAGGCTGCTTGCCATTCTTGGGCAGGGAATCATCCCACACGCCTCGTTTCCTCGCAGGGGAGTGCACACTGACCCAGAGCCTCCAGAGGAGCTGCTGTCTCTCCAGCCACAAAGGCCTGCAGCCGAATCCCTGACAGCCTGCTGCATGGAGGGCTTCTATGGGAGAGGGCCATACGTCCCAGGCGGGTGCTCTCTGGCACACCGCTTTCCATGGGCAAACGCTGTGTGTGCCAAGTGTCTCCGGTGTGCAGAAAATGTAGCCCCGGGGCCCGAGGCGCAGGGAATCCTCTTTGGACCCAGAGCAATGTGCTAGGCAGGCCTCCCATGCTGGGAGAGCCTCCACTTCCCCAACTGTCCAAGGGCCTCAGGAGCACACCTCGAGGGAGCGTGGGTCTGACAGGCAGAACGGCCCGAGTGCGGAACGTGGATGGCAGGCCAAAGCCATCCCTAGGGCCTGTGCTGGCCTAGGCCCCTGCCAGCCAGCAGGGCCTCGACAGAGCAGAGTTCATTCGAGTAGGCCCCAGGGGCTTGCCTGTGTGTCTCTTGCACTGCTGGGAAGCTGCAGGTCCAGAGGCTGTGTGTGCACGGGGCCCCTGGGGCCTGAGCACAAAACAGCCAGGACCCCACTCTCAAGCAGGACTCCTGCCACCTCTGCGCTGCCTGCCACACCCCCTTGCTGCCCGCACTGTCTTCACTGCTGGCAGGCCTCTGTGTGCACAGCCCAGTCTATGCCAAGGGAACAAGGGGCTTGCTCGCCCCTTGCTAGGACCTCCTCCTACAGCACTCTGGACCAGGGCACACACGCCCCTGGACCAGCAGCCTGCGAGGAAGCTGCAGCTGAGCCAGCCACAAAGGCCAGCAGCCCTTGGCAGGGAGCCTTCTGCTAAGGACAGCTTTCCCACTCCAAAGGCCTGCAGGAGTGCCTGGAGGCTCAGGCCTGCAGCGTTTTCCATCCCAGAGCACTGGGTGCCCCAAGCCTCCCCTGCGGCTTCCGAGCACCCTCCAGCCCACAGGCCCTTGGCACCCACTCTGTTGCCAGAGGCAAGTCCTAGGCAGGACGCTCGAGCTTGTAGAGCCAGAGGGCCTCCAGCTTGGAAACCTGCTCAGGAACTCAGTGGCAGCCAGGCTTCCCCTTCCATGCTGGTCGGCTAGCAGATGGAGCCATCGCTCCACCGAGAAACTCTCTGCTTTGCCTTCAGCCGGGGAATCGCCTGGCTCAGCTCTCTCTGCCTCAAGCAGAAACTCGAGGGTGCACCCAGCCTGCAGAAAGAAGAGTGCCTTTTCCTGAGCACTGCTATGCTGGGGCAGCTCCCTGAGAGCCTCCTGGGGCCTTCTCTGCCCTCACACAGTCGTGCCATTCGGCCCACCCGGGGAGCAAAGGTCCCCCTCGGCAGGGCTCCGGGTACGGCCTGTGTGTGTTTTCAGGGCTGGGAAAGGGCAGATCCAGAAGCTGGGTGTGCGCTTGGGAATGGGGCCTGATGGGCATAGCCGGCCTTCCCGGGTTGGGAAGCAGGAGATCTGGGGCCTCCGAGCTGCATGCACATCCCCTCCCTGGATGCCCCTCTTGCTTCTTCTCTGCTGCCAAGCCTCGCTCACCACACGTGCGTCTCATCGAAAGGAGCAGGCTGCTTGCCATTCTTTGCAAGGGCCTCACCCCACAGGCCTCGTTTCCTCGAACAGGAGTGCACATTGACCCAGAGCCTCCAGAGGAGCTGCTGTCTCTCCAGCCACAAAGGCCTGCAGCCGAATCCCTGGCAGCCTGCTGCATGGAGGGCTTCTATGGGAGAGGGCCATACGTCCCAGGCGGGTGCTCTCTGGCACACCGCTTTCCATGGGCAAACGCTGTGTGTGCCAAGTGTCTCCGGTGTGCAGAAAATGTAGCCCCGGGGCCCGAGGCGCAGGGAATCCTCTTTGGACCCAGAGCAATGTGCTATGCAGGCCTCCCATGCTGGGAGAGCCTCCACTTCCCCAACTGTCCAAGGGCCTCAGGAGCACACCTCGAGGGAGCGTGGGTCTGACAGGCAGAACGGCCCGAGTGCGGAACGTGGATGGCAGGCCAAAGCCCTCCCTAGGGCCTGTGCTGGCCTAGGCCCCTGCCAGCCAGCAGGGCCTCGACAGAGCAGAGTTCATTCGAGTAGGCCCCAGGGGCTTGCCTGTGTGTCTCTTGCACTGCTGGGAAGCTGCAGGTCCAGAGGCTGTGTGTGCACGGGGCCCCTGGGGCCTGAGCACAAAACAGCCAGGACCCCACTCTCAAGCAGGACTCCTGCCACCTCTGCGCTGCCTGCCACACCCCCTTGCTGCCCGCACTGTCTTCACTGCTGGCAGGCCTCTGTGTGCACAGCCCAGTCTATGCCAAGGGAACAAGGGGCTTGCTCGCCCCTTGCTAGGACCTCCTCCTACAGCACTCTGGACCAGGGCACACACGCCCCTGGACCAGCAGCCTGCGAGGAAGCTGCAGCTGAGCCAGCCACAAAGGCCAGCAGCCCTTGGCAGGGAGCCTTCTGCTAAGGACAGCTTTCCCACTCCAAAGGCCTGCAGGAGTGCCTGGAGGCTCAGGCCTGCAGCGTTTTCCATCCCAGAGCACTGGGTGCCCCAAGCCTCCCCTGCGGCTTCCGAGCACCCTCCAGCCCACAGGCCCTTGGCACCCACTCTGTTGCCAGAGGCAAGTCCTAGGCAGGACGCTCGAGCTTGTAGAGCCAGAGGGCCTCCAGCTTGGAAACCTGCTCAGGAACTCAGTGGCAGCCAGGCTTCCCCTTCCATGCTGGTCGGCTAGCAGATGGAGCCATCGCTCCACCGAGAAACTCTCTGCTTTGCCTTCAGCCGGGGAATCGCCTGGCTCAGCTCTCTCTGCCTCAAGCAGAAACTCGAGGGTGCACCCAGCCTGCAGAAAGAAGAGTGCCTTTTCCTGAGCACTGCTATGCTGGGGCAGCTCCCTGAGAGCCTCCTGGGGCCTTCTCTGCCCTCACACAGTCGTGCCATTCGGCCCACCCGGGGAGCAAAGGTCCCCCTCGGCAGGGCTCCGGGTACGGCCTGTGTGTGTTTTCAGGGCTGGGAAAGGGCAGATCCAGAAGCTGGGTGTGCGCTTGGGAATGGGGCCTGATGGGCATAGCCGGCCTTCCCGGGTTGGGAAGCAGGAGATCTGGGGCCTCCGAGCTGCATGCACATCCCCTCCCTGGATGCCCCTCTTGCTTCTTCTCTGCTGCCAAGCCTCGCTCACCACACGTGCGTCTCATCGGATGGAGCAGGCTGCTTGCCATTCTTGGGCAGGGAATCATCCCACACGCCTCGTTTCCTCGCAGGGGAGTGCACACTGACCCAGAGCCTCCAGAGGAGCTGCTGTCTCTCCAGCCACAAAGGCCTGCAGCCGAATCCCTGACAGCCTGCTGCATGGAGGGCTTCTATGGGAGAGGGCCATACGTCCCAGGCGGGTGCTCTCTGGCACACCGCTTTCCATGGGCAAACGCTGTGTGTGCCAAGTGTCTCCGGTGTGCAGAAAATGTAGCCCCGGGGCCCGAGGCGCAGGGAATCCTCTTTGGACCCAGAGCAATGTGCTAGGCAGGCCTCCCATGCTGGGAGAGCCTCCACTTCCCCAACTGTCCAAGGGCCTCAGGAGCACACCTCGAGGGAGCGTGGGTCTGACAGGCAGAACGGCCCGAGTGCGGAACGTGGATGGCAGGCCAAAGCCATCCCTAGGGCCTGTGCTGGCCTAGGCCCCTGCCAGCCAGCAGGGCCTCGACAGAGCAGAGTTCATTCGAGTAGGCCCCAGGGGCTTGCCTGTGTGTCTCTTGCACTGCTGGGAAGCTGCAGGTCCAGAGGCTGTGTGTGCACGGGGCCCCTGGGGCCTGAGCACAAAACAGCCAGGACCCCACTCTCCAGCAGGACTCCTGCCACCTCTGCGCTGCCTGCCACACCCCCTTGCTGCCCGCACTGTCTTCACTGCTGGCAGGCCTCTGTGTGCACAGCCCAGTCTATGCCAAGGGAACAAGGGGCTTGCTCGCCCCTTGCTAGGACCTCCTCCTACAGCACTCTGGACCAGGGCACACACGCCCCTGGACCAGCAGCCTGCGAGGAAGCTGCAGCTGAGCCAGCCACAAAGGCCAGCAGCCCTTGGCAGGGAGCCTTCTGCTAAGGACAGCTTTCCCACTCCAAAGGCCTGCAGGAGTGCCTGGAGGCTCAGGCCTGCAGCGTTTTCCATCCCAGAGCACTGGGTGCCCCAAGCCTCCCCTGCGGCTTCCGAGCACCCTCCAGCCCACAGGCCCTTGGCACCCACTCTGTTGCCAGAGGCAAGTCCTAGGCAGGACGCTCGAGCTTGTAGAGCCAGAGGGCCTCCAGCTTGGAAACCTGCTCAGGAACTCAGTGGCAGCCAGGCTTCCCCTTCCATGCTGGTCGGCTAGCAGATGGAGCCATCGCTCCACCGAGAAACTCTCTGCTTTGCCTTCAGCCGGGGAATCGCCTGGCTCAGCTCTCTCTGCCTCAAGCAGAAACTCGAGGGTGCACCCAGCCTGCAGAAAGAAGAGTGCCTTTTCCTGAGCACTGCTATGCTGGGGCAGCTCCCTGAGAGCCTCCTGGGGCCTTCTCTGCCCTCACACAGTCGTGCCATTCGGCCCACCCGGGGAGCAAAGGTCCCCCTCGGCAGGGCTCCGGGTACGGCCTGTGTGTGTTTTCAGGGCTGGGAAAGGGCAGATCCAGAAGCTGGGTGTGCGCTTGGGAATGGGGCCTGATGGGCATAGCCGGCCTTCCCGGGTTGGGAAGCAGGAGATCTGGGGCCTCCGAGCTGCATGCACATCCCCTCCCTGGATGCCCCTCTTGCTTCTTCTCTGCTGCCAAGCCTCTCTCACCACACGTGCGTCTCATCGGATGGAGCAGGCTGCTTGCCATTCTTGGGCAGGGAATCATCCCACACGCCTCGTTTCCTCGCAGGGGAGTGCACACTGACCCAGAGCCTCCAGAGGAGCTGCTGTCTCTCCAGCCACAAAGGCCTGCAGCCGAATCCCTGACAGCCTGCTGCATGGAGGGCTTCTATGGGAGAGGGCCATACGTCCCAGGCGGGTGCTCTCTGGCACACCGCTTTCCATGGGCAAACGCTGTGTGTGCCAAGTGTCTCCGGTGTGCAGAAAATGTAGCCCCGGGGCCCGAGGCGCAGGGAATCCTCTTTGGACCCAGAGCAATGTGCTAGGCAGGCCTCCCATGCTGGGAGAGCCTCCACTTCCCCAACTGTCCAAGGGCCTCAGGAGCACACCTCGAGGGAGCGTGGGTCTGACAGGCAGAACGGCCCGAGTGCGGAACGTGGATGGCAGGCCAAAGCCATCCCTAGGGCCTGTGCTGGCCTAGGCCCCTGCCAGCCAGCAGGGCCTCGACAGAGCAGAGTTCATTCGAGTAGGCCCCAGGGGCTTGCCTGTGTGTCTCTTGCACTGCTGGGAAGCTGCAGGTCCAGAGGCTGTGTGTGCACGGGGCCCCTGGGGCCTGAGCACAAAACAGCCAGGACCCCACTCTCCAGCAGGACTCCTGCCACCTCTGCGCTGCCTGCCACACCCCCTTGCTGCCCGCACTGTCTTCACTGCTGGCAGGCCTCTGTGTGCACAGCCCAGTCTATGCCAAGGGAACAAGGGGCTTGCTCGCCCCTTGCTAGGACCTCCTCCTACAGCACTCTGGACCAGGGCACACACGCCCCTGGACCAGCAGCCTGCGAGGAAGCTGCAGCTGAGCCAGCCACAAAGGCCAGCAGCCCTTGGCAGGGAGCCTTCTGCTAAGGACAGCTTTCCCACTCCAAAGGCCTGCAGGAGTGCCTGGAGGCTCAGGCCTGCAGCGTTTTCCATCCCAGAGCACTGGGTGCCCCAAGCCTCCCCTGCGGCTTCCGAGCACCCTCCAGCCCACAGGCCCTTGGCACCCACTCTGTTGCCAGAGGCAAGTCCTAGGCAGGACGCTCGAGCTTGTAGAGCCAGAGGGCCTCCAGCTTGGAAACCTGCTCAGGAACTCAGTGGCAGCCAGGCTTCCCCTTCCATGCTGGTCGGCTAGCAGATGGAGCCATCGCTCCACCGAGAAACTCTCTGCTTTGCCTTCAGCCGGGGAATCGCCTGGCTCAGCTCTCTCTGCCTCAAGCAGAAACTCGAGGGTGCACCCAGCCTGCAGAAAGAAGAGTGCCTTTTCCTGAGCACTGCTATGCTGGGGCAGCTCCCTGAGAGCCTCCTGGGGCCTTCTCTGCCCTCACACAGTCGTGCCATTCGGCCCACCCGGGGAGCAAAGGTCCCCCTCGGCAGGGCTCCGGGTACGGCCTGTGTGTGTTTTCAGGGCTGGGAAAGGGCAGATCCAGAAGCTGGGTGTGCGCTTGGGAATGGGGCCTGATGGGCATAGCCGGCCTTCCCGGGTTGGGAAGCAGGAGATCTGGGGCCTCCGAGCTGCATGCACATCCCCTCCCTGGATGCCCCTCTTGCTTCTTCTCTGCTGCCAAGCCTCGCTCACCACACGTGCGTCTCATCGGATGGAGCAGGCTGCTTGCCATTCTTGGGCAGGGAATCATCCCACACGCCTCGTTTCCTCGCAGGGGAGTGCACACTGACCCAGAGCCTCCAGAGGAGCTGCTGTCTCTCCAGCCACAAAGGCCTGCAGCCGAATCCCTGACAGCCTGCTGCATGGAGGGCTTCTATGGGAGAGGGCCATACGTCCCAGGCGGGTGCTCTCTGGCACACCGCTTTCCATGGGCAAACGCTGTGTGTGCCAAGTGTCTCCGGTGTGCAGAAAATGTAGCCCCGGGGCCCGAGGCGCAGGGAATCCTCTTTGGACCCAGAGCAATGTGCTAGGCAGGCCTCCCATGCTGGGAGAGCCTCCACTTCCCCAACTGTCCAAGGGCCTCAGGAGCACACCTCGAGGGAGCGTGGGTCTGACAGGCAGAACGGCCCGAGTGCGGAACGTGGATGGCAGGCCAAAGCCCTCCCTAGGGCCTGTGCTGGCCTAGGCCCCTGCCAGCCAGCAGGGCCTCGACAGAGCAGAGTTCATTCGAGTAGGCCCCAGGGGCTTGCCTGTGTGTCTCTTGCACTGCTGGGAAGCTGCAGGTCCAGAGGCTGTGTGTGCACGGGGCCCCTGGGGCCTGAGCACAAAACAGCCAGGACCCCACTCTCCAGCAGGACTCCTGCCACCTCTGCGCTGCCTGCCACACCCCCTTGCTGCCCGCACTGTCTTCACTGCTGGCAGGCCTCTGTGTGCACAGCCCAGTCTATGCCAAGGGAACAAGGGGCTTGCTCGCCCCTTGCTAGGACCTCCTCCTACAGCACTCTGGACCAGGGCACACACGCCCCTGGACCAGCAGCCTGCGAGGAAGCTGCAGCTGAGCCAGCCACAAAGGCCAGCAGCCCTTGGCAGGGAGCCTTCTGCTAAGGACAGCTTTCCCACTCCAAAGGCCTGCAGGAGTGCCTGGAGGCTCAGGCCTGCAGCGTTTTCCATCCCAGAGCACTGGGTGCCCCAAGCCTCCCCTGCGGCTTCCGAGCACCCTCCAGCCCACAGGCCCTTGGCACCCACTCTGTTGCCAGAGGCAAGTCCTAGGCAGGACGCTCGAGCTTGTAGAGCCAGAGGGCCTCCAGCTTGGAAACCTGCTCAGGAACTCAGTGGCAGCCAGGCTTCCCCTTCCATGCTGGTCGGCTAGCAGATGGAGCCATCGCTCCACCGAGAAACTCTCTGCTTTGCCTTCAGCCGGGGAATCGCCTGGCTCAGCTCTCTCTGCCTCAAGCAGAAACTCGAGGGTGCACCCAGCCTGCAGAAAGAAGAGTGCCTTTTCCTGAGCACTGCTATGCTGGGGCAGCTCCCTGAGAGCCTCCTGGGGCCTTCTCTGCCCTCACACAGTCGTGCCATTCGGCCCACCCGGGGAGCAAAGGTCCCCCTCGGCAGGGCTCCGGGTACGGCCTGTGTGTGTTTTCAGGGCTGGGAAAGGGCAGATCCAGAAGCTGGGTGTGCGCTTGGGAATGGGGCCTGATGGGCATAGCCGGCCTTCCCGGGTTGGGAAGCAGGAGATCTGGGGCCTCCGAGCTGCATGCACATCCCCTCCCTGGATGCCCCTCTTGCTTCTTCTCTGCTGCCAAGCCTCGCTCACCACACGTGCGTCTCATCGGATGGAGCAGGCTGCTTGCCATTCTTGGGCAGGGAATCATCCCACACGCCTCGTTTCCTCGCAGGGGAGTGCACACTGACCCAGAGCCTCCAGAGGAGCTGCTGTCTCTCCAGCCACAAAGGCCTGCAGCCGAATCCCTGACAGCCTGCTGCATGGAGGGCTTCTATGGGAGAGGGCCATACGTCCCAGGCGGGTGCTCTCTGGCACACCGCTTTCCATGGGCAAACGCTGTGTGTGCCAAGTGTCTCCGGTGTGCAGAAAATGTAGCCCCGGGGCCCGAGGCGCAGGGAATCCTCTTTGGACCCAGAGCAATGTGCTATGCAGGCCTCCCATGCTGGGAGAGCCTCCACTTCCCCAACTGTCCAAGGGCCTCAGGAGCACACCTCGAGGGAGCGTGGGTCTGACAGGCAGAACGGCCCGAGTGCGGAACGTGGATGGCAGGCCAAAGCCATCCCTAGGGCCTGTGCTGGCCTAGGCCCCTGCCAGCCAGCAGGGCCTCGACAGAGCAGAGTTCATTCGAGTAGGCCCCAGGGGCTTGCCTGTGTGTCTCTTGCACTGCTGGGAAGCTGCAGGTCCAGAGGCTGTGTGTGCACGGGGCCCCTGGGGCCTGAGCACAAAACAGCCAGGACCCCACTCTCCAGCAGGACTCCTGCCACCTCTGCGCTGCCTGCCACACCCCCTTGCTGCCCGCACTGTCTTCACTGCTGGCAGGCCTCTGTGTGCACAGCCCAGTCTATGCCAAGGGAACAAGGGGCTTGCTCGCCCCTTGCTAGGACCTCCTCCTACAGCACTCTGGACCAGGGCACACACGCCCCTGGACCAGCAGCCTGCGAGGAAGCTGCAGCTGAGCCAGCCACAAAGGCCAGCAGCCCTTGGCAGGGAGCCTTCTGCTAAGGACAGCTTTCCCACTCCAAAGGCCTGCAGGAGTGCCTGGAGGCTCAGGCCTGCAGCGTTTTCCATCCCAGAGCACTGGGTGCCCCAAGCCTCCCCTGCGGCTTCCGAGCACCCTCCAGCCCACAGGCCCTTGGCACCCACTCTGTTGCCAGAGGCAAGTCCTAGGCAGGACGCTCGAGCTTGTAGAGCCAGAGGGCCTCCAGCTTGGAAACCTGCTCAGGAACTCAGTGGCAGCCAGGCTTCCCCTTCCATGCTGGTCGGCTAGCAGATGGAGCCATCGCTCCACCGAGAAACTCTCTGCTTTGCCTTCAGCCGGGGAATCGCCTGGCTCAGCTCTCTCTGCCTCAAGCAGAAACTCGAGGGTGCACCCAGCCTGCAGAAAGAAGAGTGCCTTTTCCTGAGCACTGCTATGCTGGGGCAGCTCCCTGAGAGCCTCCTGGGGCCTTCTCTGCCCTCACACAGTCGTGCCATTCGGCCCACCCGGGGAGCAAAGGTCCCCCTCGGCAGGGCTCCGGGTACGGCCTGTGTGTGTTTTCAGGGCTGGGAAAGGGCAGATCCAGAAGCTGGGTGTGCGCTTGGGAATGGGGCCTGATGGGCATAGCCGGCCTTCCCGGGTTGGGAAGCAGGAGATCTGGGGCCTCCGAGCTGCATGCACATCCCCTCCCTGGATGCCCCTCTTGCTTCTTCTCTGCTGCCAAGCCTCTCTCACCACACGTGCGTCTCATCGGATGGAGCAGGCTGCTTGCCATTCTTGGGCAGGGAATCATCCCACACGCCTCGTTTCCTCGCAGGGGAGTGCACACTGACCCAGAGCCTCCAGAGGAGCTGCTGTCTCTCCAGCCACAAAGGCCTGCAGCCGAATCCCTGACAGCCTGCTGCATGGAGGGCTTCTATGGGAGAGGGCCATACGTCCCAGGCGGGTGCTCTCTGGCACACCGCTTTCCATGGGCAAACGCTGTGTGTGCCAAGTGTCTCCGGTGTGCAGAAAATGTAGCCCCGGGGCCCGAGGCGCAGGGAATCCTCTTTGGACCCAGAGCAATGTGCTAGGCAGGCCTCCCATGCTGGGAGAGCCTCCACTTCCCCAACTGTCCAAGGGCCTCAGGAGCACACCTCGAGGGAGCGTGGGTCTGACAGGCAGAACGGCCCGAGTGCGGAACGTGGATGGCAGGCCAAAGCCCTCCCTAGGGCCTGTGCTGGCCTAGGCCCCTGCCAGCCAGCAGGGCCTCGACAGAGCAGAGTTCATTCGAGTAGGCCCCAGGGGCTTGCCTGTGTGTCTCTTGCACTGCTGGGAAGCTGCAGGTCCAGAGGCTGTGTGTGCACGGGGCCCCTGGGGCCTGAGCACAAAACAGCCAGGACCCCACTCTCCAGCAGGACTCCTGCCACCTCTGCGCTGCCTGCCACACCCCCTTGCTGCCCGCACTGTCTTCACTGCTGGCAGGCCTCTGTGTGCACAGCCCAGTCTATGCCAAGGGAACAAGGGGCTTGCTCGCCCCTTGCTAGGACCTCCTCCTACAGCACTCTGGACCAGGGCACACACGCCCCTGGACCAGCAGCCTGCGAGGAAGCTGCAGCTGAGCCAGCCACAAAGGCCAGCAGCCCTTGGCAGGGAGCCTTCTGCTAAGGACAGCTTTCCCACTCCAAAGGCCTGCAGGAGTGCCTGGAGGCTCAGGCCTGCAGCGTTTTCCATCCCAGAGCACTGGGTGCCCCAAGCCTCCCCTGCGGCTTCCGAGCACCCTCCAGCCCACAGGCCCTTGGCACCCACTCTGTTGCCAGAGGCAAGTCCTAGGCAGGACGCTCGAGCTTGTAGAGCCAGAGGGCCTCCAGCTTGGAAACCTGCTCAGGAACTCAGTGGCAGCCAGGCTTCCCCTTCCATGCTGGTCGGCTAGCAGATGGAGCCATCGCTCCACCGAGAAACTCTCTGCTTTGCCTTCAGCCGGGGAATCGCCTGGCTCAGCTCTCTCTGCCTCAAGCAGAAACTCGAGGGTGCACCCAGCCTGCAGAAAGAAGAGTGCCTTTTCCTGAGCACTGCTATGCTGGGGCAGCTCCCTGAGAGCCTCCTGGGGCCTTCTCTGCCCTCACACAGTCGTGCCATTCGGCCCACCCGGGGAGCAAAGGTCCCCCTCGGCAGGGCTCCGGGTACGGCCTGTGTGTGTTTTCAGGGCTGGGAAAGGGCAGATCCAGAAGCTGGGTGTGCGCTTGGGAATGGGGCCTGATGGGCATAGCCGGCCTTCCCGGGTTGGGAAGCAGGAGATCTGGGGCCTCCGAGCTGCATGCACATCCCCTCCCTGGATGCCCCTCTTGCTTCTTCTCTGCTGCCAAGCCTCGCTCACCACACGTGCGTCTCATCGAAAGGAGCAGGCTGCTTGCCATTCTTTGCAAGGGCCTCACCCCACAGGCCTCGTTTCCTCGAACAGGAGTGCACATTGACCCAGAGCCTCCAGAGGAGCTGCTGTCTCTCCAGCCACAAAGGCCTGCAGCCGAATCCCTGGCAGCCTGCTGCATGGAGGGCTTCTATGGGAGAGGGCCATACGTCCCAGGCGGGTGCTCTCTGGCACACCGCTTTCCATGGGCAAACGCTGTGTGTGCCAAGTGTCTCCGGTGTGCAGAAAATGTAGCCCCGGGGCCCGAGGCGCAGGGAATCCTCTTTGGACCCAGAGCAATGTGCTAGGCAGGCCTCCCATGCTGGGAGAGCCTCCACTTCCCCAACTGTCCAAGGGCCTCAGGAGCACACCTCGAGGGAGCGTGGGTCTGACAGGCAGAACGGCCCGAGTGCGGAACGTGGATGGCAGGCCAAAGCCCTCCCTAGGGCCTGTGCTGGCCTAGGCCCCTGCCAGCCAGCAGGGCCTCGACAGAGCAGAGTTCATTCGAGTAGGCCCCAGGGGCTTGCCTGTGTGTCTCTTGCACTGCTGGGAAGCTGCAGGTCCAGAGGCTGTGTGTGCACGGGGCCCCTGGGGCCTGAGCACAAAACAGCCAGGACCCCACTCTCAAGCAGGACTCCTGCCACCTCTGCGCTGCCTGCCACACCCCCTTGCTGCCCGCACTGTCTTCACTGCTGGCAGGCCTCTGTGTGCACAGCCCAGTCTATGCCAAGGGAACAAGGGGCTTGCTCGCCCCTTGCTAGGACCTCCTCCTACAGCACTCTGGACCAGGGCACACACGCCCCTGGACCAGCAGCCTGCGAGGAAGCTGCAGCTGAGCCAGCCACAAAGGCCAGCAGCCCTTGGCAGGGAGCCTTCTGCTAAGGACAGCTTTCCCACTCCAAAGGCCTGCAGGAGTGCCTGGAGGCTCAGGCCTGCAGCGTTTTCCATCCCAGAGCACTGGGTGCCCCAAGCCTCCCCTGCGGCTTCCGAGCACCCTCCAGCCCACAGGCCCTTGGCACCCACTCTGTTGCCAGAGGCAAGTCCTAGGCAGGACGCTCGAGCTTGTAGAGCCAGAGGGCCTCCAGCTTGGAAACCTGCTCAGGAACTCAGTGGCAGCCAGGCTTCCCCTTCCATGCTGGTCGGCTAGCAGATGGAGCCATCGCTCCACCGAGAAACTCTCTGCTTTGCCTTCAGCCGGGGAATCGCCTGGCTCAGCTCTCTCTGCCTCAAGCAGAAACTCGAGGGTGCACCCAGCCTGCAGAAAGAAGAGTGCCTTTTCCTGAGCACTGCTATGCTGGGGCAGCTCCCTGAGAGCCTCCTGGGGCCTTCTCTGCCCTCACACAGTCGTGCCATTCGGCCCACCCGGGGAGCAAAGGTCCCCCTCGGCAGGGCTCCGGGTACGGCCTGTGTGTGTTTTCAGGGCTGGGAAAGGGCAGATCCAGAAGCTGGGTGTGCGCTTGGGAATGGGGCCTGATGGGCATAGCCGGCCTTCCCGGGTCGGGAAGCAGGAGATCTGGGGCCTCCGAGCTGCATGCACATCCCCTCCCTGGATGCCCCTCTTGCTTCTTCTCTGCTGCCAAGCCTCTCTCACCACACGTGCGTCTCATCGGATGGAGCAGGCTGCTTGCCATTCTTGGGCAGGGAATCATCCCACACGCCTCGTTTCCTCGCAGGGGAGTGCACACTGACCCAGAGCCTCCAGAGGAGCTGCTGTCTCTCCAGCCACAAAGGCCTGCAGCCGAATCCCTGACAGCCTGCTGCATGGAGGGCTTCTATGGGAGAGGGCCATACGTCCCAGGCGGGTGCTCTCTGGCACACCGCTTTCCATGGGCAAACGCTGTGTGTGCCAAGTGTCTCCGGTGTGCAGAAAATGTAGCCCCGGGGCCCGAGGCGCAGGGAATCCTCTTTGGACCCAGAGCAATGTGCTAGGCAGGCCTCCCATGCTGGGAGAGCCTCCACTTCCCCAACTGTCCAAGGGCCTCAGGAGCACACCTCGAGGGAGCGTGGGTCTGACAGGCAGAACGGCCCGAGTGCGGAACGTGGATGGCAGGCCAAAGCCCTCCCTAGGGCCTGTGCTGGCCTAGGCCCCTGCCAGCCAGCAGGGCCTCGACAGAGCAGAGTTCATTCGAGTAGGCCCCAGGGGCTTGCCTGTGTGTCTCTTGCACTGCTGGGAAGCTGCAGCTCCAGAGGCTGTGTGTGCACGGGGCCCCTGGGGCCTGAGCACAAAACAGCCAGGACCCCACTCTCAAGCAGGACTCCTGCCACCTCTGCGCTGCCTGCCACACCCCCTTGCTGCCCGCACTGTCTTCACTGCTGGCAGGCCTCTGTGTGCACAGCCCAGTCTATGCCAAGGGAACAAGGGGCTTGCTCGCCCCTTGCTAGGACCTCCTCCTACAGCACTCTGGACCAGGGCACACACGCCCCTGGACCAGCAGCCTGCGAGGAAGCTGCAGCTGAGCCAGCCACAAAGGCCAGCAGCCCTTGGCAGGGAGCCTTCTGCTAAGGACAGCTTTCCCACTCCAAAGGCCTGCAGGAGTGCCTGGAGGCTCAGGCCTGCAGCGTTTTCCATCCCAGAGCACTGGGTGCCCCAAGCCTCCCCTGCGGCTTCCGAGCACCCTCCAGCCCACAGGCCCTTGGCACCCACTCTGTTGCCAGAGGCAAGTCCTAGGCAGGACGCTCGAGCTTGTAGAGCCAGAGGGCCTCCAGCTTGGAAACCTGCTCAGGAACTCAGTGGCAGCCAGGCTTCCCCTTCCATGCTGGTCGGCTAGCAGATGGAGCCATCGCTCCACCGAGAAACTCTCTGCTTTGCCTTCAGCCGGGGAATCGCCTGGCTCAGCTCTCTCTGCCTCAAGCAGAAACTCGAGGGTGCACCCAGCCTGCAGAAAGAAGAGTGCCTTTTCCTGAGCACTGCTATGCTGGGGCAGCTCCCTGAGAGCCTCCTGGGGCCTTCTCTGCCCTCACACAGTCGTGCCATTCGGCCCACCCGGGGAGCAAAGGTCCCCCTCGGCAGGGCTCCGGGTACGGCCTGTGTGTGTTTTCAGGGCTGGGAAAGGGCAGATCCAGAAGCTGGGTGTGCGCTTGGGAATGGGGCCTGATGGGCATAGCCGGCCTTCCCGGGTTGGGAAGCAGGAGATCTGGGGCCTCCGAGCTGCATGCACATCCCCTCCCTGGATGCCCCTCTTGCTTCTTCTCTGCTGCCAAGCCTCTCTCACCACACGTGCGTCTCATCGGATGGAGCAGGCTGCTTGCCATTCTTGGGCAGGGAATCATCCCACACGCCTCGTTTCCTCGCAGGGGAGTGCACACTGACCCAGAGCCTCCAGAGGAGCTGCTGTCTCTCCAGCCACAAAGGCCTGCAGCCGAATCCCTGACAGCCTGCTGCATGGAGGGCTTCTATGGGAGAGGGCCATACGTCCCAGGCGGGTGCTCTCTGGCACACCGCTTTCCATGGGCAAACGCTGTGTGTGCCAAGTGTCTCCGGTGTGCAGAAAATGTAGCCCCGGGGCCCGAGGCGCAGGGAATCCTCTTTGGACCCAGAGCAATGTGCTAGGCAGGCCTCCCATGCTGGGAGAGCCTCCACTTCCCCAACTGTCCAAGGGCCTCAGGAGCACACCTCGAGGGAGCGTGGGTCTGACAGGCAGAACGGCCCGAGTGCGGAACGTGGATGGCAGGCCAAAGCCCTCCCTAGGGCCTGTGCTGGCCTAGGCCCCTGCCAGCCAGCAGGGCCTCGACAGAGCAGAGTTCATTCGAGTAGGCCCCAGGGGCTTGCCTGTGTGTCTCTTGCACTGCTGGGAAGCTGCAGGTCCAGAGGCTGTGTGTGCACGGGGCCCCTGGGGCCTGAGCACAAAACAGCCAGGACCCCACTCTCAAGCAGGACTCCTGCCACCTCTGCGCTGCCTGCCACACCCCCTTGCTGCCCGCACTGTCTTCACTGCTGGCAGGCCTCTGTGTGCACAGCCCAGTCTATGCCAAGGGAACAAGGGGCTTGCTCGCCCCTTGCTAGGACCTCCTCCTACAGCACTCTGGACCAGGGCACACACGCCCCTGGACCAGCAGCCTGCGAGGAAGCTGCAGCTGAGCCAGCCACAAAGGCCAGCAGCCCTTGGCAGGGAGCCTTCTGCTAAGGACAGCTTTCCCACTCCAAAGGCCTGCAGGAGTGCCTGGAGGCTCAGGCCTGCAGCGTTTTCCATCCCAGAGCACTGGGTGCCCCAAGCCTCCCCTGCGGCTTCCGAGCACCCTCCAGCCCACAGGCCCTTGGCACCCACTCTGTTGCCAGAGGCAAGTCCTAGGCAGGACGCTCGAGCTTGTAGAGCCAGAGGGCCTCCAGCTTGGAAACCTGCTCAGGAACTCAGTGGCAGCCAGGCTTCCCCTTCCATGCTGGTCGGCTAGCAGATGGAGCCATCGCTCCACCGAGAAACTCTCTGCTTTGCCTTCAGCCGGGGAATCGCCTGGCTCAGCTCTCTCTGCCTCAAGCAGAAACTCGAGGGTGCACCCAGCCTGCAGAAAGAAGAGTGCCTTTTCCTGAGCACTGCTATGCTGGGGCAGCTCCCTGAGAGCCTCCTGGGGCCTTCTCTGCCCTCACACAGTCGTGCCATTCGGCCCACCCGGGGAGCAAAGGTCCCCCTCGGCAGGGCTCCGGGTACGGCCTGTGTGTGTTTTCAGGGCTGGGAAAGGGCAGATCCAGAAGCTGGGTGTGCGCTTGGGAATGGGGCCTGATGGGCATAGCCGGCCTTCCCGGGTTGGGAAGCAGGAGATCTGGGGCCTCCGAGCTGCATGCACATCCCCTCCCTGGATGCCCCTCTTGCTTCTTCTCTGCTGCCAAGCCTCGCTCACCACACGTGCGTCTCATCGAAAGGAGCAGGCTGCTTGCCATTCTTTGCAAGGGCCTCACCCCACAGGCCTCGTTTCCTCGAACAGGAGTGCACATTGACCCAGAGCCTCCAGAGGAGCTGCTGTCTCTCCAGCCACAAAGGCCTGCAGCCGAATCCCTGGCAGCCTGCTGCATGGAGGGCTTCTATGGGAGAGGGCCATACGTCCCAGGCGGGTGCTCTCTGGCACACCGCTTTCCATGGGCAAACGCTGTGTGTGCCAAGTGTCTCCGGTGTGCAGAAAATGTAGCCCCGGGGCCCGAGGCGCAGGGAATCCTCTTTGGACCCAGAGCAATGTGCTATGCAGGCCTCCCATGCTGGGAGAGCCTCCACTTCCCCAACTGTCCAAGGGCCTCAGGAGCACACCTCGAGGGAGCGTGGGTCTGACAGGCAGAACGGCCCGAGTGCGGAACGTGGATGGCAGGCCAAAGCCCTCCCTAGGGCCTGTGCTGGCCTAGGCCCCTGCCAGCCAGCAGGGCCTCGACAGAGCAGAGTTCATTCGAGTAGGCCCCAGGGGCTTGCCTGTGTGTCTCTTGCACTGCTGGGAAGCTGCAGGTCCAGAGGCTGTGTGTGCACGGGGCCCCTGGGGCCTGAGCACAAAACAGCCAGGACCCCACTCTCAAGCAGGACTCCTGCCACCTCTGCGCTGCCTGCCACACCCCCTTGCTGCCCGCACTGTCTTCACTGCTGGCAGGCCTCTGTGTGCACAGCCCAGTCTATGCCAAGGGAACAAGGGGCTTGCTCGCCCCTTGCTAGGACCTCCTCCTACAGCACTCTGGACCAGGGCACACACGCCCCTGGACCAGCAGCCTGCGAGGAAGCTGCAGCTGAGCCAGCCACAAAGGCCAGCAGCCCTTGGCAGGGAGCCTTCTGCTAAGGACAGCTTTCCCACTCCAAAGGCCTGCAGGAGTGCCTGGAGGCTCAGGCCTGCAGCGTTTTCCATCCCAGAGCACTGGGTGCCCCAAGCCTCCCCTGCGGCTTCCGAGCACCCTCCAGCCCACAGGCCCTTGGCACCCACTCTGTTGCCAGAGGCAAGTCCTAGGCAGGACGCTCGAGCTTGTAGAGCCAGAGGGCCTCCAGCTTGGAAACCTGCTCAGGAACTCAGTGGCAGCCAGGCTTCCCCTTCCATGCTGGTCGGCTAGCAGATGGAGCCATCGCTCCACCGAGAAACTCTCTGCTTTGCCTTCAGCCGGGGAATCGCCTGGCTCAGCTCTCTCTGCCTCAAGCAGAAACTCGAGGGTGCACCCAGCCTGCAGAAAGAAGAGTGCCTTTTCCTGAGCACTGCTATGCTGGGGCAGCTCCCTGAGAGCCTCCTGGGGCCTTCTCTGCCCTCACACAGTCGTGCCATTCGGCCCACCCGGGGAGCAAAGGTCCCCCTCGGCAGGGCTCCGGGTACGGCCTGTGTGTGTTTTCAGGGCTGGGAAAGGGCAGATCCAGAAGCTGGGTGTGCGCTTGGGAATGGGGCCTGATGGGCATAGCCGGCCTTCCCGGGTCGGGAAGCAGGAGATCTGGGGCCTCCGAGCTGCATGCACATCCCCTCCCTGGATGCCCCTCTTGCTTCTTCTCTGCTGCCAAGCCTCTCTCACCACACGTGCGTCTCATCGGATGGAGCAGGCTGCTTGCCATTCTTGGGCAGGGAATCATCCCACACGCCTCGTTTCCTCGCAGGGGAGTGCACACTGACCCAGAGCCTCCAGAGGAGCTGCTGTCTCTCCAGCCACAAAGGCCTGCAGCCGAATCCCTGACAGCCTGCTGCATGGAGGGCTTCTATGGGAGAGGGCCATACGTCCCAGGCGGGTGCTCTCTGGCACACCGCTTTCCATGGGCAAACGCTGTGTGTGCCAAGTGTCTCCGGTGTGCAGAAAATGTAGCCCCGGGGCCCGAGGCGCAGGGAATCCTCTTTGGACCCAGAGCAATGTGCTAGGCAGGGCTCCCATGCTGGGAGAGCCTGCACTTCCCCAACTGTCCAAGGGCCTCAGGAGCACACCTCGAGGGAGCGTGGGTCTGACAGGCAGAACGGCCCGAGTGCGGAACGTGGATGGCAGGCCAAAGCCCTCCCTAGGGCCTGTGCTGGCCTAGGCCCCTGCCAGCCAGCAGGGCCTCGACAGAGCAGAGTTCATTCGAGTAGGCCCCAGGGGCTTGCCTGTGTGTCTCTTGCACTGCTGGGAAGCTGCAGGTCCAGAGGCTGTGTGTGCACGGGGCCCCTGGGGCCTGAGCACAAAACAGCCAGGACCCCACTCTCAAGCAGGACTCCTGCCACCTCTGCGCTGCCTGCCACGCCCCCTTGCTGCCCGCACTGTCTTCACTGCTGGCAGGCCTCTGTGTGCACAGCCCAGTCTATGCCAAGGGAACAAGGGGCTTGCTCGCCCCTTGCTAGGACCTCCTCCTACAGCACTCTGGACCAGGGCACACACGCCCCTGGACCAGCAGCCTGCGAGGAAGCTGCAGCTGAGCCAGCCACAAAGGCCAGCAGCCCTTGGCAGGGAGCCTTCTGCTAAGGACAGCTTTCCCACTCCAAAGGCCTGCAGGAGTGCCTGGAGGCTCAGGCCTGCAGCGTTTTCCATCCCAGAGCACTGGGTGCCCCAAGCCTCCCCTGCGGCTTCCGAGCACCCTCCAGCCCACAGGCCCTTGGCACCCACTCTGTTGCCAGAGGCAAGTCCTAGGCAGGACGCTCGAGCTTGTAGAGCCAGAGGGCCTCCAGCTTGGAAACCTGCTCAGGAACTCAGTGGCAGCCAGGCTTCCCCTTCCATGCTGGTCGGCTAGCAGATGGAGCCATCGCTCCACCGAGAAACTCTCTGCTTTGCCTTCAGCCGGGGAATCGCCTGGCTCAGCTCACTCTGCCTCAAGCAGAAACTCGAGGGTGCACCCAGCCTGCAGAAAGAAGAGTGCCTTTTCCTGAGCACTGCTATGCTGGGGCAGCTCCCTGAGAGCCTCCTGGGGCCTTCTCTGCCCTCACACAGTCGTGCCATTCGGCCCACCCGGGGAGCAAAGGTCCCCCTCGGCAGGGCTCCGGGTACGGCCTGTGTGTGTTTTCAGGGCTGGGAAAGGGCAGATCCAGAAGCTGGGTGTGCGCTTGGGAATGGGGCCTGATGGGCATAGCCGGCCTTCCCGGGTTGGGAAGCAGGAGATCTGGGGCCTCCGAGCTGCATGCACATCCCCTCCCTGGATGCCCCTCTTGCTTCTTCTCTGCTGCCAAGCCTCTCTCACCACACGTGCGTCTCATCGGATGGAGCAGGCTGCTTGCCATTCTTGGGCAGGGAATCATCCCACACGCCTCGTTTCCTCGCAGGGGAGTGCACACTGACCCAGAGCCTCCAGAGGAGCTGCTGTCTCTCCAGCCACAAAGGCCTGCAGCCGAATCCCTGACAGCCTGCTGCATGGAGGGCTTCTATGGGAGAGGGCCATACGTCCCAGGCGGGTGCTCTCTGGCACACCGCTTTCCATGGGCAAACGCTGTGTGTGCCAAGTGTCTCCGGTGTGCAGAAAATGTAGCCCCGGGGCCCGAGGCGCAGGGAATCCTCTTTGGACCCAGAGCAATGTGCTAGGCAGGCCTCCCATGCTGGGAGAGCCTCCACTTCCCCAACTGTCCAAGGGCCTCAGGAGCACACCTCGAGGGAGCGTGGGTCTGACAGGCAGAACGGCCCGAGTGCGGAACGTGGATGGCAGGCCAAAGCCCTCCCTAGGGCCTGTGCTGGCCTAGGCCCCTGCCAGCCAGCAGGGCCTCGACAGAGCAGAGTTCATTCGAGTAGGCCCCAGGGGCTTGCCTGTGTGTCTCTTGCACTGCTGGGAAGCTGCAGCTCCAGAGGCTGTGTGTGCACGGGGCCCCTGGGGCCTGAGCACAAAACAGCCAGGACCCCACTCTCCAGCAGGACTCCTGCCACCTCTGCGCTGCCTGCCACACCCCCTTGCTGCCCGCACTGTCTTCACTGCTGGCAGGCCTCTGTGTGCACAGCCCAGTCTATGCCAAGGGAACAAGGGGCTTGCTCGCCCCTTGCTAGGACCTCCTCCTACAGCACTCTGGACCAGGGCACACACGCCCCTGGACCAGCAGCCTGCGAGGAAGCTGCAGCTGAGCCAGCCACAAAGGCCAGCAGCCCTTGGCAGGGAGCCTTCTGCTAAGGACAGCTTTCCCACTCCAAAGGCCTGCAGGAGTGCCTGGAGGCTCAGGCCTGCAGCGTTTTCCATCCCAGAGCACTGGGTGCCCCAAGCCTCCCCTGCGGCTTCCGAGCACCCTCCAGCCCACAGGCCCTTGGCACCCACTCTGTTGCCAGAGGCAAGTCCTAGGCAGGACGCTCGAGCTTGTAGAGCCAGAGGGCCTCCAGCTTGGAAACCTGCTCAGGAACTCAGTGGCAGCCAGGCTTCCCCTTCCATGCTGGTCGGCTAGCAGATGGAGCCATCGCTCCACCGAGAAACTCTCTGCTTTGCCTTCAGCCGGGGAATCGCCTGGCTCAGCTCTCTCTGCCTCAAGCAGAAACTCGAGGGTGCACCCAGCCTGCAGAAAGAAGAGTGCCTTTTCCTGAGCACTGCTATGCTGGGGCAGCTCCCTGAGAGCCTCCTGGGGCCTTCTCTGCCCTCACACAGTCGTGCCATTCGGCCCACCCGGGGAGCAAAGGTCCCCCTCGGCAGGGCTCCGGGTACGGCCTGTGTGTGTTTTCAGGGCTGGGAAAGGGCAGATCCAGAAGCTGGGTGTGCGCTTGGGAATGGGGCCTGATGGGCATAGCCGGCCTTCCCGGGTTGGGAAGCAGGAGATCTGGGGCCTCCGAGCTGCATGCACATCCCCTCCCTGGATGCCCCTCTTGCTTCTTCTCTGCTGCCAAGCCTCGCTCACCACACGTGCGTCTCATCGAAAGGAGCAGGCTGCTTGCCATTCTTTGCAAGGGCCTCACCCCACAGGCCTCGTTTCCTCGAACAGGAGTGCACATTGACCCAGAGCCTCCAGAGGAGCTGCTGTCTCTCCAGCCACAAAGGCCTGCAGCCGAATCCCTGGCAGCCTGCTGCATGGAGGGCTTCTATGGGAGAGGGCCATACGTCCCAGGCGGGTGCTCTCTGGCACACCGCTTTCCATGGGCAAACGCTGTGTGTGCCAAGTGTCTCCGGTGTGCAGAAAATGTAGCCCCGGGGCCCGAGGCGCAGGGAATCCTCTTTGGACCCAGAGCAATGTGCTAGGCAGGCCTCCCATGCTGGGAGAGCCTCCACTTCCCCAACTGTCCAAGGGCCTCAGGAGCACACCTCGAGGGAGCGTGGGTCTGACAGGCAGAACGGCCCGAGTGCGGAACGTGGATGGCAGGCCAAAGCCCTCCCTAGGGCCTGTGCTGGCCTAGGCCCCTGCCAGCCAGCAGGGCCTCGACAGAGCAGAGTTCATTCGAGTAGGCCCCAGGGGCTTGCCTGTGTGTCTCTTGCACTGCTGGGAAGCTGCAGGTCCAGAGGCTGTGTGTGCACGGGGCCCCTGGGGCCTGAGCACAAAACAGCCAGGACCCCACTCTCAAGCAGGACTCCTGCCACCTCTGCGCTGCCTGCCACACCCCCTTGCTGCCCGCACTGTCTTCACTGCTGGCAGGCCTCTGTGTGCACAGCCCAGTCTATGCCAAGGGAACAAGGGGCTTGCTCGCCCCTTGCTAGGACCTCCTCCTACAGCACTCTGGACCAGGGCACACACGCCCCTGGACCAGCAGCCTGCGAGGAAGCTGCAGCTGAGCCAGCCACAAAGGCCAGCAGCCCTTGGCAGGGAGCCTTCTGCTAAGGACAGCTTTCCCACTCCAAAGGCCTGCAGGAGTGCCTGGAGGCTCAGGCCTGCAGCGTTTTCCATCCCAGAGCACTGGGTGCCCCAAGCCTCCCCTGCGGCTTCCGAGCACCCTCCAGCCCACAGGCCCTTGGCACCCACTCTGTTGCCAGAGGCAAGTCCTAGGCAGGACGCTCGAGCTTGTAGAGCCAGAGGGCCTCCAGCTTGGAAACCTGCTCAGGAACTCAGTGGCAGCCAGGCTTCCCCTTCCATGCTGGTCGGCTAGCAGATGGAGCCATCGCTCCACCGAGAAACTCTCTGCTTTGCCTTCAGCCGGGGAATCGCCTGGCTCAGCTCTCTCTGCCTCAAGCAGAAACTCGAGGGTGCACCCAGCCTGCAGAAAGAAGAGTGCCTTTTCCTGAGCACTGCTATGCTGGGGCAGCTCCCTGAGAGCCTCCTGGGGCCTTCTCTGCCCTCACACAGTCGTGCCATTCGGCCCACCCGGGGAGCAAAGGGCCCCCTCGGCAGGGCTCCGGGTACGGCCTGTGTGTGTTTTCAGGGCTGGGAAAGGGCAGATCCAGAAGCTGGGTGTGCGCTTGGGAATGGGGCCTGATGGGCATAGCCGGCCTTCCCGGGTCGGGAAGCAGGAGATCTGGGGCCTCCGAGCTGCATGCACATCCCCTCCCTGGATGCCCCTCTTGCTTCTTCTCTGCTGCCAAGCCTCTCTCACCACACGTGCGTCTCATCGGATGGAGCAGGCTGCTTGCCATTCTTGGGCAGGGAATCATCCCACACGCCTCGTTTCCTCGCAGGGGAGTGCACACTGACCCAGAGCCTCCAGAGGAGCTGCTGTCTCTCCAGCCACAAAGGCCTGCAGCCGAATCCCTGACAGCCTGCTGCATGGAGGGCTTCTATGGGAGAGGGCCATACGTCCCAGGCGGGTGCTCTCTGGCACACCGCTTTCCATGGGCAAACGCTGTGTGTGCCAAGTGTCTCCGGTGTGCAGAAAATGTAGCCCCGGGGCCCGAGGCGCAGGGAATCCTCTTTGGACCCAGAGCAATGTGCTAGGCAGGCCTCCCATGCTGGGAGAGCCTCCACTTCCCCAACTGTCCAAGGGCCTCAGGAGCACACCTCGAGGGAGCGTGGGTCTGACAGGCAGAACGGCCCGAGTGCGGAACGTGGATGGCAGGCCAAAGCCCTCCCTAGGGCCTGTGCTGGCCTAGGCCCCTGCCAGCCAGCAGGGCCTCGACAGAGCAGAGTTCATTCGAGTAGGCCCCAGGGGCTTGCCTGTGTGTCTCTTGCACTGCTGGGAAGCTGCAGGTCCAGAGGCTGTGTGTGCACGGGGCCCCTGGGGCCTGAGCACAAAACAGCCAGGACCCCACTCTCAAGCAGGACTCCTGCCACCTCTGCGCTGCCTGCCACACCCCCTTGCTGCCCGCACTGTCTTCACTGCTGGCAGGCCTCTGTGTGCACAGCCCAGTCTATGCCAAGGGAACAAGGGGCTTGCTCGCCCCTTGCTAGGACCTCCTCCTACAGCACTCTGGACCAGGGCACACACGCCCCTGGACCAGCAGCCTGCGAGGAAGCTGCAGCTGAGCCAGCCACAAAGGCCAGCAGCCCTTGGCAGGGAGCCTTCTGCTAAGGACAGCTTTCCCACTCCAAAGGCCTGCAGGAGTGCCTGGAGGCTCAGGCCTGCAGCGTTTTCCATCCCAGAGCACTGGGTGCCCCAAGCCTCCCCTGCGGCTTCCGAGCACCCTCCAGCCCACAGGCCCTTGGCACCCACTCTGTTGCCAGAGGCAAGTCCTAGGCAGGACGCTCGAGCTTGTAGAGCCAGAGGGCCTCCAGCTTGGAAACCTGCTCAGGAACTCAGTGGCAGCCAGGCTTCCCCTTCCATGCTGGTCGGCTAGCAGATGGAGCCATCGCTCCACCGAGAAACTCTCTGCTTTGCCTTCAGCCGGGGAATCGCCTGGCTCAGCTCTCTCTGCCTCAAGCAGAAACTCGAGGGTGCACCCAGCCTGCAGAAAGAAGAGTGCCTTTTCCTGAGCACTGCTATGCTGGGGCAGCTCCCTGAGAGCCTCCTGGGGCCTTCTCTGCCCTCACACAGTCGTGCCATTCGGCCCACCCGGGGAGCAAAGGTCCCCCTCGGCAGGGCTCCGGGTACGGCCTGTGTGTGTTTTCAGGGCTGGGAAAGGGCAGATCCAGAAGCTGGGTGTGCGCTTGGGAATGGGGCCTGATGGGCATAGCCGGCCTTCCCGGGTTGGGAAGCAGGAGATCTGGGGCCTCCGAGCTGCATGCACATCCCCTCCCTGGATGCCCCTCTTGCTTCTTCTCTGCTGCCAAGCCTCTCTCACCACACGTGCGTCTCATCGGATGGAGCAGGCTGCTTGCCATTCTTGGGCAGGGAATCATCCCACACGCCTCGTTTCCTCGCAGGGGAGTGCACACTGACCCAGAGCCTCCAGAGGAGCTGCTGTCTCTCCAGCCACAAAGGCCTGCAGCCGAATCCCTGACAGCCTGCTGCATGGAGGGCTTCTATGGGAGAGGGCCATACGTCCCAGGCGGGTGCTCTCTGGCACACCGCTTTCCATGGGCAAACGCTGTGTGTGCCAAGTGTCTCCGGTGTGCAGAAAATGTAGCCCCGGGGCCCGAGGCGCAGGGAATCCTCTTTGGACCCAGAGCAATGTGCTAGGCAGGCCTCCCATGCTGGGAGAGCCTCCACTTCCCCAACTGTCCAAGGGCCTCAGGAGCACACCTCGAGGGAGCGTGGGTCTGACAGGCAGAACGGCCCGAGTGCGGAACGTGGATGGCAGGCCAAAGCCCTCCCTAGGGCCTGTGCTGGCCTAGGCCCCTGCCAGCCAGCAGGGCCTCGACAGAGCAGAGTTCATTCGAGTAGGCCCCAGGGGCTTGCCTGTGTGTCTCTTGCACTGCTGGGAAGCTGCAGGTCCAGAGGCTGTGTGTGCACGGGGCCCCTGGGGCCTGAGCACAAAACAGCCAGGACCCCACTCTCAAGCAGGACTCCTGCCACCTCTGCGCTGCCTGCCACACCCCCTTGCTGCCCGCACTGTCTTCACTGCTGGCAGGCCTCTGTGTGCACAGCCCAGTCTATGCCAAGGGAACAAGGGGCTTGCTCGCCCCTTGCTAGGACCTCCTCCTACAGCACTCTGGACCAGGGCACACACGCCCCTGGACCAGCAGCCTGCGAGGAAGCTGCAGCTGAGCCAGCCACAAAGGCCAGCAGCCCTTGGCAGGGAGCCTTCTGCTAAGGACAGCTTTCCCACTCCAAAGGCCTGCAGGAGTGCCTGGAGGCTCAGGCCTGCAGCGTTTTCCATCCCAGAGCACTGGGTGCCCCAAGCCTCCCCTGCGGCTTCCGAGCACCCTCCAGCCCACAGGCCCTTGGCACCCACTCTGTTGCCAGAGGCAAGTCCTAGGCAGGACGCTCGAGCTTGTAGAGCCAGAGGGCCTCCAGCTTGGAAACCTGCTCAGGAACTCAGTGGCAGCCAGGCTTCCCCTTCCATGCTGGTCGGCTAGCAGATGGAGCCATCGCTCCACCGAGAAACTCTCTGCTTTGCCTTCAGCCGGGGAATCGCCTGGCTCAGCTCTCTCTGCCTCAAGCAGAAACTCGAGGGTGCACCCAGCCTGCAGAAAGAAGAGTGCCTTTTCCTGAGCACTGCTATGCTGGGGCAGCTCCCTGAGAGCCTCCTGGGGCCTTCTCTGCCCTCACACAGTCGTGCCATTCGGCCCACCCGGGGAGCAAAGGTCCCCCTCGGCAGGGCTCCGGGTACGGCCTGTGTGTGTTTTCAGGGCTGGGAAAGGGCAGATCCAGAAGCTGGGTGTGCGCTTGGGAATGGGGCCTGATGGGCATAGCCGGCCTTCCCGGGTTGGGAAGCAGGAGATCTGGGGCCTCCGAGCTGCATGCACATCCCCTCCCTGGATGCCCCTCTTGCTTCTTCTCTGCTGCCAAGCCTCGCTCACCACACGTGCGTCTCATCGAAAGGAGCAGGCTGCTTGCCATTCTTTGCAAGGGCCTCACCCCACAGGCCTCGTTTCCTCGAACAGGAGTGCACATTGACCCAGAGCCTCCAGAGGAGCTGCTGTCTCTCCAGCCACAAAGGCCTGCAGCCGAATCCCTGGCAGCCTGCTGCATGGAGGGCTTCTATGGGAGAGGGCCATACGTCCCAGGCGGGTGCTCTCTGGCACACCGCTTTCCATGGGCAAACGCTGTGTGTGCCAAGTGTCTCCGGTGTGCAGAAAATGTAGCCCCGGGGCCCGAGGCGCAGGGAATCCTCTTTGGACCCAGAGCAATGTGCTATGCAGGCCTCCCATGCTGGGAGAGCCTCCACTTCCCCAACTGTCCAAGGGCCTCAGGAGCACACCTCGAGGGAGCGTGGGTCTGACAGGCAGAACGGCCCGAGTGCGGAACGTGGATGGCAGGCCAAAGCCCTCCCTAGGGCCTGTGCTGGCCTAGGCCCCTGCCAGCCAGCAGGGCCTCGACAGAGCAGAGTTCATTCGAGTAGGCCCCAGGGGCTTGCCTGTGTGTCTCTTGCACTGCTGGGAAGCTGCAGGTCCAGAGGCTGTGTGTGCACGGGGCCCCTGGGGCCTGAGCACAAAACAGCCAGGACCCCACTCTCAAGCAGGACTCCTGCCACCTCTGCGCTGCCTGCCACACCCCCTTGCTGCCCGCACTGTCTTCACTGCTGGCAGGCCTCTGTGTGCACAGCCCAGTCTATGCCAAGGGAACAAGGGGCTTGCTCGCCCCTTGCTAGGACCTCCTCCTACAGCACTCTGGACCAGGGCACACACGCCCCTGGACCAGCAGCCTGCGAGGAAGCTGCAGCTGAGCCAGCCACAAAGGCCAGCAGCCCTTGGCAGGGAGCCTTCTGCTAAGGACAGCTTTCCCACTCCAAAGGCCTGCAGGAGTGCCTGGAGGCTCAGGCCTGCAGCGTTTTCCATCCCAGAGCACTGGGTGCCCCAAGCCTCCCCTGCGGCTTCCGAGCACCCTCCAGCCCACAGGCCCTTGGCACCCACTCTGTTGCCAGAGGCAAGTCCTAGGCAGGACGCTCGAGCTTGTAGAGCCAGAGGGCCTCCAGCTTGGAAACCTGCTCAGGAACTCAGTGGCAGCCAGGCTTCCCCTTCCATGCTGGTCGGCTAGCAGATGGAGCCATCGCTCCACCGAGAAACTCTCTGCTTTGCCTTCAGCCGGGGAATCGCCTGGCTCAGCTCTCTCTGCCTCAAGCAGAAACTCGAGGGTGCACCCAGCCTGCAGAAAGAAGAGTGCCTTTTCCTGAGCACTGCTATGCTGGGGCAGCTCCCTGAGAGCCTCCTGGGGCCTTCTCTGCCCTCACACAGTCGTGCCATTCGGCCCACCCGGGGAGCAAAGGTCCCCCTCGGCAGGGCTCCGGGTACGGCCTGTGTGTGTTTTCAGGGCTGGGAAAGGGCAGATCCAGAAGCTGGGTGTGCGCTTGGGAATGGGGCCTGATGGGCATAGCCGGCCTTCCCGGGTCGGGAAGCAGGAGATCTGGGGCCTCCGAGCTGCATGCACATCCCCTCCCTGGATGCCCCTCTTGCTTCTTCTCTGCTGCCAAGCCTCTCTCACCACACGTGCGTCTCATCGGATGGAGCAGGCTGCTTGCCATTCTTGGGCAGGGAATCATCCCACACGCCTCGTTTCCTCGCAGGGGAGTGCACACTGACCCAGAGCCTCCAGAGGAGCTGCTGTCTCTCCAGCCACAAAGGCCTGCAGCCGAATCCCTGACAGCCTGCTGCATGGAGGGCTTCTATGGGAGAGGGCCATACGTCCCAGGCGGGTGCTCTCTGGCACACCGCTTTCCATGGGCAAACGCTGTGTGTGCCAAGTGTCTCCGGTGTGCAGAAAATGTAGCCCCGGGGCCCGAGGCGCAGGGAATCCTCTTTGGACCCAGAGCAATGTGCTAGGCAGGGCTCCCATGCTGGGAGAGCCTGCACTTCCCCAACTGTCCAAGGGCCTCAGGAGCACACCTCGAGGGAGCGTGGGTCTGACAGGCAGAACGGCCCGAGTGCGGAACGTGGATGGCAGGCCAAAGCCCTCCCTAGGGCCTGTGCTGGCCTAGGCCCCTGCCAGCCAGCAGGGCCTCGACAGAGCAGAGTTCATTCGAGTAGGCCCCAGGGGCTTGCCTGTGTGTCTCTTGCACTGCTGGGAAGCTGCAGGTCCAGAGGCTGTGTGTGCACGGGGCCCCTGGGGCCTGAGCACAAAACAGCCAGGACCCCACTCTCAAGCAGGACTCCTGCCACCTCTGCGCTGCCTGCCACGCCCCCTTGCTGCCCGCACTGTCTTCACTGCTGGCAGGCCTCTGTGTGCACAGCCCAGTCTATGCCAAGGGAACAAGGGGCTTGCTCGCCCCTTGCTAGGACCTCCTCCTACAGCACTCTGGACCAGGGCACACACGCCCCTGGACCAGCAGCCTGCGAGGAAGCTGCAGCTGAGCCAGCCACAAAGGCCAGCAGCCCTTGGCAGGGAGCCTTCTGCTAAGGACAGCTTTCCCACTCCAAAGGCCTGCAGGAGTGCCTGGAGGCTCAGGCCTGCAGCGTTTTCCATCCCAGAGCACTGGGTGCCCCAAGCCTCCCCTGCGGCTTCCGAGCACCCTCCAGCCCACAGGCCCTTGGCACCCACTCTGTTGCCAGAGGCAAGTCCTAGGCAGGACGCTCGAGCTTGTAGAGCCAGAGGGCCTCCAGCTTGGAAACCTGCTCAGGAACTCAGTGGCAGCCAGGCTTCCCCTTCCATGCTGGTCGGCTAGCAGATGGAGCCATCGCTCCACCGAGAAACTCTCTGCTTTGCCTTCAGCCGGGGAATCGCCTGGCTCAGCTCACTCTGCCTCAAGCAGAAACTCGAGGGTGCACCCAGCCTGCAGAAAGAAGAGTGCCTTTTCCTGAGCACTGCTATGCTGGGGCAGCTCCCTGAGAGCCTCCTGGGGCCTTCTCTGCCCTCACACAGTCGTGCCATTCGGCCCACCCGGGGAGCAAAGGTCCCCCTCGGCAGGGCTCCGGGTACGGCCTGTGTGTGTTTTCAGGGCTGGGAAAGGGCAGATCCAGAAGCTGGGTGTGCGCTTGGGAATGGGGCCTGATGGGCATAGCCGGCCTTCCCGGGTTGGGAAGCAGGAGATCTGGGGCCTCCGAGCTGCATGCACATCCCCTCCCTGGATGCCCCTCTTGCTTCTTCTCTGCTGCCAAGCCTCTCTCACCACACGTGCGTCTCATCGGATGGAGCAGGCTGCTTGCCATTCTTGGGCAGGGAATCATCCCACACGCCTCGTTTCCTCGCAGGGGAGTGCACACTGACCCAGAGCCTCCAGAGGAGCTGCTGTCTCTCCAGCCACAAAGGCCTGCAGCCGAATCCCTGACAGCCTGCTGCATGGAGGGCTTCTATGGGAGAGGGCCATACGTCCCAGGCGGGTGCTCTCTGGCACACCGCTTTCCATGGGCAAACGCTGTGTGTGCCAAGTGTCTCCGGTGTGCAGAAAATGTAGCCCCGGGGCCCGAGGCGCAGGGAATCCTCTTTGGACCCAGAGCAATGTGCTAGGCAGGCCTCCCATGCTGGGAGAGCCTCCACTTCCCCAACTGTCCAAGGGCCTCAGGAGCACACCTCGAGGGAGCGTGGGTCTGACAGGCAGAACGGCCCGAGTGCGGAACGTGGATGGCAGGCCAAAGCCCTCCCTAGGGCCTGTGCTGGCCTAGGCCCCTGCCAGCCAGCAGGGCCTCGACAGAGCAGAGTTCATTCGAGTAGGCCCCAGGGGCTTGCCTGTGTGTCTCTTGCACTGCTGGGAAGCTGCAGGTCCAGAGGCTGTGTGTGCACGGGGCCCCTGGGGCCTGAGCACAAAACAGCCAGGACCCCACTCTCCAGCAGGACTCCTGCCACCTCTGCGCTGCCTGCCACACCCCCTTGCTGCCCGCACTGTCTTCACTGCTGGCAGGCCTCTGTGTGCACAGCCCAGTCTATGCCAAGGGAACAAGGGGCTTGCTCGCCCCTTGCTAGGACCTCCTCCTACAGCACTCTGGACCAGGGCACACACGCCCCTGGACCAGCAGCCTGCGAGGAAGCTGCAGCTGAGCCAGCCACAAAGGCCAGCAGCCCTTGGCAGGGAGCCTTCTGCTAAGGACAGCTTTCCCACTCCAAAGGCCTGCAGGAGTGCCTGGAGGCTCAGGCCTGCAGCGTTTTCCATCCCAGAGCACTGGGTGCCCCAAGCCTCCCCTGCGGCTTCCGAGCACCCTCCAGCCCACAGGCCCTTGGCACCCACTCTGTTGCCAGAGGCAAGTCCTAGGCAGGACGCTCGAGCTTGTAGAGCCAGAGGGCCTCCAGCTTGGAAACCTGCTCAGGAACTCAGTGGCAGCCAGGCTTCCCCTTCCATGCTGGTCGGCTAGCAGATGGAGCCATCGCTCCACCGAGAAACTCTCTGCTTTGCCTTCAGCCGGGGAATCGCCTGGCTCAGCTCTCTCTGCCTCAAGCAGAAACTCGAGGGTGCACCCAGCCTGCAGAAAGAAGAGTGCCTTTTCCTGAGCACTGCTATGCTGGGGCAGCTCCCTGAGAGCCTCCTGGGGCCTTCTCTGCCCTCACACAGTCGTGCCATTCGGCCCACCCGGGGAGCAAAGGTCCCCCTCGGCAGGGCTCCGGGTACGGCCTGTGTGTGTTTTCAGGGCTGGGAAAGGGCAGATCCAGAAGCTGGGTGTGCGCTTGGGAATGGGGCCTGATGGGCATAGCCGGCCTTCCCGGGTTGGGAAGCAGGAGATCTGGGGCCTCCGAGCTGCATGCACATCCCCTCCCTGGATGCCCCTCTTGCTTCTTCTCTGCTGCCAAGCCTCGCTCACCACACGTGCGTCTCATCGAAAGGAGCAGGCTGCTTGCCATTCTTTGCAAGGGCCTCACCCCACAGGCCTCGTTTCCTCGAACAGGAGTGCACATTGACCCAGAGCCTCCAGAGGAGCTGCTGTCTCTCCAGCCACAAAGGCCTGCAGCCGAATCCCTGGCAGCCTGCTGCATGGAGGGCTTCTATGGGAGAGGGCCATACGTCCCAGGCGGGTGCTCTCTGGCACACCGCTTTCCATGGGCAAACGCTGTGTGTGCCAAGTGTCTCCGGTGTGCAGAAAATGTAGCCCCGGGGCCCGAGGCGCAGGGAATCCTCTTTGGACCCAGAGCAATGTGCTAGGCAGGCCTCCCATGCTGGGAGAGCCTCCACTTCCCCAACTGTCCAAGGGCCTCAGGAGCACACCTCGAGGGAGCGTGGGTCTGACAGGCAGAACGGCCCGAGTGCGGAACGTGGATGGCAGGCCAAAGCCATCCCTAGGGCCTGTGCTGGCCTAGGCCCCTGCCAGCCAGCAGGGCCTCGACAGAGCAGAGTTCATTCGAGTAGGCCCCAGGGGCTTGCCTGTGTGTCTCTTGCACTGCTGGGAAGCTGCAGGTCCAGAGGCTGTGTGTGCACGGGGCCCCTGGGGCCTGAGCACAAAACAGCCAGGACCCCACTCTCAAGCAGGACTCCTGCCACCTCTGCGCTGCCTGCCACACCCCCTTGCTGCCCGCACTGTCTTCACTGCTGGCAGGCCTCTGTGTGCACAGCCCAGTCTATGCCAAGGGAACAAGGGGCTTGCTCGCCCCTTGCTAGGACCTCCTCCTACAGCACTCTGGACCAGGGCACACACGCCCCTGGACCAGCAGCCTGCGAGGAAGCTGCAGCTGAGCCAGCCACAAAGGCCAGCAGCCCTTGGCAGGGAGCCTTCTGCTAAGGACAGCTTTCCCACTCCAAAGGCCTGCAGGAGTGCCTGGAGGCTCAGGCCTGCAGCGTTTTCCATCCCAGAGCACTGGGTGCCCCAAGCCTCCCCTGCGGCTTCCGAGCACCCTCCAGCCCACAGGCCCTTGGCACCCACTCTGTTGCCAGAGGCAAGTCCTAGGCAGGACGCTCGAGCTTGTAGAGCCAGAGGGCCTCCAGCTTGGAAACCTGCTCAGGAACTCAGTGGCAGCCAGGCTTCCCCTTCCATGCTGGTCGGCTAGCAGATGGAGCCATCGCTCCACCGAGAAACTCTCTGCTTTGCCTTCAGCCGGGGAATCGCCTGGCTCAGCTCTCTCTGCCTCAAGCAGAAACTCGAGGGTGCACCCAGCCTGCAGAAAGAAGAGTGCCTTTTCCTGAGCACTGCTATGCTGGGGCAGCTCCCTGAGAGCCTCCTGGGGCCTTCTCTGCCCTCACACAGTCGTGCCATTCGGCCCACCCGGGGAGCAAAGGTCCCCCTCGGCAGGGCTCCGGGTACGGCCTGTGTGTGTTTTCAGGGCTGGGAAAGGGCAGATCCAGAAGCTGGGTGTGCGCTTGGGAATGGGGCCTGATGGGCATAGCCGGCCTTCCCGGGTTGGGAAGCAGGAGATCTGGGGCCTCCGAGCTGCATGCACATCCCCTCCCTGGATGCCCCTCTTGCTTCTTCTCTGCTGCCAAGCCTCGCTCACCACACGTGCGTCTCATCGAAAGGAGCAGGCTGCTTGCCATTCTTTGCAAGGGCCTCACCCCACAGGCCTCGTTTCCTCGAACAGGAGTGCACATTGACCCAGAGCCTCCAGAGGAGCTGCTGTCTCTCCAGCCACAAAGGCCTGCAGCCGAATCCCTGGCAGCCTGCTGCATGGAGGGCTTCTATGGGAGAGGGCCATACGTCCCAGGCGGGTGCTCTCTGGCACACCGCTTTCCATGGGCAAACGCTGTGTGTGCCAAGTGTCTCCGGTGTGCAGAAAATGTAGCCCCGGGGCCCGAGGCGCAGGGAATCCTCTTTGGACCCAGAGCAATGTGCTAGGCAGGCCTCCCATGCTGGGAGAGCCTCCACTTCCCCAACTGTCCAAGGGCCTCAGGAGCACACCTCGAGGGAGCGTGGGTCTGACAGGCAGAACGGCCCGAGTGCGGAACGTGGATGGCAGGCCAAAGCCCTCCCTAGGGCCTGTGCTGGCCTAGGCCCCTGCCAGCCAGCAGGGCCTCGACAGAGCAGAGTTCATTCGAGTAGGCCCCAGGGGCTTGCCTGTGTGTCTCTTGCACTGCTGGGAAGCTGCAGGTCCAGAGGCTGTGTGTGCACGGGGCCCCTGGGGCCTGAGCACAAAACAGCCAGGACCCCACTCTCCAGCAGGACTCCTGCCACCTCTGCGCTGCCTGCCACACCCCCTTGCTGCCCGCACTGTCTTCACTGCTGGCAGGCCTCTGTGTGCACAGCCCAGTCTATGCCAAGGGAACAAGGGGCTTGCTCGCCCCTTGCTAGGACCTCCTCCTACAGCACTCTGGACCAGGGCACACACGCCCCTGGACCAGCAGCCTGCGAGGAAGCTGCAGCTGAGCCAGCCACAAAGGCCAGCAGCCCTTGGCAGGGAGCCTTCTGCTAAGGACAGCTTTCCCACTCCAAAGGCCTGCAGGAGTGCCTGGAGGCTCAGGCCTGCAGCGTTTTCCATCCCAGAGCACTGGGTGCCCCAAGCCTCCCCTGCGGCTTCCGAGCACCCTCCAGCCCACAGGCCCTTGGCACCCACTCTGTTGCCAGAGGCAAGTCCTAGGCAGGACGCTCGAGCTTGTAGAGCCAGAGGGCCTCCAGCTTGGAAACCTGCTCAGGAACTCAGTGGCAGCCAGGCTTCCCCTTCCATGCTGGTCGGCTAGCAGATGGAGCCATCGCTCCACCGAGAAACTCTCTGCTTTGCCTTCAGCCGGGGAATCGCCTGGCTCAGCTCTCTCTGCCTCAAGCAGAAACTCGAGGGTGCACCCAGCCTGCAGAAAGAAGAGTGCCTTTTCCTGAGCACTGCTATGCTGGGGCAGCTCCCTGAGAGCCTCCTGGGGCCTTCTCTGCCCTCACACAGTCGTGCCATTCGGCCCACCCGGGGAGCAAAGGTCCCCCTCGGCAGGGCTCCGGGTACGGCCTGTGTGTGTTTTCAGGGCTGGGAAAGGGCAGATCCAGAAGCTGGGTGTGCGCTTGGGAATGGGGCCTGATGGGCATAGCCGGCCTTCCCGGGTTGGGAAGCAGGAGATCTGGGGCCTCCGAGCTGCATGCACATCCCCTCCCTGGATGCCCCTCTTGCTTCTTCTCTGCTGCCAAGCCTCGCTCACCACACGTGCGTCTCATCGAAAGGAGCAGGCTGCTTGCCATTCTTTGCAAGGGCCTCACCCCACAGGCCTCGTTTCCTCGAACAGGAGTGCACATTGACCCAGAGCCTCCAGAGGAGCTGCTGTCTCTCCAGCCACAAAGGCCTGCAGCCGAATCCCTGGCAGCCTGCTGCATGGAGGGCTTCTATGGGAGAGGGCCATACGTCCCAGGCGGGTGCTCTCTGGCACACCGCTTTCCATGGGCAAACGCTGTGTGTGCCAAGTGTCTCCGGTGTGCAGAAAATGTAGCCCCGGGGCCCGAGGCGCAGGGAATCCTCTTTGGACCCAGAGCAATGTGCTAGGCAGGCCTCCCATGCTGGGAGAGCCTCCACTTCCCCAACTGTCCAAGGGCCTCAGGAGCACACCTCGAGGGAGCGTGGGTCTGACAGGCAGAACGGCCCGAGTGCGGAACGTGGATGGCAGGCCAAAGCCATCCCTAGGGCCTGTGCTGGCCTAGGCCCCTGCCAGCCAGCAGGGCCTCGACAGAGCAGAGTTCATTCGAGTAGGCCCCAGGGGCTTGCCTGTGTGTCTCTTGCACTGCTGGGAAGCTGCAGGTCCAGAGGCTGTGTGTGCACGGGGCCCCTGGGGCCTGAGCACAAAACAGCCAGGACCCCACTCTCAAGCAGGACTCCTGCCACCTCTGCGCTGCCTGCCACACCCCCTTGCTGCCCGCACTGTCTTCACTGCTGGCAGGCCTCTGTGTGCACAGCCCAGTCTATGCCAAGGGAACAAGGGGCTTGCTCGCCCCTTGCTAGGACCTCCTCCTACAGCACTCTGGACCAGGGCACACACGCCCCTGGACCAGCAGCCTGCGAGGAAGCTGCAGCTGAGCCAGCCACAAAGGCCAGCAGCCCTTGGCAGGGAGCCTTCTGCTAAGGACAGCTTTCCCACTCCAAAGGCCTGCAGGAGTGCCTGGAGGCTCAGGCCTGCAGCGTTTTCCATCCCAGAGCACTGGGTGCCCCAAGCCTCCCCTGCGGCTTCCGAGCACCCTCCAGCCCACAGGCCCTTGGCACCCACTCTGTTGCCAGAGGCAAGTCCTAGGCAGGACGCTCGAGCTTGTAGAGCCAGAGGGCCTCCAGCTTGGAAACCTGCTCAGGAACTCAGTGGCAGCCAGGCTTCCCCTTCCATGCTGGTCGGCTAGCAGATGGAGCCATCGCTCCACCGAGAAACTCTCTGCTTTGCCTTCAGCCGGGGAATCGCCTGGCTCAGCTCTCTCTGCCTCAAGCAGAAACTCGAGGGTGCACCCAGCCTGCAGAAAGAAGAGTGCCTTTTCCTGAGCACTGCTATGCTGGCGCAGCTCCCTGAGAGCCTCCTGGGGCCTTCTCTGCCCTCACACAGTCGTGCCATTCGGCCCACCCGGGGAGCAAAGGGCCCCCTCGGCAGGGCTCCGGGTACGGCCTGTGTGTGTTTTCAGGGCTGGGAAAGGGCAGATCCAGAAGCTGGGTGTGCGCTTGGGAATGGGGCCTGATGGGCATAGCCGGCCTTCCCGGGTTGGGAAGCAGGAGATCTGGGGCCTCCGAGCTGCATGCACATCCCCTCCCTGGATGCCCCTCTTGCTTCTTCTCTGCTGCCAAGCCTCTCTCACCACACGTGCGTCTCATCGGATGGAGCAGGCTGCTTGCCATTCTTGGGCAGGGAATCATCCCACACGCCTCGTTTCCTCGCAGGGGAGTGCACACTGACCCAGAGCCTCCAGAGGAGCTGCTGTCTCTCCAGCCACAAAGGCCTGCAGCCGAATCCCTGACAGCCTGCTGCATGGAGGGCTTCTATGGGAGAGGGCCATACGTCCCAGGCGGGTGCTCTCTGGCACACCGCTTTCCATGGGCAAACGCTGTGTGTGCCAAGTGTCTCCGGTGTGCAGAAAATGTAGCCCCGGGGCCCGAGGCGCAGGGAATCCTCTTTGGACCCAGAGCAATGTGCTAGGCAGGCCTCCCATGCTGGGAGAGCCTCCACTTCCCCAACTGTCCAAGGGCCTCAGGAGCACACCTCGAGGGAGCGTGGGTCTGACAGGCAGAACGGCCCGAGTGCGGAACGTGGATGGCAGGCCAAAGCCCTCCCTAGGGCCTGTGCTGGCCTAGGCCCCTGCCAGCCAGCAGGGCCTCGACAGAGCAGAGTTCATTCGAGTAGGCCCCAGGGGCTTGCCTGTGTGTCTCTTGCACTGCTGGGAAGCTGCAGGTCCAGAGGCTGTGTGTGCACGGGGCCCCTGGGGCCTGAGCACAAAACAGCCAGGACCCCACTCTCAAGCAGGACTCCTGCCACCTCTGCGCTGCCTGCCACACCCCCTTGCTGCCCGCACTGTCTTCACTGCTGGCAGGCCTCTGTGTGCACAGCCCAGTCTATGCCAAGGGAACAAGGGGCTTGCTCGCCCCTTGCTAGGACCTCCTCCTACAGCACTCTGGACCAGGGCACACACGCCCCTGGACCAGCAGCCTGCGAGGAAGCTGCAGCTGAGCCAGCCACAAAGGCCAGCAGCCCTTGGCAGGGAGCCTTCTGCTAAGGACAGCTTTCCCACTCCAAAGGCCTGCAGGAGTGCCTGGAGGCTCAGGCCTGCAGCGTTTTCCATCCCAGAGCACTGGGTGCCCCAAGCCTCCCCTGCGGCTTCCGAGCACCCTCCAGCCCACAGGCCCTTGGCACCCACTCTGTTGCCAGAGGCAAGTCCTAGGCAGGACGCTCGAGCTTGTAGAGCCAGAGGGCCTCCAGCTTGGAAACCTGCTCAGGAACTCAGTGGCAGCCAGGCTTCCCCTTCCATGCTGGTCGGCTAGCAGATGGAGCCATCGCTCCACCGAGAAACTCTCTGCTTTGCCTTCAGCCGGGGAATCGCCTGGCTCAGCTCTCTCTGCCTCAAGCAGAAACTCGAGGGTGCACCCAGCCTGCAGAAAGAAGAGTGCCTTTTCCTGAGCACTGCTATGCTGGGGCAGCTCCCTGAGAGCCTCCTGGGGCCTTCTCTGCCCTCACACAGTCGTGCCATTCGGCCCACCCGGGGAGCAAAGGTCCCCCTCGGCAGGGCTCCGGGTACGGCCTGTGTGTGTTTTCAGGGCTGGGAAAGGGCAGATCCAGAAGCTGGGTGTGCGCTTGGGAATGGGGCCTGATGGGCATAGCCGGCCTTCCCGGGTTGGGAAGCAGGAGATCTGGGGCCTCCGAGCTGCATGCACATCCCCTCCCTGGATGCCCCTCTTGCTTCTTCTCTGCTGCCAAGCCTCGCTCACCACACGTGCGTCTCATCGAAAGGAGCAGGCTGCTTGCCATTCTTTGCAAGGGCCTCACCCCACAGGCCTCGTTTCCTCGAACAGGAGTGCACATTGACCCAGAGCCTCCAGAGGAGCTGCTGTCTCTCCAGCCACAAAGGCCTGCAGCCGAATCCCTGGCAGCCGCTGCATGGAGGGCTTCTATGGGAGAGGGCCATACGTCCCAGGCGGGTGCTCTCTGGCACACCGCTTTCCATGGGCAAACGCTGTGTGTGCCAAGTGTCTCTGGTGTGCAGAAAATGTAGCCCCGGGGCCCGAGGCGCAGGGAATCCTCTTTGGACCCAGAGCAATGTGCTAGGCAGGCCTCCCATGCTGGGAGAGCCTCCACTTCCCCAACTGTCCAAGGGCCTCAGGAGCACACCTCGAGGGAGCGTGGGTCTGACAGGCAGAACGGCCCGAGTGCGGAACGTGGATGGCAGGCCAAAGCCCTCCCTAGGGCCTGTGCTGGCCTAGGCCCCTGCCAGCCAGCAGGGCCTCGACAGAGCAGAGTTCATTCGAGTAGGCCCCAGGGGCTTGCCTGTGTGTCTCTTGCACTGCTGGGAAGCTGCAGGTCCAGAGGCTGTGTGTGCACGGGGCCCCTGGGGCCTGAGCACAAAACAGCCAGGACCCCACTCTCAAGCAGGACTCCTGCCACCTCTGCGCTGCCTGCCACGCCCCCTTGCTGCCCGCACTGTCTTCACTGCTGGCAGGCCTCTGTGTGCACAGCCCAGTCTATGCCAAGGGAACAAGGGGCTTGCTCGCCCCTTGCTAGGACCTCCTCCTACAGCACTCTGGACCAGGGCACACACGCCCCTGGACCAGCAGCCTGCGAGGAAGCTGCAGCTGAGCCAGCCACAAAGGCCAGCAGCCCTTGGCAGGGAGCCTTCTGCTAAGGACAGCTTTCCCACTCCAAAGGCCTGCAGGAGTGCCTGGAGGCTCAGGCCTGCAGCGTTTTCCATCCCAGAGCACTGGGTGCCCCAAGCCTCCCCTGCGGCTTCCGAGCACCCTCCAGCCCACAGGCCCTTGGCACCCACTCTGTTGCCAGAGGCAAGTCCTAGGCAGGACGCTCGAGCTTGTAGAGCCAGAGGGCCTCCAGCTTGGAAACCTGCTCAGGAACTCAGTGGCAGCCAGGCTTCCCCTTCCATGCTGGTCGGCTAGCAGATGGAGCCATCGCTCCACCGAGAAACTCTCTGCTTTGCCTTCAGCCGGGGAATCGCCTGGCTCAGCTCACTCTGCCTCAAGCAGAAACTCGAGGGTGCACCCAGCCTGCAGAAAGAAGAGTGCCTTTTCCTGAGCACTGCTATGCTGGGGCAGCTCCCTGAGAGCCTCCTGGGGCCTTCTCTGCCCTCACACAGTCGTGCCATTCGGCCCACCCGGGGAGCAAAGGTCCCCCTCGGCAGGGCTCCGGGTACGGCCTGTGTGTGTTTTCAGGGCTGGGAAAGGGCAGATCCAGAAGCTGGGTGTGCGCTTGGGAATGGGGCCTGATGGGCATAGCCGGCCTTCCCGGGTTGGGAAGCAGGAGATCTGGGGCCTCCGAGCTGCATGCACATCCCCTCCCTGGATGCCCCTCTTGCTTCTTCTCTGCTGCCAAGCCTCTCTCACCACACGTGCGTCTCATCGGATGGAGCAGGCTGCTTGCCATTCTTGGGCAGGGAATCATCCCACACGCCTCGTTTCCTCGCAGGGGAGTGCACACTGACCCAGAGCCTCCAGAGGAGCTGCTGTCTCTCCAGCCACAAAGGCCTGCAGCCGAATCCCTGACAGCCTGCTGCATGGAGGGCTTCTATGGGAGAGGGCCATACGTCCCAGGCGGGTGCTCTCTGGCACACCGCTTTCCATGGGCAAACGCTGTGTGTGCCAAGTGTCTCCGGTGTGCAGAAAATGTAGCCCCGGGGCCCGAGGCGCAGGGAATCCTCTTTGGACCCAGAGCAATGTGCTAGGCAGGCCTCCCATGCTGGGAGAGCCTCCACTTCCCCAACTGTCCAAGGGCCTCAGGAGCACACCTCGAGGGAGCGTGGGTCTGACAGGCAGAACGGCCCGAGTGCGGAACGTGGATGGCAGGCCAAAGCCCTCCCTAGGGCCTGTGCTGGCCTAGGCCCCTGCCAGCCAGCAGGGCCTCGACAGAGCAGAGTTCATTCGAGTAGGCCCCAGGGGCTTGCCTGTGTGTCTCTTGCACTGCTGGGAAGCTGCAGCTCCAGAGGCTGTGTGTGCACGGGGCCCCTGGGGCCTGAGCACAAAACAGCCAGGACCCCACTCTCCAGCAGGACTCCTGCCACCTCTGCGCTGCCTGCCACACCCCCTTGCTGCCCGCACTGTCTTCACTGCTGGCAGGCCTCTGTGTGCACAGCCCAGTCTATGCCAAGGGAACAAGGGGCTTGCTCGCCCCTTGCTAGGACCTCCTCCTACAGCACTCTGGACCAGGGCACACACGCCCCTGGACCAGCAGCCTGCGAGGAAGCTGCAGCTGAGCCAGCCACAAAGGCCAGCAGCCCTTGGCAGGGAGCCTTCTGCTAAGGACAGCTTTCCCACTCCAAAGGCCTGCAGGAGTGCCTGGAGGCTCAGGCCTGCAGCGTTTTCCATCCCAGAGCACTGGGTGCCCCAAGCCTCCCCTGCGGCTTCCGAGCACCCTCCAGCCCACAGGCCCTTGGCACCCACTCTGTTGCCAGAGGCAAGTCCTAGGCAGGACGCTCGAGCTTGTAGAGCCAGAGGGCCTCCAGCTTGGAAACCTGCTCAGGAACTCAGTGGCAGCCAGGCTTCCCCTTCCATGCTGGTCGGCTAGCAGATGGAGCCATCGCTCCACCGAGAAACTCTCTGCTTTGCCTTCAGCCGGGGAATCGCCTGGCTCAGCTCTCTCTGCCTCAAGCAGAAACTCGAGGGTGCACCCAGCCTGCAGAAAGAAGAGTGCCTTTTCCTGAGCACTGCTATGCTGGGGCAGCTCCCTGAGAGCCTCCTGGGGCCTTCTCTGCCCTCACACAGTCGTGCCATTCGGCCCACCCGGGGAGCAAAGGTCCCCCTCGGCAGGGCTCCGGGTACGGCCTGTGTGTGTTTTCAGGGCTGGGAAAGGGCAGATCCAGAAGCTGGGTGTGCGCTTGGGAATGGGGCCTGATGGGCATAGCCGGCCTTCCCGGGTTGGGAAGCAGGAGATCTGGGGCCTCCGAGCTGCATGCACATCCCCTCCCTGGATGCCCCTCTTGCTTCTTCTCTGCTGCCAAGCCTCGCTCACCACACGTGCGTCTCATCGAAAGGAGCAGGCTGCTTGCCATTCTTTGCAAGGGCCTCACCCCACAGGCCTCGTTTCCTCGAACAGGAGTGCACATTGACCCAGAGCCTCCAGAGGAGCTGCTGTCTCTCCAGCCACAAAGGCCTGCAGCCGAATCCCTGGCAGCCTGCTGCATGGAGGGCTTCTATGGGAGAGGGCCATACGTCCCAGGCGGGTGCTCTCTGGCACACCGCTTTCCATGGGCAAACGCTGTGTGTGCCAAGTGTCTCCGGTGTGCAGAAAATGTAGCCCCGGGGCCCGAGGCGCAGGGAATCCTCTTTGGACCCAGAGCAATGTGCTAGGCAGGCCTCCCATGCTGGGAGAGCCTCCACTTCCCCAACTGTCCAAGGGCCTCAGGAGCACACCTCGAGGGAGCGTGGGTCTGACAGGCAGAACGGCCCGAGTGCGGAACGTGGATGGCAGGCCAAAGCCCTCCCTAGGGCCTGTGCTGGCCTAGGCCCCTGCCAGCCAGCAGGGCCTCGACAGAGCAGAGTTCATTCTAGTAGGCCCCAGGGGCTTGCCTGTGTGTCTCTTGCACTGCTGGGAAGCTGCAGGTCCAGAGGCTGTGTGTGCACGGGGCCCCTGGGGCCTGAGCACAAAACAGCCAGGACCCCACTCTCAAGCAGGACTCCTGCCACCTCTGCGCTGCCTGCCACACCCCCTTGCTGCCCGCACTGTCTTCACTGCTGGCAGGCCTCTGTGTGCACAGCCCAGTCTATGCCAAGGGAACAAGGGGCTTGCTCGCCCCTTGCTAGGACCTCCTCCTACAGCACTCTGGACCAGGGCACACACGCCCCTGGACCAGCAGCCTGCGAGGAAGCTGCAGCTGAGCCAGCCACAAAGGCCAGCAGCCCTTGGCAGGGAGCCTTCTGCTAAGGACAGCTTTCCCACTCCAAAGGCCTGCAGGAGTGCCTGGAGGCTCAGGCCTGCAGCGTTTTCCATCCCAGAGCACTGGGTGCCCCAAGCCTCCCCTGCGGCTTCCGAGCACCCTCCAGCCCACAGGCCCTTGGCACCCACTCTGTTGCCAGAGGCAAGTCCTAGGCAGGACGCTCGAGCTTGTAGAGCCAGAGGGCCTCCAGCTTGGAAACCTGCTCAGGAACTCAGTGGCAGCCAGGCTTCCCCTTCCATGCTGGTCGGCTAGCAGATGGAGCCATCGCTCCACCGAGAAACTCTCTGCTTTGCCTTCAGCCGGGGAATCGCCTGGCTCAGCTCTCTCTGCCTCAAGCAGAAACTCGAGGGTGCACCCAGCCTGCAGAAAGAAGAGTGCCTTTTCCTGAGCACTGCTATGCTGGCGCAGCTCCCTGAGAGCCTCCTGGGGCCTTCTCTGCCCTCACACAGTCGTGCCATTCGGCCCACCCGGGGAGCAAAGGGCCCCCTCGGCAGGGCTCCGGGTACGGCCTGTGTGTGTTTTCAGGGCTGGGAAAGGGCAGATCCAGAAGCTGGGTGTGCGCTTGGGAATGGGGCCTGATGGGCATAGCCGGCCTTCCCGGGTTGGGAAGCAGGAGATCTGGGGCCTCCGAGCTGCATGCACATCCCCTCCCTGGATGCCCCTCTTGCTTCTTCTCTGCTGCCAAGCCTCTCTCACCACACGTGCGTCTCATCGGATGGAGCAGGCTGCTTGCCATTCTTGGGCAGGGAATCATCCCACACGCCTCGTTTCCTCGCAGGGGAGTGCACACTGACCCAGAGCCTCCAGAGGAGCTGCTGTCTCTCCAGCCACAAAGGCCTGCAGCCGAATCCCTGACAGCCTGCTGCATGGAGGGCTTCTATGGGAGAGGGCCATACGTCCCAGGCGGGTGCTCTCTGGCACACCGCTTTCCATGGGCAAACGCTGTGTGTGCCAAGTGTCTCCGGTGTGCAGAAAATGTAGCCCCGGGGCCCGAGGCGCAGGGAATCCTCTTTGGACCCAGAGCAATGTGCTAGGCAGGCCTCCCATGCTGGGAGAGCCTCCACTTCCCCAACTGTCCAAGGGCCTCAGGAGCACACCTCGAGGGAGCGTGGGTCTGACAGGCAGAACGGCCCGAGTGCGGAACGTGGATGGCAGGCCAAAGCCATCCCTAGGGCCTGTGCTGGCCTAGGCCCCTGCCAGCCAGCAGGGCCTCGACAGAGCAGAGTTCATTCGAGTAGGCCCCAGGGGCTTGCCTGTGTGTCTCTTGCACTGCTGGGAAGCTGCAGGTCCAGAGGCTGTGTGTGCACGGGGCCCCTGGGGCCTGAGCACAAAACAGCCAGGACCCCACTCTCAAGCAGGACTCCTGCCACCTCTGCGCTGCCTGCCACACCCCCTTGCTGCCCGCACTGTCTTCACTGCTGGCAGGCCTCTGTGTGCACAGCCCAGTCTATGCCAAGGGAACAAGGGGCTTGCTCGCCCCTTGCTAGGACCTCCTCCTACAGCACTCTGGACCAGGGCACACACGCCCCTGGACCAGCAGCCTGCGAGGAAGCTGCAGCTGAGCCAGCCACAAAGGCCAGCAGCCCTTGGCAGGGAGCCTTCTGCTAAGGACAGCTTTCCCACTCCAAAGGCCTGCAGGAGTGCCTGGAGGCTCAGGCCTGCAGCGTTTTCCATCCCAGAGCACTGGGTGCCCCAAGCCTCCCCTGCGGCTTCCGAGCACCCTCCAGCCCACAGGCCCTTGGCACCCACTCTGTTGCCAGAGGCAAGTCCTAGGCAGGACGCTCGAGCTTGTAGAGCCAGAGGGCCTCCAGCTTGGAAACCTGCTCAGGAACTCAGTGGCAGCCAGGCTTCCCCTTCCATGCTGGTCGGCTAGCAGATGGAGCCATCGCTCCACCGAGAAACTCTCTGCTTTGCCTTCAGCCGGGGAATCGCCTGGCTCAGCTCTCTCTGCCTCAAGCAGAAACTCGAGGGTGCACCCAGCCTGCAGAAAGAAGAGTGCCTTTTCCTGAGCACTGCTATGCTGGGGCAGCTCCCTGAGAGCCTCCTGGGGCCTTCTCTGCCCTCACACAGTCGTGCCATTCGGCCCACCCGGGGAGCAAAGGTCCCCCTCGGCAGGGCTCCGGGTACGGCCTGTGTGTGTTTTCAGGGCTGGGAAAGGGCAGATCCAGAAGCTGGGTGTGCGCTTGGGAATGGGGCCTGATGGGCATAGCCGGCCTTCCCGGGTTGGGAAGCAGGAGATCTGGGGCCTCCGAGCTGCATGCACATCCCCTCCCTGGATGCCCCTCTTGCTTCTTCTCTGCTGCCAAGCCTCTCTCACCACACGTGCGTCTCATCGGATGGAGCAGGCTGCTTGCCATTCTTGGGCAGGGAATCATCCCACACGCCTCGTTTCCTCGCAGGGGAGTGCACACTGACCCAGAGCCTCCAGAGGAGCTGCTGTCTCTCCAGCCACAAAGGCCTGCAGCCGAATCCCTGACAGCCTGCTGCATGGAGGGCTTCTATGGGAGAGGGCCATACGTCCCAGGCGGGTGCTCTCTGGCACACCGCTTTCCATGGGCAAACGCTGTGTGTGCCAAGTGTCTCCGGTGTGCAGAAAATGTAGCCCCGGGGCCCGAGGCGCAGGGAATCCTCTTTGGACCCAGAGCAATGTGCTAGGCAGGCCTCCCATGCTGGGAGAGCCTCCACTTCCCCAACTGTCCAAGGGCCTCAGGAGCACACCTCGAGGGAGCGTGGGTCTGACAGGCAGAACGGCCCGAGTGCGGAACGTGGATGGCAGGCCAAAGCCCTCCCTAGGGCCTGTGCTGGCCTAGGCCCCTGCCAGCCAGCAGGGCCTCGACAGAGCAGAGTTCATTCGAGTAGGCCCCAGGGGCTTGCCTGTGTGTCTCTTGCACTGCTGGGAAGCTGCAGGTCCAGAGGCTGTGTGTGCACGGGGCCCCTGGGGCCTGAGCACAAAACAGCCAGGACCCCACTCTCAAGCAGGACTCCTGCCACCTCTGCGCTGCCTGCCACACCCCCTTGCTGCCCGCACTGTCTTCACTGCTGGCAGGCCTCTGTGTGCACAGCCCAGTCTATGCCAAGGGAACAAGGGGCTTGCTCGCCCCTTGCTAGGACCTCCTCCTACAGCACTCTGGACCAGGGCACACACGCCCCTGGACCAGCAGCCTGCGAGGAAGCTGCAGCTGAGCCAGCCACAAAGGCCAGCAGCCCTTGGCAGGGAGCCTTCTGCTAAGGACAGCTTTCCCACTCCAAAGGCCTGCAGGAGTGCCTAGAGGCTCAGGCCTGCAGCGTTTTCCATCCCAGAGCACTGGGTGCCCCAAGCCTCCCCTGCGGCTTCCGAGCACCCTCCAGCCCACAGGCCCTTGGCACCCACTCTGTTGCCAGAGGCAAGTCCTAGGCAGGACGCTCGAGCTTGTAGAGCCAGAGGGCCTCCAGCTTGGAAACCTGCTCAGGAACTCAGTGGCAGCCAGGCTTCCCCTTCCATGCTGGTCGGCTAGCAGATGGAGCCATCGCTCCACCGAGAAACTCTCTGCTTTGCCTTCAGCCGGGGAATCGCCTGGCTCAGCTCTCTCTGCCTCAAGCAGAAACTCGAGGGTGCACCCAGCCTGCAGAAAGAAGAGTGCCTTTTCCTGAGCACTGCTATGCTGGGGCAGCTCCCTGAGAGCCTCCTGGGGCCTTCTCTGCCCTCACACAGTCGTGCCATTCGGCCCACCCGGGGAGCAAAGGTCCCCCTCGGCAGGGCTCCGGGTACGGCCTGTGTGTGTTTTCAGGGCTGGGAAAGGGCAGATCCAGAAGCTGGGTGTGCGCTTGGGAATGGGGCCTGATGGGCATAGCCGGCCTTCCCGGGTTGGGAAGCAGGAGATCTGGGGCCTCCGAGCTGCATGCACATCCCCTCCCTGGATGCCCCTCTTGCTTCTTCTCTGCTGCCAAGCCTCGCTCACCACACGTGCGTCTCATCGAAAGGAGCAGGCTGCTTGCCATTCTTTGCAAGGGCCTCACCCCACAGGCCTCGTTTCCTCGAACAGGAGTGCACATTGACCCAGAGCCTCCAGAGGAGCTGCTGTCTCTCCAGCCACAAAGGCCTGCAGCCGAATCCCTGGCAGCCGCTGCATGGAGGGCTTCTATGGGAGAGGGCCATACGTCCCAGGCGGGTGCTCTCTGGCACACCGCTTTCCATGGGCAAACGCTGTGTGTGCCAAGTGTCTCTGGTGTGCAGAAAATGTAGCCCCGGGGCCCGAGGCGCAGGGAATCCTCTTTGGACCCAGAGCAATGTGCTAGGCAGGCCTCCCATGCTGGGAGAGCCTCCACTTCCCCAACTGTCCAAGGGCCTCAGGAGCACACCTCGAGGGAGCGTGGGTCTGACAGGCAGAACGGCCCGAGTGCGGAACGTGGATGGCAGGCCAAAGCCATCCCTAGGGCCTGTGCTGGCCTAGGCCCCTGCCAGCCAGCAGGGCCTCGACAGAGCAGAGTTCATTCGAGTAGGCCCCAGGGGCTTGCCTGTGTGTCTCTTGCACTGCTGGGAAGCTGCAGGTCCAGAGGCTGTGTGTGCACGGGGCCCCTGGGGCCTGAGCACAAAACAGCCAGGACCCCACTCTCCAGCAGGACTCCTGCCACCTCTGCGCTGCCTGCCACACCCCCTTGCTGCCCGCACTGTCTTCACTGCTGGCAGGCCTCTGTGTGCACAGCCCAGTCTATGCCAAGGGAACAAGGGGCTTGCTCGCCCCTTGCTAGGACCTCCTCCTACAGCACTCTGGACCAGGGCACACACGCCCCTGGACCAGCAGCCTGCGAGGAAGCTGCAGCTGAGCCAGCCACAAAGGCCAGCAGCCCTTGGCAGGGAGCCTTCTGCTAAGGACAGCTTTCCCACTCCAAAGGCCTGCAGGAGTGCCTGGAGGCTCAGGCCTGCAGCGTTTTCCATCCCAGAGCACTGGGTGCCCCAAGCCTCCCCTGCGGCTTCCGAGCACCCTCCAGCCCACAGGCCCTTGGCACCCACTCTGTTGCCAGAGGCAAGTCCTAGGCAGGACGCTCGAGCTTGTAGAGCCAGAGGGCCTCCAGCTTGGAAACCTGCTCAGGAACTCAGTGGCAGCCAGGCTTCCCCTTCCATGCTGGTCGGCTAGCAGATGGAGCCATCGCTCCACCGAGAAACTCTCTGCTTTGCCTTCAGCCGGGGAATCGCCTGGCTCAGCTCTCTCTGCCTCAAGCAGAAACTCGAGGGTGCACCCAGCCTGCAGAAAGAAGAGTGCCTTTTCCTGAGCACTGCTATGCTGGGGCAGCTCCCTGAGAGCCTCCTGGGGCCTTCTCTGCCCTCACACAGTCGTGCCATTCGGCCCACCCGGGGAGCAAAGGTCCCCCTCGGCAGGGCTCCGGGTACGGCCTGTGTGTGTTTTCAGGGCTGGGAAAGGGCAGATCCAGAAGCTGGGTGTGCGCTTGGGAATGGGGCCTGATGGGCATAGCCGGCCTTCCCGGGTTGGGAAGCAGGAGATCTGGGGCCTCCGAGCTGCATGCACATCCCCTCCCTGGATGCCCCTCTTGCTTCTTCTCTGCTGCCAAGCCTCGCTCACCACACGTGCGTCTCATCGGATGGAGCAGGCTGCTTGCCATTCTTGGGCAGGGAATCATCCCACACGCCTCGTTTCCTCGCAGGGGAGTGCACACTGACCCAGAGCCTCCAGAGGAGCTGCTGTCTCTCCAGCCACAAAGGCCTGCAGCCGAATCCCTGACAGCCTGCTGCATGGAGGGCTTCTATGGGAGAGGGCCATACGTCCCAGGCGGGTGCTCTCTGGCACACCGCTTTCCATGGGCAAACGCTGTGTGTGCCAAGTGTCTCCGGTGTGCAGAAAATGTAGCCCCGGGGCCCGAGGCGCAGGGAATCCTCTTTGGACCCAGAGCAATGTGCTAGGCAGGCCTCCCATGCTGGGAGAGCCTCCACTTCCCCAACTGTCCAAGGGCCTCAGGAGCACACCTCGAGGGAGCGTGGGTCTGACAGGCAGAACGGCCCGAGTGCGGAACGTGGATGGCAGGCCAAAGCCATCCCTAGGGCCTGTGCTGGCCTAGGCCCCTGCCAGCCAGCAGGGCCTCGACAGAGCAGAGTTCATTCGAGTAGGCCCCAGGGGCTTGCCTGTGTGTCTCTTGCACTGCTGGGAAGCTGCAGGTCCAGAGGCTGTGTGTGCACGGGGCCCCTGGGGCCTGAGCACAAAACAGCCAGGACCCCACTCTCCAGCAGGACTCCTGCCACCTCTGCGCTGCCTGCCACACCCCCTTGCTGCCCGCACTGTCTTCACTGCTGGCAGGCCTCTGTGTGCACAGCCCAGTCTATGCCAAGGGAACAAGGGGCTTGCTCGCCCCTTGCTAGGACCTCCTCCTACAGCACTCTGGACCAGGGCACACACGCCCCTGGACCAGCAGCCTGCGAGGAAGCTGCAGCTGAGCCAGCCACAAAGGCCAGCAGCCCTTGGCAGGGAGCCTTCTGCTAAGGACAGCTTTCCCACTCCAAAGGCCTGCAGGAGTGCCTGGAGGCTCAGGCCTGCAGCGTTTTCCATCCCAGAGCACTGGGTGCCCCAAGCCTCCCCTGCGGCTTCCGAGCACCCTCCAGCCCACAGGCCCTTGGCACCCACTCTGTTGCCAGAGGCAAGTCCTAGGCAGGACGCTCGAGCTTGTAGAGCCAGAGGGCCTCCAGCTTGGAAACCTGCTCAGGAACTCAGTGGCAGCCAGGCTTCCCCTTCCATGCTGGTCGGCTAGCAGATGGAGCCATCGCTCCACCGAGAAACTCTCTGCTTTGCCTTCAGCCGGGGAATCGCCTGGCTCAGCTCTCTCTGCCTCAAGCAGAAACTCGAGGGTGCACCCAGCCTGCAGAAAGAAGAGTGCCTTTTCCTGAGCACTGCTATGCTGGGGCAGCTCCCTGAGAGCCTCCTGGGGCCTTCTCTGCCCTCACACAGTCGTGCCATTCGGCCCACCCGGGGAGCAAAGGTCCCCCTCGGCAGGGCTCCGGGTACGGCCTGTGTGTGTTTTCAGGGCTGGGAAAGGGCAGATCCAGAAGCTGGGTGTGCGCTTGGGAATGGGGCCTGATGGGCATAGCCGGCCTTCCCGGGTCGGGAAGCAGGAGATCTGGGGCCTCCGAGCTGCATGCACATCCCCTCCCTGGATGCCCCTCTTGCTTCTTCTCTGCTGCCAAGCCTCTCTCACCACACGTGCGTCTCATCGGATGGAGCAGGCTGCTTGCCATTCTTGGGCAGGGAATCATCCCACACGCCTCGTTTCCTCGCAGGGGAGTGCACACTGACCCAGAGCCTCCAGAGGAGCTGCTGTCTCTCCAGCCACAAAGGCCTGCAGCCGAATCCCTGACAGCCTGCTGCATGGAGGGCTTCTATGGGAGAGGGCCATACGTCCCAGGCGGGTGCTCTCTGGCACACCGCTTTCCATGGGCAAACGCTGTGTGTGCCAAGTGTCTCCGGTGTGCAGAAAATGTAGCCCCGGGGCCCGAGGCGCAGGGAATCCTCTTTGGACCCAGAGCAATGTGCTAGGCAGGGCTCCCATGCTGGGAGAGCCTCCACTTCCCCAACTGTCCAAGGGCCTCAGGAGCACACCTCGAGGGAGCGTGGGTCTGACAGGCAGAACGGCCCGAGTGCGGAACGTGGATGGCAGGCCAAAGCCCTCCCTAGGGCCTGTGCTGGCCTAGGCCCCTGCCAGCCAGCAGGGCCTCGACAGAGCAGAGTTCATTCGAGTAGGCCCCAGGGGCTTGCCTGTGTGTCTCTTGCACTGCTGGGAAGCTGCAGGTCCAGAGGCTGTGTGTGCACGGGGCCCCTGGGGCCTGAGCACAAAACAGCCAGGACCCCACTCTCAAGCAGGACTCCTGCCACCTCTGCGCTGCCTGCCACGCCCCCTTGCTGCCCGCACTGTCTTCACTGCTGGCAGGCCTCTGTGTGCACAGCCCAGTCTATGCCAAGGGAACAAGGGGCTTGCTCGCCCCTTGCTAGGACCTCCTCCTACAGCACTCTGGACCAGGGCACACACGCCCCTGGACCAGCAGCCTGCGAGGAAGCTGCAGCTGAGCCAGCCACAAAGGCCAGCAGCCCTTGGCAGGGAGCCTTCTGCTAAGGACAGCTTTCCCACTCCAAAGGCCTGCAGGAGTGCCTGGAGGCTCAGGCCTGCAGCGTTTTCCATCCCAGAGCACTGGGTGCCCCAAGCCTCCCCTGCGGCTTCCGAGCACCCTCCAGCCCACAGGCCCTTGGCACCCACTCTGTTGCCAGAGGCAAGTCCTAGGCAGGACGCTCGAGCTTGTAGAGCCAGAGGGCCTCCAGCTTGGAAACCTGCTCAGGAACTCAGTGGCAGCCAGGCTTCCCCTTCCATGCTGGTCGGCTAGCAGATGGAGCCATCGCTCCACCGAGAAACTCTCTGCTTTGCCTTCAGCCGGGGAATCGCCTGGCTCAGCTCTCTCTGCCTCAAGCAGAAACTCGAGGGTGCACCCAGCCTGCAGAAAGAAGAGTGCCTTTTCCTGAGCACTGCTATGCTGGGGCAGCTCCCTGAGAGCCTCCTGGGGCCTTCTCTGCCCTCACACAGTCGTGCCATTCGGCCCACCCGGGGAGCAAAGGTCCCCCTCGGCAGGGCTCCGGGTACGGCCTGTGTGTGTTTTCAGGGCTGGGAAAGGGCAGATCCAGAAGCTGGGTGTGCGCTTGGGAATGGGGCCTGATGGGCATAGCCGGCCTTCCCGGGTTGGGAAGCAGGAGATCTGGGGCCTCCGAGCTGCATGCACATCCCCTCCCTGGATGCCCCTCTTGCTTCTTCTCTGCTGCCAAGCCTCTCTCACCACACGTGCGTCTCATCGGATGGAGCAGGCTGCTTGCCATTCTTGGGCAGGGAATCATCCCACACGCCTCGTTTCCTCGCAGGGGAGTGCACACTGACCCAGAGCCTCCAGAGGAGCTGCTGTCTCTCCAGCCACAAAGGCCTGCAGCCGAATCCCTGACAGCCTGCTGCATGGAGGGCTTCTATGGGAGAGGGCCATACGTCCCAGGCGGGTGCTCTCTGGCACACCGCTTTCCATGGGCAAACGCTGTGTGTGCCAAGTGTCTCCGGTGTGCAGAAAATGTAGCCCCGGGGCCCGAGGCGCAGGGAATCCTCTTTGGACCCAGAGCAATGTGCTAGGCAGGCCTCCCATGCTGGGAGAGCCTCCACTTCCCCAACTGTCCAAGGGCCTCAGGAGCACACCTCGAGGGAGCGTGGGTCTGACAGGCAGAACGGCCCGAGTGCGGAACGTGGATGGCAGGCCAAAGCCCTCCCTAGGGCCTGTGCTGGCCTAGGCCCCTGCCAGCCAGCAGGGCCTCGACAGAGCAGAGTTCATTCGAGTAGGCCCCAGGGGCTTGCCTGTGTGTCTCTTGCACTGCTGGGAAGCTGCAGCTCCAGAGGCTGTGTGTGCACGGGGCCCCTGGGGCCTGAGCACAAAACAGCCAGGACCCCACTCTCCAGCAGGACTCCTGCCACCTCTGCGCTGCCTGCCACACCCCCTTGCTGCCCGCACTGTCTTCACTGCTGGCAGGCCTCTGTGTGCACAGCCCAGTCTATGCCAAGGGAACAAGGGGCTTGCTCGCCCCTTGCTAGGACCTCCTCCTACAGCACTCTGGACCAGGGCACACACGCCCCTGGACCAGCAGCCTGCGAGGAAGCTGCAGCTGAGCCAGCCACAAAGGCCAGCAGCCCTTGGCAGGGAGCCTTCTGCTAAGGACAGCTTTCCCACTCCAAAGGCCTGCAGGAGTGCCTGGAGGCTCAGGCCTGCAGCGTTTTCCATCCCAGAGCACTGGGTGCCCCAAGCCTCCCCTGCGGCTTCCGAGCACCCTCCAGCCCACAGGCCCTTGGCACCCACTCTGTTGCCAGAGGCAAGTCCTAGGCAGGACGCTCGAGCTTGTAGAGCCAGAGGGCCTCCAGCTTGGAAACCTGCTCAGGAACTCAGTGGCAGCCAGGCTTCCCCTTCCATGCTGGTCGGCTAGCAGATGGAGCCATCGCTCCACCGAGAAACTCTCTGCTTTGCCTTCAGCCGGGGAATCGCCTGGCTCAGCTCTCTCTGCCTCAAGCAGAAACTCGAGGGTGCACCCAGCCTGCAGAAAGAAGAGTGCCTTTTCCTGAGCACTGCTATGCTGGGGCAGCTCCCTGAGAGCCTCCTGGGGCCTTCTCTGCCCTCACACAGTCGTGCCATTCGGCCCACCCGGGGAGCAAAGGTCCCCCTCGGCAGGGCTCCGGGTACGGCCTGTGTGTGTTTTCAGGGCTGGGAAAGGGCAGATCCAGAAGCTGGGTGTGCGCTTGGGAATGGGGCCTGATGGGCATAGCCGGCCTTCCCGGGTTGGGAAGCAGGAGATCTGGGGCCTCCGAGCTGCATGCACATCCCCTCCCTGGATGCCCCTCTTGCTTCTTCTCTGCTGCCAAGCCTCGCTCACCACACGTGCGTCTCATCGAAAGGAGCAGGCTGCTTGCCATTCTTTGCAAGGGCCTCACCCCACAGGCCTCGTTTCCTCGAACGGGAGTGCACATTGACCCAGAGCCTCCAGAGGAGCTGCTGTCTCTCCAGCCACAAAGGCCTGCAGCCGAATCCCTGGCAGCCTGCTGCATGGAGGGCTTCTATGGGAGAGGGCCATACGTCCCAGGCGGGTGCTCTCTGGCACACCACTTTCCATGGGCAAACGCTGTGTGTGCCAAGTGTCTCCGGTGTGCAGAAAATGTAGCCCCGGGGCCCGAGGCGCAGGGAATCCTCTTTGGACCCAGAGCAATGTGCTAGGCAGGCCTCCCATGCTGGGAGAGCCTCCACTTCCCCAACTGTCCAAGGGCCTCAGGAGCACACCTCGAGGGAGCGTGGGTCTGACAGGCAGAACGGCCCGAGTGCGGAACGTGGATGGCAGGCCAAAGCCCTCCCTAGGGCCTGTGCTGGCCTAGGCCCCTGCCAGCCAGCAGGGCCTCGACAGAGCAGAGTTCATTCGAGTAGGCCCCAGGGGCTTGCCTTTGTGTCTCTTGCACTGCTGGGAAGCTGCAGGTCCAGAGGCTGTGTGTGCACGGGGCCCCTGGGGCCTGAGCACAAAACAGCCAGGACCCCACTCTCAAGCAGGACTCCTGCCACCTCTGCGCTGCCTGCCACACCCCCTTGCTGCCCGCACTGTCTTCACTGCTGGCAGGCCTCTGTGTGCACAGCCCAGTCTATGCCAAGGGAACAAGGGGCTTGCTCGCCCCTTGCTAGGACCTCCTCCTACAGCACTCTGGACCAGGGCACACACGCCCCTGGACCAGCAGCCTGCGAGGAAGCTGCAGCTGAGCCAGCCACAAAGGCCAGCAGCCCTTGGCAGGGAGCCTTCTGCTAAGGACAGCTTTCCCACTCCAAAGGCCTGCAGGAGTGCCTGGAGGCTCAGGCCTGCAGCGTTTTCCATCCCAGAGCACTGGGTGCCCCAAGCCTCCCCTGCGGCTTCCGAGCACCCTCCAGCCCACAGGCCCTTGGCACCCACTCTGTTGCCAGAGGCAAGTCCTAGGCAGGACGCTCGAGCTTGTAGAGCCAGAGGGCCTCCAGCTTGGAAACCTGCTCAGGAACTCAGTGGCAGCCAGGCTTCCCCTTCCATGCTGGTCGGCTAGCAGATGGAGCCATCGCTCCACCGAGAAACTCTCTGCTTTGCCTTCAGCCGGGGAATCGCCTGGCTCAGCTCTCTCTGCCTCAAGCAGAAACTCGAGGGTGCACCCAGCCTGCAGAAAGAAGAGTGCCTTTTCCTGAGCACTGCTATGCTGGGGCAGCTCCCTGAGAGCCTCCTGGGGCCTTCTCTGCCCTCACACAGTCGTGCCATTCGGCCCACCCGGGGAGCAAAGGTCCCCCTCGGCAGGGCTCCGGGTACGGCCTGTGTGTGTTTTCAGGGCTGGGAAAGGGCAGATCCAGAAGCTGGGTGTGCGCTTGGGAATGGGGCCTGATGGGCATAGCCGGCCTTCCTGGGTTGGGAAGCAGGAGATCTGGGGCCTCCGAGCTGCATGCACATCCCCTCCCTGGATGCCCCTCTTGCTTCTTCTCTGCTGCCAAGCCTCTCTCACCACACGTGCGTCTCATCGGATGGAGCAGGCTGCTTGCCATTCTTGGGCAGGGAATCATCCCACACGCCTCGTTTCCTCGCAGGGGAGTGCACACTGACCCAGAGCCTCCAGAGGAGCTGCTGTCTCTCCAGCCACAAAGGCCTGCAGCCGAATCCCTGACAGCCTGCTGCATGGAGGGCTTCTATGGGAGAGGGCCATACGTCCCAGGCGGGTGCTCTCTGGCACACCGCTTTCCATGGGCAAATGCTGTGTGTGCCAAGTGTCTCCGGTGTGCAGAAAATGTAGCCCCGGGGCCCGAGGCGCAGGGAATCCTCTTTGGACCCAGAGCAATGTGCTAGGCAGGCCTCCCATGCTGGGAGAGCCTCCACTTCCCCAACTGTCCAAGGGCCTCAGGAGCACACCTCGAGGGAGCGTGGGTCTGACAGGCAGAACGGCCCGAGTGCGGAACGTGGATGGCAGGCCAAAGCCATCCCTAGGGCCTGTGCTGGCCTAGGCCCCTGCCAGCCAGCAGGGCCTCGACAGAGCAGAGTTCATTCGAGTAGGCCCCAGGGGCTTGCCTGTGTGTCTCTTGCACTGCTGGGAAGCTGCAGGTCCAGAGGCTGTGTGTGCACGGGGCCCCTGGGGCCTGAGCACAAAACAGCCAGGACCCCACTCTCAAGCAGGACTCCTGCCACCTCTGCGCTGCCTGCCACACCCCCTTGCTGCCCGCACTGTCTTCACTGCTGGCAGGCCTCTGTGTGCACAGCCCAGTCTATGCCAAGGGAACAAGGGGCTTGCTCGCCCCTTGCTAGGACCTCCTCCTACAGCACTCTGGACCAGGGCACACACGCCCCTGGACCAGCAGCCTGCGAGGAAGCTGCAGCTGAGCCAGCCACAAAGGCCAGCAGCCCTTGGCAGGGAGCCTTCTGCTAAGGACAGCTTTCCCACTCCAAAGGCCTGCAGGAGTGCCTGGAGGCTCAGGCCTGCAGCGTTTTCCATCCCAGAGCACTGGGTGCCCCAAGCCTCCCCTGCGGCTTCCGAGCACCCTCCAGCCCACAGGCCCTTGGCACCCACTCTGTTGCCAGAGGCAAGTCCTAGGCAGGACGCTCGAGCTTGTAGAGCCAGAGGGCCTCCAGCTTGGAAACCTGCTCAGGAACTCAGTGGCAGCCAGGCTTCCCCTTCCATGCTGGTCGGCTAGCAGATGGAGCCATCGCTCCACCGAGAAACTCTCTGCTTTGCCTTCAGCCGGGGAATCGCCTGGCTCAGCTCTCTCTGCCTCAAGCAGAAACTCGAGGGTGCACCCAGCCTGCAGAAAGAAGAGTGCCTTTTCCTGAGCACTGCTATGCTGGGGCAGCTCCCTGAGAGCCTCCTGGGGCCTTCTCTGCCCTCACACAGTCGTGCCATTCGGCCCACCCGGGGAGCAAAGGTCCCCCTCGGCAGGGCTCCGGGTACGGCCTGTGTGTGTTTTCAGGGCTGGGAAAGGGCAGATCCAGAAGCTGGGTGTGCGCTTGGGAATGGGGCCTGATGGGCATAGCCGGCCTTCCCGGGTTGGGAAGCAGGAGATCTGGGGCCTCCGAGCTGCATGCACATCCCCTCCCTGGATGCCCCTCTTGCTTCTTCTCTGCTGCCAAGCCTCTCTCACCACACGTGCGTCTCATCGGATGGAGCAGGCTGCTTGCCATTCTTGGGCAGGGAATCATCCCACACGCCTCGTTTCCTCGCAGGGGAGTGCACACTGACCCAGAGCCTCCAGAGGAGCTGCTGTCTCTCCAGCCACAAAGGCCTGCAGCCGAATCCCTGACAGCCTGCTGCATGGAGGGCTTCTATGGGAGAGGGCCATACGTCCCAGGCGGGTGCTCTCTGGCACACCGCTTTCCATGGGCAAACGCTGTGTGTGCCAAGTGTCTCCGGTGTGCAGAAAATGTAGCCCCGGGGCCCGAGGCGCAGGGAATCCTCTTTGGACCCAGAGCAATGTGCTAGGCAGGCCTCCCATGCTGGGAGAGCCTCCACTTCCCCAACTGTCCAAGGGCCTCAGGAGCACACCTCGAGGGAGCGTGGGTCTGACAGGCAGAACGGCCCGAGTGCGGAACGTGGATGGCAGGCCAAAGCCATCCCTAGGGCCTGTGCTGGCCTAGGCCCCTGCCAGCCAGCAGGGCCTCGACAGAGCAGAGTTCATTCGAGTAGGCCCCAGGGGCTTGCCTGTGTGTCTCTTGCACTGCTGGGAAGCTGCAGGTCCAGAGGCTGTGTGTGCACGGGGCCCCTGGGGCCTGAGCACAAAACAGCCAGGACCCCACTCTCAAGCAGGACTCCTGCCACCTCTGCGCTGCCTGCCACACCCCCTTGCTGCCCGCACTGTCTTCACTGCTGGCAGGCCTCTGTGTGCACAGCCCAGTCTATGCCAAGGGAACAAGGGGCTTGCTCGCCCCTTGCTAGGACCTCCTCCTACAGCACTCTGGACCAGGGCACACACGCCCCTGGACCAGCAGCCTGCGAGGAAGCTGCAGCTGAGCCAGCCACAAAGGCCAGCAGCCCTTGGCAGGGAGCCTTCTGCTAAGGACAGCTTTCCCACTCCAAAGGCCTGCAGGAGTGCCTGGAGGCTCAGGCCTGCAGCGTTTTCCATCCCAGAGCACTGGGTGCCCCAAGCCTCCCCTGCGGCTTCCGAGCACCCTCCAGCCCACAGGCCCTTGGCACCCACTCTGTTGCCAGAGGCAAGTCCTAGGCAGGACGCTCGAGCTTGTAGAGCCAGAGGGCCTCCAGCTTGGAAACCTGCTCAGGAACTCAGTGGCAGCCAGGCTTCCCCTTCCATGCTGGTCGGCTAGCAGATGGAGCCATCGCTCCACCGAGAAACTCTCTGCTTTGCCTTCAGCCGGGGAATCGCCTGGCTCAGCTCTCTCTGCCTCAAGCAGAAACTCGAGGGTGCACCCAGCCTGCAGAAAGAAGAGTGCCTTTTCCTGAGCACTGCTATGCTGGGGCAGCTCCCTGAGAGCCTCCTGGGGCCTTCTCTGCCCTCACACAGTCGTGCCATTCGGCCCACCCGGGGAGCAAAGGTCCCCCTCGGCAGGGCTCCGGGTACGGCCTGTGTGTGTTTTCAGGGCTGGGAAAGGGCAGATCCAGAAGCTGGGTGTGCGCTTGGGAATGGGGCCTGATGGGCATAGCCGGCCTTCCCGGGTTGGGAAGCAGGAGATCTGGGGCCTCCGAGCTGCATGCACATCCCCTCCCTGGATGCCCCTCTTGCTTCTTCTCTGCTGCCAAGCCTCGCTCACCACACGTGCGTCTCATCGAAAGGAGCAGGCTGCTTGCCATTCTTTGCAAGGGCCTCACCCCACAGGCCTCGTTTCCTCGAACGGGAGTGCACATTGACCCAGAGCCTCCAGAGGAGCTGCTGTCTCTCCAGCCACAAAGGCCTGCAGCCGAATCCCTGGCAGCCGCTGCATGGAGGGCTTCTATGGGAGAGGGCCATACGTCCCAGGCGGGTGCTCTCTGGCACACCGCTTTCCATGGGCAAACGCTGTGTGTGCCAAGTGTCTCTGGTGTGCAGAAAATGTAGCCCCGGGGCCCGAGGCGCAGGGAATCCTCTTTGGACCCAGAGCAATGTGCTAGGCAGGCCTCCCATGCTGGGAGAGCCTCCACTTCCCCAACTGTCCAAGGGCCTCAGGAGCACACCTCGAGGGAGCGTGGGTCTGACAGGCAGAACGGCCCGAGTGCGGAACGTGGATGGCAGGCCAAAGCCCTCCCTAGGGCCTGTGCTGGCCTAGGCCCCTGCCAGCCAGCAGGGCCTCGACAGAGCAGAGTTCATTCGAGTAGGCCCCAGGGGCTTGCCTGTGTGTCTCTTGCACTGCTGGGAAGCTGCAGGTCCAGAGGCTGTGTGTGCACGGGGCCCCTGGGGCCTGAGCACAAAACAGCCAGGACCCCACTCTCCAGCAGGACTCCTGCCACCTCTGCGCTGCCTGCCACACCCCCTTGCTGCCCGCACTGTCTTCACTGCTGGCAGGCCTCTGTGTGCACAGCCCAGTCTATGCCAAGGGAACAAGGGGCTTGCTCGCCCCTTGCTAGGACCTCCTCCTACAGCACTCTGGACCAGGGCACACACGCCCCTGGACCAGCAGCCTGCGAGGAAGCTGCAGCTGAGCCAGCCACAAAGGCCAGCAGCCCTTGGCAGGGAGCCTTCTGCTAAGGACAGCTTTCCCACTCCAAAGGCCTGCAGGAGTGCCTGGAGGCTCAGGCCTGCAGCGTTTTCCATCCCAGAGCACTGGGTGCCCCAAGCCTCCCCTGCGGCTTCCGAGCACCCTCCAGCCCACAGGCCCTTGGCACCCACTCTGTTGCCAGAGGCAAGTCCTAGGCAGGACGCTCGAGCTTGTAGAGCCAGAGGGCCTCCAGCTTGGAAACCTGCTCAGGAACTCAGTGGCAGCCAGGCTTCCCCTTCCATGCTGGTCGGCTAGCAGATGGAGCCATCGCTCCACCGAGAAACTCTCTGCTTTGCCTTCAGCCGGGGAATCGCCTGGCTCAGCTCTCTCTGCCTCAAGCAGAAACTCGAGGGTGCACCCAGCCTGCAGAAAGAAGAGTGCCTTTTCCTGAGCACTGCTATGCTGGGGCAGCTCCCTGAGAGCCTCCTGGGGCCTTCTCTGCCCTCACACAGTCGTGCCATTCGGCCCACCCGGGGAGCAAAGGTCCCCCTCGGCAGGGCTCCGGGTACGGCCTGTGTGTGTTTTCAGGGCTGGGAAAGGGCAGATCCAGAAGCTGGGTGTGCGCTTGGGAATGGGGCCTGATGGGCATAGCCGGCCTTCCCGGGTCGGGAAGCAGGAGATCTGGGGCCTCCGAGCTGCATGCACATCCCCTCCCTGGATGCCCCTCTTGCTTCTTCTCTGCTGCCAAGCCTCTCTCACCACACGTGCGTCTCATCGGATGGAGCAGGCTGCTTGCCATTCTTGGGCAGGGAATCATCCCACACGCCTCGTTTCCTCGCAGGGGAGTGCACACTGACCCAGAGCCTCCAGAGGAGCTGCTGTCTCTCCAGCCACAAAGGCCTGCAGCCGAATCCCTGACAGCCTGCTGCATGGAGGGCTTCTATGGGAGAGGGCCATACGTCCCAGGCGGGTGCTCTCTGGCACACCGCTTTCCATGGGCAAACGCTGTGTGTGCCAAGTGTCTCCGGTGTGCAGAAAATGTAGCCCCGGGGCCCGAGGCGCAGGGAATCCTCTTTGGACCCAGAGCAATGTGCTAGGCAGGGCTCCCATGCTGGGAGAGCCTCCACTTCCCCAACTGTCCAAGGGCCTCAGGAGCACACCTCGAGGGAGCGTGGGTCTGACAGGCAGAACGGCCCGAGTGCGGAACGTGGATGGCAGGCCAAAGCCCTCCCTAGGGCCTGTGCTGGCCTAGGCCCCTGCCAGCCAGCAGGGCCTCGACAGAGCAGAGTTCATTCGAGTAGGCCCCAGGGGCTTGCCTGTGTGTCTCTTGCACTGCTGGGAAGCTGCAGGTCCAGAGGCTGTGTGTGCACGGGGCCCCTGGGGCCTGAGCACAAAACAGCCAGGACCCCACTCTCAAGCAGGACTCCTGCCACCTCTGCGCTGCCTGCCACGCCCCCTTGCTGCCCGCACTGTCTTCACTGCTGGCAGGCCTCTGTGTGCACAGCCCAGTCTATGCCAAGGGAACAAGGGGCTTGCTCGCCCCTTGCTAGGACCTCCTCCTACAGCACTCTGGACCAGGGCACACACGCCCCTGGACCAGCAGCCTGCGAGGAAGCTGCAGCTGAGCCAGCCACAAAGGCCAGCAGCCCTTGGCAGGGAGCCTTCTGCTAAGGACAGCTTTCCCACTCCAAAGGCCTGCAGGAGTGCCTGGAGGCTCAGGCCTGCAGCGTTTTCCATCCCAGAGCACTGGGTGCCCCAAGCCTCCCCTGCGGCTTCCGAGCACCCTCCAGCCCACAGGCCCTTGGCACCCACTCTGTTGCCAGAGGCAAGTCCTAGGCAGGACGCTCGAGCTTGTAGAGCCAGAGGGCCTCCAGCTTGGAAACCTGCTCAGGAACTCAGTGGCAGCCAGGCTTCCCCTTCCATGCTGGTCGGCTAGCAGATGGAGCCATCGCTCCACCGAGAAACTCTCTGCTTTGCCTTCAGCCGGGGAATCGCCTGGCTCAGCTCTCTCTGCCTCAAGCAGAAACTCGAGGGTGCACCCAGCCTGCAGAAAGAAGAGTGCCTTTTCCTGAGCACTGCTATGCTGGGGCAGCTCCCTGAGAGCCTCCTGGGGCCTTCTCTGCCCTCACACAGTCGTGCCATTCGGCCCACCCGGGGAGCAAAGGTCCCCCTCGGCAGGGCTCCGGGTACGGCCTGTGTGTGTTTTCAGGGCTGGGAAAGGGCAGATCCAGAAGCTGGGTGTGCGCTTGGGAATGGGGCCTGATGGGCATAGCCGGCCTTCCCGGGTTGGGAAGCAGGAGATCTGGGGCCTCCGAGCTGCATGCACATCCCCTCCCTGGATGCCCCTCTTGCTTCTTCTCTGCTGCCAAGCCTCTCTCACCACACGTGCGTCTCATCGGATGGAGCAGGCTGCTTGCCATTCTTGGGCAGGGAATCATCCCACACGCCTCGTTTCCTCGCAGGGGAGTGCACACTGACCCAGAGCCTCCAGAGGAGCTGCTGTCTCTCCAGCCACAAAGGCCTGCAGCCGAATCCCTGACAGCCTGCTGCATGGAGGGCTTCTATGGGAGAGGGCCATACGTCCCAGGCGGGTGCTCTCTGGCACACCGCTTTCCATGGGCAAACGCTGTGTGTGCCAAGTGTCTCCGGTGTGCAGAAAATGTAGCCCCGGGGCCCGAGGCGCAGGGAATCCTCTTTGGACCCAGAGCAATGTGCTAGGCAGGCCTCCCATGCTGGGAGAGCCTCCACTTCCCCAACTGTCCAAGGGCCTCAGGAGCACACCTCGAGGGAGCGTGGGTCTGACAGGCAGAACGGCCCGAGTGCGGAACGTGGATGGCAGGCCAAAGCCCTCCCTAGGGCCTGTGCTGGCCTAGGCCCCTGCCAGCCAGCAGGGCCTCGACAGAGCAGAGTTCATTCGAGTAGGCCCCAGGGGCTTGCCTGTGTGTCTCTTGCACTGCTGGGAAGCTGCAGCTCCAGAGGCTGTGTGTGCACGGGGCCCCTGGGGCCTGAGCACAAAACAGCCAGGACCCCACTCTCAAGCAGGACTCCTGCCACCTCTGCGCTGCCTGCCACACCCCCTTGCTGCCCGCACTGTCTTCACTGCTGGCAGGCCTCTGTGTGCACAGCCCAGTCTATGCCAAGGGAACAAGGGGCTTGCTCGCCCCTTGCTAGGACCTCCTCCTACAGCACTCTGGACCAGGGCACACACGCCCCTGGACCAGCAGCCTGCGAGGAAGCTGCAGCTGAGCCAGCCACAAAGGCCAGCAGCCCTTGGCAGGGAGCCTTCTGCTAAGGACAGCTTTCCCACTCCAAAGGCCTGCAGGAGTGCCTGGAGGCTCAGGCCTGCAGCGTTTTCCATCCCAGAGCACTGGGTGCCCCAAGCCTCCCCTGCGGCTTCCGAGCACCCTCCAGCCCACAGGCCCTTGGCACCCACTCTGTTGCCAGAGGCAAGTCCTAGGCAGGACGCTCGAGCTTGTAGAGCCAGAGGGCCTCCAGCTTGGAAACCTGCTCAGGAACTCAGTGGCAGCCAGGCTTCCCCTTCCATGCTGGTCGGCTAGCAGATGGAGCCATCGCTCCACCGAGAAACTCTCTGCTTTGCCTTCAGCCGGGGAATCGCCTGGCTCAGCTCTCTCTGCCTCAAGCAGAAACTCGAGGGTGCACCCAGCCTGCAGAAAGAAGAGTGCCTTTTCCTGAGCACTGCTATGCTGGGGCAGCTCCCTGAGAGCCTCCTGGGGCCTTCTCTGCCCTCACACAGTCGTGCCATTCGGCCCACCCGGGGAGCAAAGGTCCCCCTCGGCAGGGCTCCGGGTACGGCCTGTGTGTGTTTTCAGGGCTGGGAAAGGGCAGATCCAGAAGCTGGGTGTGCGCTTGGGAATGGGGCCTGATGGGCATAGCCGGCCTTCCCGGGTTGGGAAGCAGGAGATCTGGGGCCTCCGAGCTGCATGCACATCCCCTCCCTGGATGCCCCTCTTGCTTCTTCTCTGCTGCCAAGCCTCGCTCACCACACGTGCGTCTCATCGAAAGGAGCAGGCTGCTTGCCATTCTTTGCAAGGGCCTCACCCCACAGGCCTCGTTTCCTCGAACAGGAGTGCACATTGACCCAGAGCCTCCAGAGGAGCTGCTGTCTCTCCAGCCACAAAGGCCTGCAGCCGAATCCCTGGCAGCCTGCTGCATGGAGGGCTTCTATGGGAGAGGGCCATACGTCCCAGGCGGGTGCTCTCTGGCACACCGCTTTCCATGGGCAAACGCTGTGTGTGCCAAGTGTCTCCGGTGTGCAGAAAATGTAGCCCCGGGGCCCGAGGCGCAGGGAATCCTCTTTGGACCCAGAGCAATGTGCTAGGCAGGCCTCCCATGCTGGGAGAGCCTCCACTTCCCCAACTGTCCAAGGGCCTCAGGAGCACACCTCGAGGGAGCGTGGGTCTGACAGGCAGAACGGCCCGAGTGCGGAACGTGGATGGCAGGCCAAAGCCCTCCCTAGGGCCTGTGCTGGCCTAGGCCCCTGCCAGCCAGCAGGGCCTCGACAGAGCAGAGTTCATTCGAGTAGGCCCCAGGGGCTTGCCTGTGTGTCTCTTGCACTGCTGGGAAGCTGCAGGTCCAGAGGCTGTGTGTGCACGGGGCCCCTGGGGCCTGAGCACAAAACAGCCAGGACCCCACTCTCAAGCAGGACTCCTGCCACCTCTGCGCTGCCTGCCACACCCCCTTGCTGCCCGCACTGTCTTCACTGCTGGCAGGCCTCTGTGTGCACAGCCCAGTCTATGCCAAGGGAACAAGGGGCTTGCTCGCCCCTTGCTAGGACCTCCTCCTACAGCACTCTGGACCAGGGCACACACGCCCCTGGACCAGCAGCCTGCGAGGAAGCTGCAGCTGAGCCAGCCACAAAGGCCAGCAGCCCTTGGCAGGGAGCCTTCTGCTAAGGACAGCTTTCCCACTCCAAAGGCCTGCAGGAGTGCCTGGAGGCTCAGGCCTGCAGCGTTTTCCATCCCAGAGCACTGGGTGCCCCAAGCCTCCCCTGCGGCTTCCGAGCACCCTCCAGCCCACAGGCCCTTGGCACCCACTCTGTTGCCAGAGGCAAGTCCTAGGCAGGACGCTCGAGCTTGTAGAGCCAGAGGGCCTCCAGCTTGGAAACCTGCTCAGGAACTCAGTGGCAGCCAGGCTTCCCCTTCCATGCTGGTCGGCTAGCAGATGGAGCCATCGCTCCACCGAGAAACTCTCTGCTTTGCCTTCAGCCGGGGAATCGCCTGGCTCAGCTCTCTCTGCCTCAAGCAGAAACTCGAGGGTGCACCCAGCCTGCAGAAAGAAGAGTGCCTTTTCCTGAGCACTGCTATGCTGGCGCAGCTCCCTGAGAGCCTCCTGGGGCCTTCTCTGCCCTCACACAGTCGTGCCATTCGGCCCACCCGGGGAGCAAAGGTCCCCCTCGGCAGGGCTCCGGGTACGGCCTGTGTGTGTTTTCAGGGCTGGGAAAGGGCAGATCCAGAAGCTGGGTGTGCGCTTGGGAATGGGGCCTGATGGGCATAGCCGGCCTTCCCGGGTTGGGAAGCAGGAGATCTGGGGCCTCCGAGCTGCATGCACATCCCCTCCCTGGATGCCCCTCTTGCTTCTTCTCTGCTGCCAAGCCTCTCTCACCACACGTGCGTCTCATCGGATGGAGCAGGCTGCTTGCCATTCTTGGGCAGGGAATCATCCCACACGCCTCGTTTCCTCGCAGGGGAGTGCACACTGACCCAGAGCCTCCAGAGGAGCTGCTGTCTCTCCAGCCACAAAGGCCTGCAGCCGAATCCCTGACAGCCTGCTGCATGGAGGGCTTCTATGGGAGAGGGCCATACGTCCCAGGCGGGTGCTCTCTGGCACACCGCTTTCCATGGGCAAACGCTGTGTGTGCCAAGTGTCTCCGGTGTGCAGAAAATGTAGCCCCGGGGCCCGAGGCGCAGGGAATCCTCTTTGGACCCAGAGCAATGTGCTAGGCAGGCCTCCCATGCTGGGAGAGCCTCCACTTCCCCAACTGTCCAAGGGCCTCAGGAGCACACCTCGAGGGAGCGTGGGTCTGACAGGCAGAACGGCCCGAGTGCGGAACGTGGATGGCAGGCCAAAGCCATCCCTAGGGCCTGTGCTGGCCTAGGCCCCTGCCAGCCAGCAGGGCCTCGACAGAGCAGAGTTCATTCGAGTAGGCCCCAGGGGCTTTCCTGTGTGTCTCTTGCACTGCTGGGAAGCTGCAGGTCCAGAGGCTGTGTGTGCACGGGGCCCCTGGGGCCTGAGCACAAAACAGCCAGGACCCCACTCTCAAGCAGGACTCCTGCCACCTCTGCGCTGCCTGCCACACCCCCTTGCTGCCCGCACTGTCTTCACTGCTGGCAGGCCTCTGTGTGCACAGCCCAGTCTATGCCAAGGGAACAAGGGGCTTGCTCGCCCCTTGCTAGGACCTCCTCCTACAGCACTCTGGACCAGGGCACACACGCCCCTGGACCAGCAGCCTGCGAGGAAGCTGCAGCTGAGCCAGCCACAAAGGCCAGCAGCCCTTGGCAGGGAGCCTTCTGCTAAGGACAGCTTTCCCACTCCAAAGGCCTGCAGGAGTGCCTGGAGGCTCAGGCCTGCAGCGTTTTCCATCCCAGAGCACTGGGTGCCCCAAGCCTCCCCTGCGGCTTCCGAGCACCCTCCAGCCCACAGGCCCTTGGCACCCACTCTGTTGCCAGAGGCAAGTCCTAGGCAGGACGCTCGAGCTTGTAGAGCCAGAGGGCCTCCAGCTTGGAAACCTGCTCAGGAACTCAGTGGCAGCCAGGCTTCCCCTTCCATGCTGGTCGGCTAGCAGATGGAGCCATCGCTCCACCGAGAAACTCTCTGCTTTGCCTTCAGCCGGGGAATCGCCTGGCTCAGCTCTCTCTGCCTCAAGCAGAAACTCGAGGGTGCACCCAGCCTGCAGAAAGAAGAGTGCCTTTTCCTGAGCACTGCTATGCTGGGGCAGCTCCCTGAGAGCCTCCTGGGGCCTTCTCTGCCCTCACACAGTCGTGCCATTCGGCCCACCCGGGGAGCAAAGGTCCCCCTCGGCAGGGCTCCGGGTACGGCCTGTGTGTGTTTTCAGGGCTGGGAAAGGGCAGATCCAGAAGCTGGGTGTGCGCTTGGGAATGGGGCCTGATGGGCATAGCCGGCCTTCCCGGGTTGGGAAGCAGGAGATCTGGGGCCTCCGAGCTGCATGCACATCCCCTCCCTGGATGCCCCTCTTGCTTCTTCTCTGCTGCCAAGCCTCGCTCACCACACGTGCGTCTCATCGAAAGGAGCAGGCTGCTTGCCATTCTTTGCAAGGGCCTCACCCCACAGGCCTCGTTTCCTCGAACGGGAGTGCACATTGACCCAGAGCCTCCAGAGGAGCTGCTGTCTCTCCAGCCACAAAGGCCTGCAGCCGAATCCCTGGCAGCCTGCTGCATGGAGGGCTTCTATGGGAGAGGGCCATACGTCCCAGGCGGGTGCTCTCTGGCACACCACTTTCCATGGGCAAACGCTGTGTGTGCCAAGTGTCTCCGGTGTGCAGAAAATGTAGCCCCGGGGCCCGAGGCGCAGGGAATCCTCTTTGGACCCAGAGCAATGTGCTAGGCAGGCCTCCCATGCTGGGAGAGCCTCCACTTCCCCAACTGTCCAAGGGCCTCAGGAGCACACCTCGAGGGAGCGTGGGTCTGACAGGCAGAACGGCCCGAGTGCGGAACGTGGATGGCAGGCCAAAGCCCTCCCTAGGGCCTGTGCTGGCCTAGGCCCCTGCCAGCCAGCAGGGCCTCGACAGAGCAGAGTTCATTCGAGTAGGCCCCAGGGGCTTGCCTGTGTGTCTCTTGCACTGCTGGGAAGCTGCAGGTCCAGAGGCTGTGTGTGCACGGGGCCCCTGGGGCCTGAGCACAAAACAGCCAGGACCCCACTCTCAAGCAGGACTCCTGCCACCTCTGCGCTGCCTGCCACACCCCCTTGCTGCCCGCACTGTCTTCACTGCTGGCAGGCCTCTGTGTGCACAGCCCAGTCTATGCCAAGGGAACAAGGGGCTTGCTCGCCCCTTGCTAGGACCTCCTCCTACAGCACTCTGGACCAGGGCACACACGCCCCTGGACCAGCAGCCTGCGAGGAAGCTGCAGCTGAGCCAGCCACAAAGGCCAGCAGCCCTTGGCAGGGAGCCTTCTGCTAAGGACAGCTTTCCCACTCCAAAGGCCTGCAGGAGTGCCTGGAGGCTCAGGCCTGCAGCGTTTTCCATCCCAGAGCACTGGGTGCCCCAAGCCTCCCCTGCGGCTTCCGAGCACCCTCCAGCCCACAGGCCCTTGGCACCCACTCTGTTGCCAGAGGCAAGTCCTAGGCAGGACGCTCGAGCTTGTAGAGCCAGAGGGCCTCCAGCTTGGAAACCTGCTCAGGAACTCAGTGGCAGCCAGGCTTCCCCTTCCATGCTGGTCGGCTAGCAGATGGAGCCATCGCTCCACCGAGAAACTCTCTGCTTTGCCTTCAGCCGGGGAATCGCCTGGCTCAGCTCTCTCTGCCTCAAGCAGAAACTCGAGGGTGCACCCAGCCTGCAGAAAGAAGAGTGCCTTTTCCTGAGCACTGCTATGCTGGGGCAGCTCCCTGAGAGCCTCCTGGGGCCTTCTCTGCCCTCACACAGTCGTGCCATTCGGCCCACCCGGGGAGCAAAGGTCCCCCTCGGCAGGGCTCCGGGTACGGCCTGTGTGTGTTTTCAGGGCTGGGAAAGGGCAGATCCAGAAGCTGGGTGTGCGCTTGGGAATGGGGCCTGATGGGCATAGCCGGCCTTCCTGGGTTGGGAAGCAGGAGATCTGGGGCCTCCGAGCTGCATGCACATCCCCTCCCTGGATGCCCCTCTTGCTTCTTCTCTGCTGCCAAGCCTCTCTCACCACACGTGCGTCTCATCGGATGGAGCAGGCTGCTTGCCATTCTTGGGCAGGGAATCATCCCACACGCCTCGTTTCCTCGCAGGGGAGTGCACACTGACCCAGAGCCTCCAGAGGAGCTGCTGTCTCTCCAGCCACAAAGGCCTGCAGCCGAATCCCTGACAGCCTGCTGCATGGAGGGCTTCTATGGGAGAGGGCCATACGTCCCAGGCGGGTGCTCTCTGGCACACCGCTTTCCATGGGCAAACGCTGTGTGTGCCAAGTGTCTCCGGTGTGCAGAAAATGTAGCCCCGGGGCCCGAGGCGCAGGGAATCCTCTTTGGACCCAGAGCAATGTGCTAGGCAGGCCTCCCATGCTGGGAGAGCCTCCACTTCCCCAACTGTCCAAGGGCCTCAGGAGCACACCTCGAGGGAGCGTGGGTCTGACAGGCAGAACGGCCCGAGTGCGGAACGTGGATGGCAGGCCAAAGCCATCCCTAGGGCCTGTGCTGGCCTAGGCCCCTGCCAGCCAGCAGGGCCTCGACAGAGCAGAGTTCATTCGAGTAGGCCCCAGGGGCTTGCCTGTGTGTCTCTTGCACTGCTGGGAAGCTGCAGGTCCAGAGGCTGTGTGTGCACGGGGCCCCTGGGGCCTGAGCACAAAACAGCCAGGACCCCACTCTCAAGCAGGACTCCTGCCACCTCTGCGCTGCCTGCCACACCCCCTTGCTGCCCGCACTGTCTTCACTGCTGGCAGGCCTCTGTGTGCACAGCCCAGTCTATGCCAAGGGAACAAGGGGCTTGCTCGCCCCTTGCTAGGACCTCCTCCTACAGCACTCTGGACCAGGGCACACACGCCCCTGGACCAGCAGCCTGCGAGGAAGCTGCAGCTGAGCCAGCCACAAAGGCCAGCAGCCCTTGGCAGGGAGCCTTCTGCTAAGGACAGCTTTCCCACTCCAAAGGCCTGCAGGAGTGCCTGGAGGCTCAGGCCTGCAGCGTTTTCCATCCCAGAGCACTGGGTGCCCCAAGCCTCCCCTGCGGCTTCCGAGCACCCTCCAGCCCACAGGCCCTTGGCACCCACTCTGTTGCCAGAGGCAAGTCCTAGGCAGGACGCTCGAGCTTGTAGAGCCAGAGGGCCTCCAGCTTGGAAACCTGCTCAGGAACTCAGTGGCAGCCAGGCTTCCCCTTCCATGCTGGTCGGCTAGCAGATGGAGCCATCGCTCCACCGAGAAACTCTCTGCTTTGCCTTCAGCCGGGGAATCGCCTGGCTCAGCTCTCTCTGCCTCAAGCAGAAACTCGAGGGTGCACCCAGCCTGCAGAAAGAAGAGTGCCTTTTCCTGAGCACTGCTATGCTGGGGCAGCTCCCTGAGAGCCTCCTGGGGCCTTCTCTGCCCTCACACAGTCGTGCCATTCGGCCCACCCGGGGAGCAAAGGTCCCCCTCGGCAGGGCTCCGGGTACGGCCTGTGTGTGTTTTCAGGGCTGGGAAAGGGCAGATCCAGAAGCTGGGTGTGCGCTTGGGAATGGGGCCTGATGGGCAGAGCCGGCCTTCCCGGGTTGGGAAGCAGGAGATCTGGGGCCTCCGAGCTGCATGCACATCCCCTCCCTGGATGCCCCTCTTGCTTCTTCTCTGCTGCCAAGCCTCTCTCACCACACGTGCGTCTCATCGGATGGAGCAGGCTGCTTGCCATTCTTGGGCAGGGAATCATCCCACACGCCTCGTTTCCTCGCAGGGGAGTGCACACTGACCCAGAGCCTCCAGAGGAGCTGCTGTCTCTCCAGCCACAAAGGCCTGCAGCCGAATCCCTGACAGCCTGCTGCATGGAGGGCTTCTATGGGAGAGGGCCATACGTCCCAGGCGGGTGCTCTCTGGCACACCGCTTTCCATGGGCAAACGCTGTGTGTGCCAAGTGTCTCCGGTGTGCAGAAAATGTAGCCCCGGGGCCCGAGGCGCAGGGAATCCTCTTTGGACCCAGAGCAATGTGCTAGGCAGGCCTCCCATGCTGGGAGAGCCTCCACTTCCCCAACTGTCCAAGGGCCTCAGGAGCACACCTCGAGGGAGCGTGGGTCTGACAGGCAGAACGGCCCGAGTGCGGAACGTGGATGGCAGGCCAAAGCCCTCCCTAGGGCCTGTGCTGGCCTAGGCCCCTGCCAGCCAGCAGGGCCTCGACAGAGCAGAGTTCATTCGAGTAGGCCCCAGGGGCTTGCCTGTGTGTCTCTTGCACTGCTGGGAAGCTGCAGGTCCAGAGGCTGTGTGTGCACGGGGCCCCTGGGGCCTGAGCACAAAACAGCCAGGACCCCACTCTCAAGCAGGACTCCTGCCACCTCTGCGCTGCCTGCCACACCCCCTTGCTGCCCGCACTGTCTTCACTGCTGGCAGGCCTCTGTGTGCACAGCCCAGTCTATGCCAAGGGAACAAGGGGCTTGCTCGCCCCTTGCTAGGACCTCCTCCTACAGCACTCTGGACCAGGGCACACACGCCCCTGGACCAGCAGCCTGCGAGGAAGCTGCAGCTGAGCCAGCCACAAAGGCCAGCAGCCCTTGGCAGGGAGCCTTCTGCTAAGGACAGCTTTCCCACTCCAAAGGCCTGCAGGAGTGCCTGGAGGCTCAGGCCTGCAGCGTTTTCCATCCCAGAGCACTGGGTGCCCCAAGCCTCCCCTGCGGCTTCTGAGCACCCTCCAGCCCACAGGCCCTTGGCACCCACTCTGTTGCCAGAGGCAAGTCCTAGGCAGGACGCTCGAGCTTGTAGAGCCAGAGGGCCTCCAGCTTGGAAACCTGCTCAGGAACTCAGTGGCAGCCAGGCTTCCCCTTCCATGCTGGTCGGCTAGCAGATGGAGCCATCGCTCCACCGAGAAACTCTCTGCTTTGCCTTCAGCCGGGGAATCGCCTGGCTCAGCTCTCTCTGCCTCAAGCAGAAACTCGAGGGTGCACCCAGCCTGCAGAAAGAAGAGTGCCTTTTCCTGAGCACTGCTATGCTGGGGCAGCTCCCTGAGAGCCTCCTGGGGCCTTCTCTGCCCTCACACAGTCGTGCCATTCGGCCCACCCGGGGAGCAAAGGTCCCCCTCGGCAGGGCTCCGGGTACGGCCTGTGTGTGTTTTCAGGGCTGGGAAAGGGCAGATCCAGAAGCTGGGTGTGCGCTTGGGAATGGGGCCTGATGGGCATAGCCGGCCTTCCCGGGTTGGGAAGCAGGAGATCTGGGGCCTCCGAGCTGCATGCACATCCCCTCCCTGGATGCCCCTCTTGCTTCTTCTCTGCTGCCAAGCCTCGCTCACCACACGTGCGTCTCATCGAAAGGAGCAGGCTGCTTGCCATTCTTTGCAAGGGCCTCACCCCACAGGCCTCGTTTCCTCGAACAGGAGTGCAAATTGACCCAGAGCCTCCAGAGGAGCTGCTGTCTCTCCAGCCACAAAGGCCTGCAGCCGAATCCCTGACAGCCTGCTGCATGGAGGGCTTCTATGGGAGAGGGCCATACGTCCCAGGCGGGTGCTCTCTGGCACACCGCTTTCCATGGGCAAACGCTGTGTGTGCCAAGTGTCTCCGGTGTGCAGAAAATGTAGCCCCGGGGCCCGAGGCGCAGGGAATCCTCTTTGGACCCAGAGCAATGTGCTAGGCAGGCCTCCCATGCTGGGAGAGCCTCCACTTCCCCAACTGTCCAAGGGCCTCAGGAGCACACCTCGAGGGAGCGTGGGTCTGACAGGCAGAACGGCCCGAGTGCGGAACGTGGATGGCAGGCCAAAGCCCTCCCTAGGGCCTGTGCTGGCCTAGGCCCCTGCCAGCCAGCAGGGCCTCGACAGAGCAGAGTTCATTCGAGTAGGCCCCAGGGGCTTGCCTGTGTGTCTCTTGCACTGCTGGGAAGCTGCAGGTCCAGAGGCTGTGTGTGCACGGGGCCCCTGGGGCCTGAGCACAAAACAGCCAGGACCCCACTCTCAAGCAGGACTCCTGCCACCTCTGCACTGCCTGCCACACCCCCTTGCTGCCCGCACTGTCTTCACTGCTGGCAGGCCTCTGTGTGCACAGCCCAGTCTATGCCAAGGGAACAAGGGGCTTGCTCGCCCCTTGCTAGGACCTCCTCCTACAGCACTCTGGACCAGGGCACACACGCCCCTGGACCAGCAGCCTGCGAGGAAGCTGCAGCTGAGCCAGCCACAAAGGCCAGCAGCCCTTGGCAGGGAGCCTTCTGCTAAGGACAGCTTTCCCACTCCAAAGGCCTGCAGGAGTGCCTGGAGGCTCAGGCCTGCAGCCTTTTCCATCCCAGAGCACTGGGTGCCCCAAGCCTCCCCTGCGGCTTCCGAGCACCCTCCAGCCCACAGGCCCTTGGCACCCACTCTGTTGCCAGAGGCAAGTCCTAGGCAGGACGCTCGAGCTTGTAGAGCCAGAGGGCCTCCAGCTTGGAAACCTGCTCAGGAACTCAGTGGCAGCCAGGCTTCCCCTTCCATGCTGGTCGGCTAGCAGATGGAGCCATCGCTCCACCGAGAAACTCTCTGCTTTGCCTTCAGCCGGGGAATCGCCTGGCTCAGCTCTCTCTGCCTCAAGCAGAAACTCGAGGGTGCACCCAGCCTGCAGAAAGAAGAGTGCCTTTTCCTGAGCACTGCTATGCTGGGGCAGCTCCCTGAGAGCCTCCTGGGGCCTTCTCTGCCCTCACACAGTCGTGCCATTCGGCCCACCCGGGGAGCAAAGGTCCCCCTCGGCAGGGCTCCGGGTACGGCCTGTGTGTGTTTTCAGGGCTGGGAAAGGGCAGATCCAGAAGCTGGGTGTGCGCTTGGGAATGGGGCCTGATGGGCATAGCCGGCCTTCCCGGGTTGGGAAGCAGGAGATCTGGGGCCTCCGAGCTGCATGCACATCCCCTCCCTGGATGCCCCTCTTGCTTCTTCTCTGCTGCCAAGCCTCGCTCACCACACGTGCGTCTCATCGAAAGGAGCAGGCTGCTTGCCATTCTTTGCAAGGGCCTCACCCCACAGGCCTCGTTTCCTCGAACGGGAGTGCACATTGACCCAGAGCCTCCAGAGGAGCTGCTGTCTCTCCAGCCACAAAGGCCTGCAGCCGAATCCCTGGCAGCCGCTGCATGGAGGGCTTCTATGGGAGAGGGCCATACGTCCCAGGCGGGTGCTCTCTGGCACACCGCTTTCCATGGGCAAACGCTGTGTGTGCCAAGTGTCTCTGGTGTGCAGAAAATGTAGCCCCGGGGCCCGAGGCGCAGGGAATCCTCTTTGGACCCAGAGCAATGTGCTAGGCAGGCCTCCCATGCTGGGAGAGCCTCCACTTCCCCAACTGTCCAAGGGCCTCAGGAGCACACCTCGAGGGAGCGTGGGTCTGACAGGCAGAACGGCCCGAGTGCGGAACGTGGATGGCAGGCCAAAGCCCTCCCTAGGGCCTGTGCTGGCCTAGGCCCCTGCCAGCCAGCAGGGCCTCGACAGAGCAGAGTTCATTCGAGTAGGCCCCAGGGGCTTGCCTGTGTGTCTCTTGCACTGCTGGGAAGCTGCAGGTCCAGAGGCTGTGTGTGCACGGGGCCCCTGGGGCCTGAGCACAAAACAGCCAGGACCCCACTCTCAAGCAGGACTCCTGCCACCTCTGCGCTGCCTGCCACACCCCCTTGCTGCCCGCACTGTCTTCACTGCTGGCAGGCCTCTGTGTGCACAGCCCAGTCTATGCCAAGGGAACAAGGGGCTTGCTCGCCCCTTGCTAGGACCTCCTCCTACAGCACTCTGGACCAGGGCACACACGCCCCTGGACCAGCAGCCTGCGAGGAAGCTGCAGCTGAGCCAGCCACAAAGGCCAGCAGCCCTTGGCAGGGAGCCTTCTGCTAAGGACAGCTTTCCCACTCCAAAGGCCTGCAGGAGTGCCTGGAGGCTCAGGCCTGCAGCGTCTTCCATCCCAGAGCACTGGGTGCCCCAAGCCTCCCCTGCGGCTTCCGAGCACCCTCCAGCCCACAGGCCCTTGGCACCCACTCTGTTGCCAGAGGCAAGTCCTAGGCAGGACGCTCGAGCTTGTAGAGCCAGAGGGCCTCCAGCTTGGAAACCTGCTCAGGAACTCAGTGGCAGCCAGGCTTCCCCTTCCATGCTGGTCGGCTAGCAGATGGAGCCATCGCTCCACCGAGAAACTCTCTGCTTTGCCTTCAGCCGGGGAATCGCCTGGCTCAGCTCTCTCTGCCTCAAGCAGAAACTCGAGGGTGCACCCAGCCTGCAGAAAGAAGAGTGCCTTTTCCTGAGCACTGCTATGCTGGGGCAGCTCCCTGAGAGCCTCCTGGGGCCTTCTCTGCCCTCACACAGTCGTGCCATTCGGCCCACCCGGGGAGCAAAGGTCCCCCTCGGCAGGGCTCCGGGTACGGCCTGTGTGTGTTTTCAGGGCTGGGAAAGGGCAGATCCAGAAGCTGGGTGTGCGCTTGGGAATGGGGCCTGATGGGCATAGCCGGCCTTCCCGGGTTGGGAAGCAGGAGATCTGGGGCCTCCGAGCTGCATGCACATCCCCTCCCTGGATGCCCCTCTTGCTTCTTCTCTGCTGCCAAGCCTCGCTCACCACACGTGCGTCTCATCGAAAGGAGCAGGCTGCTTGCCATTCTTTGCAAGGGCCTCACCACACAGGCCTCGTTTCCTCGAACAGGAGTGCACATTGACCCAGAGCCTCCAGAGGAGCTGCTGTCTCTCCAGCCACAAAGGCCTGCAGCCGAATCCCTGGCAGCCGCTGCATGGAGGGCTTCTATGGGAGAGGGCCATACGTCCCAGGCGGGTGCTCTCTGGCACACCGCTTTCCATGGGCAAACGCTGTGTGTGCCAAGTGTCTCTGGTGTGCAGAAAATGTAGCCCCGGGGCCCGAGGCGCAGGGAATCCTCTTTGGACCCAGAGCAATGTGCTAGGCAGGCCTCCCATGCTGGGAGAGCCTCCACTTCCCCAACTGTCCAAGGGCCTCAGGAGCACACCTCGAGGGAGCGTGGGTCTGACAGGCAGAACGGCCCGAGTGCGGAACGTGGATGGCAGGCCAAAGCCCTCCCTAGGGCCTGTGCTGGCCTAGGCCCCTGCCAGCCAGCAGGGCCTCGACAGAGCAGAGTTCATTCGAGTAGGCCCCAGGGGCTTGCCTGTGTGTCTCTTGCACTGCTGGGAAGCTGCAGGTCCAGAGGCTGTGTGTGCACGGGGCCCCTGGGGCCTGAGCACAAAACAGCCAGGACCCCACTCTCAAGCAGGACTCCTGCCACCTCTGCGCTGCCTGCCACACCCCCTTGCTGCCCGCACTGTCTTCACTGCTGGCAGGCCTCTGTGTGCACAGCCCAGTCTATGCCAAGGGAACAAGGGGCTTGCTCGCCCCTTGCTAGGACCTCCTCCTACAGCACTCTGGACCAGGGCACACACGCCCCTGGACCAGCAGCCTGCGAGGAAGCTGCAGCTGAGCCAGCCACAAAGGCCAGCAGCCCTTGGCAGGGAGCCTTCTGCTAAGGACAGCTTTCCCACTCCAAAGGCCTGCAGGAGTGCCTGGAGGCTCAGGCCTGCAGCGTCTTCCATCCCAGAGCACTGGGTGCCCCAAGCCTCCCCTGCGGCTTCCGAGCACCCTCCAGCCCACAGGCCCTTGGCACCCACTCTGTTGCTAGAGGCAAGTCCTAGGCAGGACGCTCGAGCTTGTAGAGCCAGAGGGCCTCCAGCTTGGAAACCTGCTCAGGAACTCAGTGGCAGCCAGGCTTCCCCTTCCATGCTGGTCGGCTAGCAGATGGAGCCATCGCTCCACCGAGAAACTCTCTGCTTTGCCTTCAGCCGGGGAATCGCCTGGCTCAGCTCTCTCTGCCTCAAGCAGAAACTCGAGGGTGCACCCAGCCTGCAGAAAGAAGAGTGCCTTTTCCTGAGCACTGCTATGCTGGGGCAGCTCCCTGAGAGCCTCCTGGGGCCTTCTCTGCCCTCACACAGTCGTGCCATTCGGCCCACCCGGGGAGCAAAGGTCCCCCTCGGCAGGGCTCCGGGTACGGCCTGTGTGTGTTTTCAGGGCTGGGAAAGGGCAGATCCAGAAGCTGGGTGTGCGCTTGGGAATGGGGCCTGATGGGCATAGCCGGCCTTCCCGGGTTGGGAAGCAGGAGATCTGGGGCCTCCGAGCTGCATGCACATCCCCTCCCTGGATGCCCCTCTTGCTTCTTCTCTGCTGCCAAGCCTCTCTCACCACACGTGCGTCTCATCGGATGGAGCAGGCTGCTTGCCATTCTTGGGCAGGGAATCATCCCACAGGCCTCGTTTCCTCACAGGGGAGTGCACACTGACCCAGAGCCTCCAGAGGAGCTGCTGTCTCTCCAGCCACAAAGGCCTGCAGCCGAATCCCTGACAGCCTGCTGCATGGAGGGCTTCTATGGGAGAGGGCCATACGTCCCAGGCGGGTGCTCTCTGGCACACCGCTTTCCATGGGCAAACGCTGTGTGTGCCAAGTGTCTCCGGTGTGCAGAAAATGTAGCCCCGGGGCCCGAGGCGCAGGGAATCCTCTTTGGACCCAGAGCAATGTGCTAGGCAGGCCTCCCATGCTGGGAGAGCCTCCACTTCCCCAACTGTCCAAGGGCCTCAGGAGCACACCTCGAGGGAGCGTGGGTCTGACAGGCAGAACGGCCCGAGTGCGGAACGTGGATGGCAGGCCAAAGCCATCCCTAGGGCCTGTGCTGGCCTAGGCCCCTGCCAGCCAGCAGGGCCTCGACAGAGCAGAGTTCATTCGAGTAGGCCCCAGGGGCTTGCCTGTGTGTCTCTTGCACTGCTGGGAAGTGCAGGTCCAGAGGCTGTGTGTGCACGGGGCCCCTGGGGCCTGAGCACAAAACAGCCAGGACCCCACTCTCAAGCAGGACTCCTGCCACCTCTGCGCTGCCTGCCACACCCCCTTGCTGCCCGCACTGTCTTCACTGCTGGCAGGCCTCTGTGTGCACAGCCCAGTCTATGCCAAGGGAACAAGGGGCTTGCTCGCCCCTTGCTAGGACCTCCTCCTACAGCACTCTGGACCAGGGCACACACGCCCCTGGACCAGCAGCCTGCGAGGAAGCTGCAGCTGAGCCAGCCACAAAGGCCAGCAGCCCTTGGCAGGGAGCCTTCTGCTAAGGACAGCTTTCCCACTCCAAAGGCCTGCAGGAGTGCCTGGAGGCTCAGGCCTGCAGCGTCTTCCATCCCAGAGCACTGGGTGCCCCAAGCCTCCCCTGCGGCTTCCGAGCACCCTCCAGCCCACAGGCCCTTGGCACCCACTCTGTTGCCAGAGGCAAGTCCTAGGCAGGACGCTCGAGCTTGTAGAGCCAGAGGGCCTCCAGCTTGGAAACCTGCTCAGGAACTCAGTGGCAGCCAGGCTTCCCCTTCCATGCTGGTCGGCTAGCAGATGGAGCCATCGCTCCACCGAGAAACTCTCTGCTTTGCCTTCAGCCGGGGAATCGCCTGGCTCAGCTCTCTCTGCCTCAAGCAGAAACTCGAGGGTGCACCCAGCCTGCAGAAAGAAGAGTGCCTTTTCCTGAGCACTGCTATGCTGGGGCAGCTCCCTGAGAGCCTCCTGGGGCCTTCTCTGCCCTCACACAGTCGTGCCATTCGGCCCACCCGGGGAGCAAAGGTCCCCCTCGGCAGGGCTCCGGGTACGGCCTGTGTGTGTTTTCAGGGCTGGGAAAGGGCAGATCCAGAAGCTGGGTGTGCGCTTGGGAATGGGGCCTGATGGGCATAGCCGGCCTTCCCGGGTTGGGAAGCAGGAGATCTGGGGCCTCCGAGCTGCATGCACATCCCCTCCCTGGATGCCCCTCTTGCTTCTTCTCTGCTGCCAAGCCTCGCTCACCACACGTGCGTCTCATCGGATGGAGCAGGCTGCTTGCCATTCTTGGGCAGGGAATCATCCCACACGCCTCGTTTCCTCGCAGGGGAGTGCACACTGACCCAGAGCCTCCAGAGGAGCTGCTGTCTCTCCAGCCACAAAGGCCTGCAGCCGAATCCCTGGCAGCCTGCTGCATGGAGGGCTTCTATGGGAGAGGGCCATACGTCCCAGGCGGGTGCTCTCTGGCACACCGCTTTCCATGGGCAAAAGCTGTGTGTGCCAAGTGTCTCCGGTGTGCAGAAAATGTAGCCCCGGGGCCCGAGGCGCAGGGAATCCTCTTTGGACCCAGAGCAATGTGCTAGGCAGGCCTCCCATGCTGGGAGAGCCTCCACTTCCCCAACTGTCCAAGGGCCTCAGGAGCACACCTCGAGGGAGCGTGGGTCTGACAGGCAGAACGGCCCGAGTGCGGAACGTGGATGGCAGGCCAAAGCCATCCCTAGGGCCTGTGCTGGCCTAGGCCCCTGCCAGCCAGCAGGGCCTCGACAGAGCAGAGTTCATTCGAGTAGGCCCCAGGGGCTTGCCTGTGTGTCTCTTGCACTGCTGGGAAGCTGCAGGTCCAGAGGCTGTGTGTGCACGGGGCCCCTGGGGCCTGAGCACAAAACAGCCAGGACCCCACTCTCCAGCAGGACTCCTGCCACCTCTGCGCTGCCTGCCACACCCCCTTGCTGCCCGCACTGTCTTCACTGCTGGCAGGCCTCTGTGTGCACAGCCCAGTCTATGCCAAGGGAACAAGGGGCTTGCTCGCCCCTTGCTAGGACCTCCTCCTACAGCACTCTGGACCAGGGCACACACGCCCCTGGACCAGCAGCCTGCGAGGAAGCTGCAGCTGAGCCAGCCACAAAGGCCAGCAGCCCTTGGCAGGGAGCCTTCTGCTAAGGACAGCTTTCCCACTCCAAAGGCCTGCAGGAGTGCCTGGAGGCTCAGGCCTGCAGCGTCTTCCATCCCAGAGCACTGGGTGCCCCAAGCCTCCCCTGCGGCTTCCGAGCACCCTCCAGCCCACAGGCCCTTGGCACCCACTCTGTTGCCAGAGGCAAGTCCTAGGCAGGACGCTCGAGCTTGTAGAGCCAGAGGGCCTCCAGCTTGGAAACCTGCTCAGGAACTCAGTGGCAGCCAGGCTTCCCCTTCCATGCTGGTCGGCTAGCAGATGGAGCCATCGCTCCACCGAGAAACTCTCTGCTTTGCCTTCAGCCGGGGAATCGCCTGGCTCAGCTCTCTCTGCCTCAAGCAGAAACTCGAGGGTGCACCCAGCCTGCAGAAAGAAGAGTGCCTTTTCCTGAGCACTGCTATGCTGGGGCAGCTCCCTGAGAGCCTCCTGGGGCCTTCTCTGCCCTCACACAGTCGTGCCATTCGGCCCACCCGGGGAGCAAAGGTCCCCCTCGGCAGGGCTCCGGGTACGGCCTGTGTGTGTTTTCAGGGCTGGGAAAGGGCAGATCCAGAAGCTGGGTGTGCGCTTGGGAATGGGGCCTGATGGGCATAGCCGGCCTTCCCGGGTTGGGAAGCAGGAGATCTGGGGCCTCCGAGCTGCATGCACATCCCCTCCCTGGATGCCCCTCTTGCTTCTTCTCTGCTGCCAAGCCTCGCTCACCACACGTGCGTCTCATCGGATGGAGCAGGCTGCTTGCCATTCTTGGGCAGGGAATCATCCCACACGCCTCGTTTCCTCGCAGGGGAGTGCACACTGACCCAGAGCCTCCAGAGGAGCTGCTGTCTCTCCAGCCACAAAGGCCTGCAGCCGAATCCCTGACAGCCTGCTGCATGGAGGGCTTCTATGGGAGAGGGCCATACGTCCCAGGCGGGTGCTCTCTGGCACACCGCTTTCCATGGGCAAACGCTGTGTGTGCCAAGTGTCTCCGGTGTGCAGAAAATGTAGCCCCGGGGCCCGAGGCGCAGGGAATCCTCTTTGGACCCAGAGCAATGTGCTAGGCAGGCCTCCCATGCTGGGAGAGCCTCCACTTCCCCAACTGTCCAAGGGCCTCAGGAGCACACCTCGAGGGAGCGTGGGTCTGACAGGCAGAACGGCCCGAGTGCGGAACGTGGATGGCAGGCCAAAGCCATCCCTAGGGCCTGTGCTGGCCTAGGCCCCTGCCAGCCAGCAGGGCCTCGACAGAGCAGAGTTCATTCGAGTAGGCCCCAGGGGCTTGCCTGTGTGTCTCTTGCACTGCTGGGAAGCTGCAGGTCCAGAGGCTGTGTGTGCACGGGGCCCCTGGGGCCTGAGCACAAAACAGCCAGGACCCCACTCTCCAGCAGGACTCCTGCCACCTCTGCGCTGCCTGCCACACCCCCTTGCTGCCCGCACTGTCTTCACTGCTGGCAGGCCTCTGTGTGCACAGCCCAGTCTATGCCAAGGGAACAAGGGGCTTGCTCGCCCCTTGCTAGGACCTCCTCCTACAGCACTCTGGACCAGGGCACACACGCCCCTGGACCAGCAGCCTGCGAGGAAGCTGCAGCTGAGCCAGCCACAAAGGCCAGCAGCCCTTGGCAGGGAGCCTTCTGCTAAGGACAGCTTTCCCACTCCAAAGGCCTGCAGGAGTGCCTGGAGGCTCAGGCCTGCAGCGTTTTCCATCCCAGAGCACTGGGTGCCCCAAGCCTCCCCTGCGGCTTCCGAGCACCCTCCAGCCCACAGGCCCTTGGCACCCACTCTGTTGCCAGAGGCAAGTCCTAGGCAGGACGCTCGAGCTTGTAGAGCCAGAGGGCCTCCAGCTTGGAAACCTGCTCAGGAACTCAGTGGCAGCCAGGCTTCCCCTTCCATGCTGGTCGGCTAGCAGATGGAGCCATCGCTCCACCGAGAAACTCTCTGCTTTGCCTTCAGCCGGGGAATCGCCTGGCTCAGCTCTCTCTGCCTCAAGCAGAAACTCGAGGGTGCACCCAGCCTGCAGAAAGAAGAGTGCCTTTTCCTGAGCACTGCTATGCTGGGGCAGCTCCCTGAGAGCCTCCTGGGGCCTTCTCTGCCCTCACACAGTCGTGCCATTCGGCCCACCCGGGGAGCAAAGGTCCCCCTCGGCAGGGCTCCGGGTACGGCCTGTGTGTGTTTTCAGGGCTGGGAAAGGGCAGATCCAGAAGCTGGGTGTGCGCTTGGGAATGGGGCCTGATGGGCATAGCCGGCCTTCCCGGGTTGGGAAGCAGGAGATCTGGGGCCTCCGAGCTGCATGCACATCCCCTCCCTGGATGCCCCTCTTGCTTCTTCTCTGCTGCCAAGCCTCTCTCACCACACGTGCGTCTCATCGGATGGAGCAGGCTGCTTGCCATTCTTGGGCAGGGAATCATCCCACACGCCTCGTTTCCTCGCAGGGGAGTGCACACTGACCCAGAGCCTCCAGAGGAGCTGCTGTCTCTCCAGCCACAAAGGCCTGCAGCCGAATCCCTGACAGCCTGCTGCATGGAGGGCTTCTATGGGAGAGGGCCATACGTCCCAGGCGGGTGCTCTCTGGCACACCGCTTTCCATGGGCAAACGCTGTGTGTGCCAAGTGTCTCCGGTGTGCAGAAAATGTAGCCCCGGGGCCCGAGGCGCAGGGAATCCTCTTTGGACCCAGAGCAATGTGCTAGGCAGGCCTCCCATGCTGGGAGAGCCTCCACTTCCCCAACTGTCCAAGGGCCTCAGGAGCACACCTCGAGGGAGCGTGGGTCTGACAGGCAGAACGGCCCGAGTGCGGAACGTGGATGGCAGGCCAAAGCCATCCCTAGGGCCTGTGCTGGCCTAGGCCCCTGCCAGCCAGCAGGGCCTCGACAGAGCAGAGTTCATTCGAGTAGGCCCCAGGGGCTTGCCTGTGTGTCTCTTGCACTGCTGGGAAGCTGCAGGTCCAGAGGCTGTGTGTGCACGGGGCCCCTGGGGCCTGAGCACAAAACAGCCAGGACCCCACTCTCAAGCAGGACTCCTGCCACCTCTGCGCTGCCTGCCACACCCCCTTGCTGCCCGCACTGTCTTCACTGCTGGCAGGCCTCTGTGTGCACAGCCCAGTCTATGCCAAGGGAACAAGGGGCTTGCTCGCCCCTTGCTAGGACCTCCTCCTACAGCACTCTGGACCAGGGCACACACGCCCCTGGACCAGCAGCCTGCGAGGAAGCTGCAGCTGAGCCAGCCACAAAGGCCAGCAGCCCTTGGCAGGGAGCCTTCTGCTAAGGACAGCTTTCCCACTCCAAAGGCCTGCAGGAGTGCCTGGAGGCTCAGGCCTGCAGCGTCTTCCATCCCAGAGCACTGGGTGCCCCAAGCCTCCCCTGCGGCTTCCGAGCACCCTCCAGCCCACAGGCCCTTGGCACCCACTCTGTTGCCAGAGGCAAGTCCTAGGCAGGACGCTCGAGCTTGTAGAGCCAGAGGGCCTCCAGCTTGGAAACCTGCTCAGGAACTCAGTGGCAGCCAGGCTTCCCCTTCCATGCTGGTCGGCTAGCAGATGGAGCCATCGCTCCACCGAGAAACTCTCTGCTTTGCCTTCAGCCGGGGAATCGCCTGGCTCAGCTCTCTCTGCCTCAAGCAGAAACTCGAGGGTGCACCCAGCCTGCAGAAAGAAGAGTGCCTTTTCCTGAGCACTGCTATGCTGGGGCAGCTCCCTGAGAGCCTCCTGGGGCCTTCTCTGCCCTCACACAGTCGTGCCATTCGGCCCACCCGGGGAGCAAAGGTCCCCCTCGGCAGGGCTCCGGGTACGGCCTGTGTGTGTTTTCAGGGCTGGGAAAGGGCAGATCCAGAAGCTGGGTGTGCGCTTGGGAATGGGGCCTGATGGGCATAGCCGGCCTTCCCGGGTTGGGAAGCAGGAGATCTGGGGCCTCCGAGCTGCATGCACATCCCCTCCCTGGATGCCCCTCTTGCTTCTTCTCTGCTGCCAAGCCTCGCTCACCACACGTGCGTCTCATCGAAAGGAGCAGGCTGCTTGCCATTCTTTGCAAGGGCCTCACCCCACAGGCCTCGTTTCCTCGAACGGGAGTGCACATTGACCCAGAGCCTCCAGAGGAGCTGCTGTCTCTCCAGCCACAAAGGCCTGCAGCCGAATCCCTGGCAGCCTGCTGCATGGAGGGCTTCTATGGGAGAGGGCCATACGTCCCAGGCGGGTGCTCTCTGGCACACCGCTTTCCATGGGCAAACGCTGTGTGTGCCAAGTGTCTCCGGTGCAGAAAATGTAGCCCCGGGGCCCGAGGCGCAGGGAATCCTCTTTGGACCCAGAGCAATGTGCTAGGCAGGCCTCCCATGCTGGGAGAGCCTCCACTTCCCCAACTGTCCAAGGGCCTCAGGAGCACACCTCGAGGGAGCGTGGGTCTGACAGGCAGAACGGCCCGAGTGCGGAACGTGGATGGCAGGCCAAAGCCATCCCTAGGGCCTGTGCTGGCCTAGGCCCCTGCCAGCCAGCAGGGCCTCGACAGAGCAGAGTTCATTCGAGTAGGCCCCAGGGGCTTGCCTGTGTGTCTCTTGCACTGCTGGGAAGCTGCAGGTCCAGAGGCTGTGTGTGCACGGGGCCCCTGGGGCCTGAGCACAAAACAGCCAGGACCCCACTCTCAAGCAGGACTCCTGCCACCTCTGCGCTGCCTGCCACACCCCCTTGCTGCCCGCACTGTCTTCACTGCTGGCAGGCCTCTGTGTGCACAGCCCAGTCTATGCCAAGGGAACAAGGGGCTTGCTCGCCCCTTGCTAGGACCTCCTCCTACAGCACTCTGGACCAGGGCACACACGCCCCTGGACCAGCAGCCTGCGAGGAAGCTGCAGCTGAGCCAGCCACAAAGGCCAGCAGCCCTTGGCAGGGAGCCTTCTGCTAAGGACAGCTTTCCCACTCCAAAGGCCTGCAGGAGTGCCTGGAGGCTCAGGCCTGCAGCGTCTTCCATCCCAGAGCACTGGGTGCCCCAAGCCTCCCCTGCGGCTTCCGAGCACCCTCCAGCCCACAGGCCCTTGGCACCCACTCTGTTGCCAGAGGCAAGTCCTAGGCAGGACGCTCGAGCTTGTAGAGCCAGAGGGCCTCCAGCTTGGAAACCTGCTCAGGAACTCAGTGGCAGCCAGGCTTCCCCTTCCATGCTGGTCGGCTAGCAGATGGAGCCATCGCTCCACCGAGAAACTCTCTGCTTTGCCTTCAGCCGGGGAATCGCCTGGCTCAGCTCTCTCTGCCTCAAGCAGAAACTCGAGGGTGCACCCAGCCTGCAGAAAGAAGAGTGCCTTTTCCTGAGCACTGCTATGCTGGGGCAGCTCCCTGAGAGCCTCCTGGGGCCTTCTCTGCCCTCACACAGTCGTGCCATTCGGCCCACCCGGGGAGCAAAGGTCCCCCTCGGCAGGGCTCCGGGTACGGCCTGTGTGTGTTTTCAGGGCTGGGAAAGGGCAGATCCAGAAGCTGGGTGTGCGCTTGGGAATGGGGCCTGATGGGCATAGCCGGCCTTCCCGGGTTGGGAAGCAGGAGATCTGGGGCCTCCGAGCTGCATGCACATCCCCTCCCTGGATGCCCCTCTTGCTTCTTCTCTGCTGCCAAGCCTCGCTCACCACACGTGCGTCTCATCGAAAGGAGCAGGCTGCTTGCCATTCTTTGCAAGGGCCTCACCCCACAGGCCTCGTTTCCTCGAACAGGAGTGCACATTGACCCAGAGCCTCCAGAGGAGCTGCTGTCTCTCCAGCCACAAAGGCCTGCAGCCGAATCCCTGGCAGCCGCTGCATGGAGGGCTTCTATGGGAGAGGGCCATACGTCCCAGGCGGGTGCTCTCTGGCACACCGCTTTCCATGGGCAAACGCTGTGTGTGCCAAGTGTCTCTGGTGTGCAGAAAATGTAGCCCCGGGGCCCGAGGCGCAGGGAATCCTCTTTGGACCCAGAGCAATGTGCTAGGCAGGCCTCCCATGCTGGGAGAGCCTCCACTTCCCCAACTGTCCAAGGGCCTCAGGAGCACACCTCGAGGGAGCGTGGGTCTGACAGGCAGAACGGCCCGAGTGCGGAACGTGGATGGCAGGCCAAAGCCCTCCCTAGGGCCTGTGCTGGCCTAGGCCCCTGCCAGCCAGCAGGGCCTCGACAGAGCAGAGTTCATTCGAGTAGGCCCCAGGGGCTTGCCTGTGTGTCTCTTGCACTGCTGGGAAGTGCAGGTCCAGAGGCTGTGTGTGCACGGGGCCCCTGGGGCCTGAGCACAAAACAGCCAGGACCCCACTCTCAAGCAGGACTCCTGCCACCTCTGCGCTGCCTGCCACACCCCCTTGCTGCCCGCACTGTCTTCACTGCTGGCAGGCCTCTGTGTGCACAGCCCAGTCTATGCCAAGGGAACAAGGGGCTTGCTCGCCCCTTGCTAGGACCTCCTCCTACAGCACTCTGGACCAGGGCACACACGCCCCTGGACCAGCAGCCTGCGAGGAAGCTGCAGCTGAGCCAGCCACAAAGGCCAGCAGCCCTTGGCAGGGAGCCTTCTGCTAAGGACAGCTTTCCCACTCCAAAGGCCTGCAGGAGTGCCTGGAGGCTCAGGCCTGCAGCGTCTTCCATCCCAGAGCACTGGGTGCCCCAAGCCTCCCCTGCGGCTTCCGAGCACCCTCCAGCCCACAGGCCCTTGGCACCCACTCTGTTGCCAGAGGCAAGTCCTAGGCAGGACGCTCGAGCTTGTAGAGCCAGAGGGCCTCCAGCTTGGAAACCTGCTCAGGAACTCAGTGGCAGCCAGGCTTCCCCTTCCATGCTGGTCGGCTAGCAGATGGAGCCATCGCTCCACCGAGAAACTCTCTGCTTTGCCTTCAGCCGGGGAATCGCCTGGCTCAGCTCTCTCTGCCTCAAGCAGAAACTCGAGGGTGCACCCAGCCTGCAGAAAGAAGAGTGCCTTTTCCTGAGCACTGCTATGCTGGGGCAGCTCCCTGAGAGCCTCCTGGGGCCTTCTCTGCCCTCACACAGTCGTGCCATTCGGCCCACCCGGGGAGCAAAGGTCCCCCTCGGCAGGGCTCCGGGTACGGCCTGTGTGTGTTTTCAGGGCTGGGAAAGGGCAGATCCAGAAGCTGGGTGTGCGCTTGGGAATGGGGCCTGATGGGCATAGCCGGCCTTCCCGGGTTGGGAAGCAGGAGATCTGGGGCCTCCGAGCTGCATGCACATCCCCTCCCTGGATGCCCCTCTTGCTTCTTCTCTGCTGCCAAGCCTCGCTCACCACACGTGCGTCTCATCGGATGGAGCAGGCTGCTTGCCATTCTTGGGCAGGGAATCATCCCACACGCCTCGTTTCCTCGCAGGGGAGTGCACACTGACCCAGAGCCTCCAGAGGAGCTGCTGTCTCTCCAGCCACAAAGGCCTGCAGCCGAATCCCTGGCAGCCTGCTGCATGGAGGGCTTCTATGGGAGAGGGCCATACGTCCCAGGCGGGTGCTCTCTGGCACACCGCTTTCCATGGGCAAAAGCTGTGTGTGCCAAGTGTCTCCGGTGTGCAGAAAATGTAGCCCCGGGGCCCGAGGCGCAGGGAATCCTCTTTGGACCCAGAGCAATGTGCTAGGCAGGCCTCCCATGCTGGGAGAGCCTCCACTTCCCCAACTGTCCAAGGGCCTCAGGAGCACACCTCGAGGGAGCGTGGGTCTGACAGGCAGAACGGCCCGAGTGCGGAACGTGGATGGCAGGCCAAAGCCATCCATAGGGCCTGTGCTGGCCTAGGCCCCTGCCAGCCAGCAGGGCCTCGACAGAGCAGAGTTCATTCGAGTAGGCCCCAGGGGCTTGCCTGTGTGTCTCTTGCACTGCTGGGAAGCTGCAGGTCCAGAGGCTGTGTGTGCACGGGGCCCCTGGGGCCTGAGCACAAAACAGCCAGGACCCCACTCTCCAGCAGGACTCCTGCCACCTCTGCGCTGCCTGCCACACCCCCTTGCTGCCCGCACTGTCTTCACTGCTGGCAGGCCTCTGTGTGCACAGCCCAGTCTATGCCAAGGGAACAAGGGGCTTGCTCGCCCCTTGCTAGGACCTCCTCCTACAGCACTCTGGACCAGGGCACACACGCCCCTGGACCAGCAGCCTGCGAGGAAGCTGCAGCTGAGCCAGCCACAAAGGCCAGCAGCCCTTGGCAGGGAGCCTTCTGCTAAGGACAGCTTTCCCACTCCAAAGGCCTGCAGGAGTGCCTGGAGGCTCAGGCCTGCAGCGTCTTCCATCCCAGAGCACTGGGTGCCCCAAGCCTCCCCTGCGGCTTCCGAGCACCCTCCAGCCCACAGGCCCTTGGCACCCACTCTGTTGCCAGAGGCAAGTCCTAGGCAGGACGCTCGAGCTTGTAGAGCCAGAGGGCCTCCAGCTTGGAAACCTGCTCAGGAACTCAGTGGCAGCCAGGCTTCCCCTTCCATGCTGGTCGGCTAGCAGATGGAGCCATCGCTCCACCGAGAAACTCTCTGCTTTGCCTTCAGCCGGGGAATCGCCTGGCTCAGCTCTCTCTGCCTCAAGCAGAAACTCGAGGGTGCACCCAGCCTGCAGAAAGAAGAGTGCCTTTTCCTGAGCACTGCTATGCTGGGGCAGCTCCCTGAGAGCCTCCTGGGGCCTTCTCTGCCCTCACACAGTCGTGCCATTCGGCCCACCCGGGGAGCAAAGGTCCCCCTCGGCAGGGCTCCGGGTACGGCCTGTGTGTGTTTTCAGGGCTGGGAAAGGGCAGATCCAGAAGCTGGGTGTGCGCTTGGGAATGGGGCCTGATGGGCATAGCCGGCCTTCCCGGGTTGGGAAGCAGGAGATCTGGGGCCTCCGAGCTGCATGCACATCCCCTCCCTGGATGCCCCTCTTGCTTCTTCTCTGCTGCCAAGCCTCGCTCACCACACGTGCGTCTCATCGGATGGAGCAGGCTGCTTGCCATTCTTGGGCAGGGAATCATCCCACACGCCTCGTTTCCTCGCAGGGGAGTGCACACTGACCCAGAGCCTCCAGAGGAGCTGCTGTCTCTCCAGCCACAAAGGCCTGCAGCCGAATCCCTGACAGCCTGCTGCATGGAGGGCTTCTATGGGAGAGGGCCATACGTCCCAGGCGGGTGCTCTCTGGCACACCGCTTTCCATGGGCAAACGCTGTGTGTGCCAAGTGTCTCCGGTGTGCAGAAAATGTAGCCCCGGGGCCCGAGGCGCAGGGAATCCTCTTTGGACCCAGAGCAATGTGCTAGGCAGGCCTCCCATGCTGGGAGAGCCTCCACTTCCCCAACTGTCCAAGGGCCTCAGGAGCACACCTCGAGGGAGCGTGGGTCTGACAGGCAGAACGGCCCGAGTGCGGAACGTGGATGGCAGGCCAAAGCCATCCCTAGGGCCTGTGCTGGCCTAGGCCCCTGCCAGCCAGCAGGGCCTCGACAGAGCAGAGTTCATTCGAGTAGGCCCCAGGGGCTTGCCTGTGTGTCTCTTGCACTGCTGGGAAGCTGCAGGTCCAGAGGCTGTGTGTGCACGGGGCCCCTGGGGCCTGAGCACAAAACAGCCAGGACCCCACTCTCCAGCAGGACTCCTGCCACCTCTGCGCTGCCTGCCACACCCCCTTGCTGCCCGCACTGTCTTCACTGCTGGCAGGCCTCTGTGTGCACAGCCCAGTCTATGCCAAGGGAACAAGGGGCTTGCTCGCCCCTTGCTAGGACCTCCTCCTACAGCACTCTGGACCAGGGCACACACGCCCCTGGACCAGCAGCCTGCGAGGAAGCTGCAGCTGAGCCAGCCACAAAGGCCAGCAGCCCTTGGCAGGGAGCCTTCTGCTAAGGACAGCTTTCCCACTCCAAAGGCCTGCAGGAGTGCCTGGAGGCTCAGGCCTGCAGCGTCTTCCATCCCAGAGCACTGGGTGCCCCAAGCCTCCCCTGCGGCTTCCGAGCACCCTCCAGCCCACAGGCCCTTGGCACCCACTCTGTTGCCAGAGGCAAGTCCTAGGCAGGACGCTCGAGCTTGTAGAGCCAGAGGGCCTCCAGCTTGGAAACCTGCTCAGGAACTCAGTGGCAGCCAGGCTTCCCCTTCCATGCTGGTCGGCTAGCAGATGGAGCCATCGCTCCACCGAGAAACTCTCTGCTTTGCCTTCAGCCGGGGAATCGCCTGGCTCAGCTCTCTCTGCCTCAAGCAGAAACTCGAGGGTGCACCCAGCCTGCAGAAAGAAGAGTGCCTTTTCCTGAGCACTGCTATGCTGGGGCAGCTCCCTGAGAGCCTCCTGGGGCCTTCTCTGCCCTCACACAGTCGTGCCATTCGGCCCACCCGGGGAGCAAAGGTCCCCCTCGGCAGGGCTCCGGGTACGGCCTGTGTGTGTTTTCAGGGCTGGGAAAGGGCAGATCCAGAAGCTGGGTGTGCGCTTGGGAATGGGGCCTGATGGGCATAGCCGGCCTTCCCGGGTCGGGAAGCAGGAGATCTGGGGCCTCCGAGCTGCATGCACATCCCCTCCCTGGATGCCCCTCTTGCTTCTTCTCTGCTGCCAAGCCTCGCTCACCACACGTGCGTCTCATCGGATGGAGCAGGCTGCTTGCCATTCTTGGGCAGGGAATCATCCCACACGCCTCGTTTCCTCGCAGGGGAGTGCACACTGACCCAGAGCCTCCAGAGGAGCTGCTGTCTCTCCAGCCACAAAGGCCTGCAGCCGAATCCCTGACAGCCTGCTGCATGGAGGGCTTCTATGGGAGAGGGCCATACGTCCCAGGCGGGTGCTCTCTGGCACACCGCTTTCCATGGGCAAACGCTGTGTGTGCCAAGTGTCTCCGGTGTGCAGAAAATGTAGCCCCGGGGCCCGAGGCGCAGGGAATCCTCTTTGGACCCAGAGCAATGTGCTAGGCAGGCCTCCCATGCTGGGAGAGCCTCCACTTCCCCAACTGTCCAAGGGCCTCAGGAGCACACCTCGAGGGAGCGTGGGTCTGACAGGCAGAACGGCCCGAGTGCGGAACGTGGATGGCAGGCCAAAGCCATCCCTAGGGCCTGTGCTGGCCTAGGCCCCTGCCAGCCAGCAGGGCCTCGACAGAGCAGAGTTCATTCGAGTAGGCCCCAGGGGCTTGCCTGTGTGTCTCTTGCACTGCTGGGAAGCTGCAGGTCCAGAGGCTGTGTGTGCACGGGGCCCCTGGGGCCTGAGCACAAAACAGCCAGGACCCCACTCTCCAGCAGGACTCCTGCCACCTCTGCGCTGCCTGCCACACCCCCTTGCTGCCCGCACTGTCTTCACTGCTGGCAGGCCTCTGTGTGCACAGCCCAGTCTATGCCAAGGGAACAAGGGGCTTGCTCGCCCCTTGCTAGGACCTCCTCCTACAGCACTCTGGACCAGGGCACACACGCCCCTGGACCAGCAGCCTGCGAGGAAGCTGCAGCTGAGCCAGCCACAAAGGCCAGCAGCCCTTGGCAGGGAGCCTTCTGCTAAGGACAGCTTTCCCACTCCAAAGGCCTGCAGGAGTGCCTGGAGGCTCAGGCCTGCAGCGTTTTCCATCCCAGAGCACTGGGTGCCCCAAGCCTCCCCTGCGGCTTCCGAGCACCCTCCAGCCCACAGGCCCTTGGCACCCACTCTGTTGCCAGAGGCAAGTCCTAGGCAGGACGCTCGAGCTTGTAGAGCCAGAGGGCCTCCAGCTTGGAAACCTGCTCAGGAACTCAGTGGCAGCCAGGCTTCCCCTTCCATGCTGGTCGGCTAGCAGATGGAGCCATCGCTCCACCGAGAAACTCTCTGCTTTGCCTTCAGCCGGGGAATCGCCTGGCTCAGCTCTCTCTGCCTCAAGCAGAAACTCGAGGGTGCACCCAGCCTGCAGAAAGAAGAGTGCCTTTTCCTGAGCACTGCTATGCTGGGGCAGCTCCCTGAGAGCCTCCTGGGGCCTTCTCTGCCCTCACACAGTCGTGCCATTCGGCCCACCCGGGGAGCAAAGGTCCCCCTCGGCAGGGCTCCGGGTACGGCCTGTGTGTGTTTTCAGGGCTGGGAAAGGGCAGATCCAGAAGCTGGGTGTGCGCTTGGGAATGGGGCCTGATGGGCATAGCCGGCCTTCCCGGGTCGGGAAGCAGGAGATCTGGGGCCTCCGAGCTGCATGCACATCCCCTCCCTGGATGCCCCTCTTGCTTCTTCTCTGCTGCCAAGCCTCGCTCACCACACGTGCGTCTCATCGGATGGAGCAGGCTGCTTGCCATTCTTGGGCAGGGAATCATCCCACACGCCTCGTTTCCTCGCAGGGGAGTGCACACTGACCCAGAGCCTCCAGAGGAGCTGCTGTCTCTCCAGCCACAAAGGCCTGCAGCCGAATCCCTGACAGCCTGCTGCATGGAGGGCTTCTATGGGAGAGGGCCATACGTCCCAGGCGGGTGCTCTCTGGCACACCGCTTTCCATGGGCAAACGCTGTGTGTGCCAAGTGTCTCCGGTGTGCAGAAAATGTAGCCCCGGGGCCCGAGGCGCAGGGAATCCTCTTTGGACCCAGAGCAATGTGCTAGGCAGGCCTCCCATGCTGGGAGAGCCTCCACTTCCCCAACTGTCCAAGGGCCTCAGGAGCACACCTCGAGGGAGCGTGGGTCTGACAGGCAGAACGGCCCGAGTGCGGAACGTGGATGGCAGGCCAAAGCCATCCCTAGGGCCTGTGCTGGCCTAGGCCCCTGCCAGCCAGCAGGGCCTCGACAGAGCAGAGTTCATTCGAGTAGGCCCCAGGGGCTTGCCTGTGTGTCTCTTGCACTGCTGGGAAGCTGCAGGTCCAGAGGCTGTGTGTGCACGGGGCCCCTGGGGCCTGAGCACAAAACAGCCAGGACCCCACTCTCAAGCAGGACTCCTGCCACCTCTGCGCTGCCTGCCACACCCCCTTGCTGCCCGCACTGTCTTCACTGCTGGCAGGCCTCTGTGTGCACAGCCCAGTCTATGCCAAGGGAACAAGGGGCTTGCTCGCCCCTTGCTAGGACCTCCTCCTACAGCACTCTGGACCAGGGCACACACGCCCCTGGACCAGCAGCCTGCGAGGAAGCTGCAGCTGAGCCAGCCACAAAGGCCAGCAGCCCTTGGCAGGGAGCCTTCTGCTAAGGACAGCTTTCCCACTCCAAAGGCCTGCAGGAGTGCCTGGAGGCTCAGGCCTGCAGCGTTTTCCATCCCAGAGCACTGGGTGCCCCAAGCCTCCCCTGCGGCTTCCGAGCATCCTCCAGACCACAGGCCCTTGGCACCCACTCTGTTGCCAGAGGCAAGTCCTAGGCAGGACGCTCGAGCTTGTAGAGCCAGAGGGCCTCCAGCTTGGAAACCTGCTCAGGAACTCAGTGGCAGCCAGGCTTCCCCTTCCATGCTGGTCGGCTAGCAGATGGAGCCATCGCTCCACCGAGAAACTCTCTGCTTTGCCTTCAGCCGGGGAATCGCCTGGCTCAGCTCTCTCTGCCTCAAGCAGAAACTCGAGGGTGCACCCAGCCTGCAGAAAGAAGAGTGCCTTTTCCTGAGCACTGCTATGCTGGGGCAGCTCCCTGAGAGCCTCCTGGGGCCTTCTCTGCCCTCACACAGTCGTGCCATTCGGCCCACCCGGGGAGCAAAGGTCCCCCTCGGCAGGGCTCCGGGTACGGCCTGTGTGTGTTTTCAGGGCTGGGAAAGGGCAGATCCAGAAGCTGGGTGTGCGCTTGGGAATGGGGCCTGATGGGCATAGCCGGCCTTCCCGGGTCGGGAAGCAGGAGATCTGGGGCCTCCGAGCTGCATGCACATCCCCTCCCTGGATGCCCCTCTTGCTTCTTCTCTGCTGCCAAGCCTCTCTCACCACACGTGCGTCTCATCGGATGGAGCAGGCTGCTTGCCATTCTTGGGCAGGGAATCATCCCACACGCCTCGTTTCCTCGCAGGGGAGTGCACACTGACCCAGAGCCTCCAGAGGAGCTGCTGTCTCTCCAGCCACAAAGGCCTGCAGCCGAATCCCTGGCAGCCTGCTGCATGGAGGGCTTCTATGGGAGAGGGCCATACGTCCCAGGCGGGTGCTCTCTGGCACACCGCTTTCCATGGGCAAACGCTGTGTGTGCCAAGTGTCTCCGGTGTGCAGAAAATGTAGCCCCGGGGCCCGAGGCGCAGGGAATCCTCTTTGGACCCAGAGCAATGTGCTAGGCAGGCCTCCCATGCTGGGAGAGCCTCCACTTCCCCAACTGTCCAAGGGCCTCAGGAGCACACCTCGAGGGAGCGTGGGTCTGACAGGCAGAACGGCCCGAGTGCGGAACGTGGATGGCAGGCCAAAGCCATCCCTAGGGCCTGTGCTGGCCTAGGCCCCTGCCAGCCAGCAGGGCCTCGACAGAGCAGAGTTCATTCGAGTAGGCCCCAGGGGCTTGCCTGTGTGTCTCTTGCACTGCTGGGAAGCTGCAGGTCCAGAGGCTGTGTGTGCACGGGGCCCCTGGGGCCTGAGCACAAAACAGCCAGGACCCCACTCTCCAGCAGGACTCCTGCCACCTCTGCGCTGCCTGCCACACCCCCTTGCTGCCCGCACTGTCTTCACTGCTGGCAGGCCTCTGTGTGCACAGCCCAGTCTATGCCAAGGGAACAAGGGGCTTGCTCGCCCCTTGCTAGGACCTCCTCCTACAGCACTCTGGACCAGGGCACACACGCCCCTGGACCAGCAGCCTGCGAGGAAGCTGCAGCTGAGCCAGCCACAAAGGCCAGCAGCCCTTGGCAGGGAGCCTTCTGCTAAGGACAGCTTTCCCACTCCAAAGGCCTGCAGGAGTGCCTGGAGGCTCAGGCCTGCAGCGTTTTCCATCCCAGAGCACTGGGTGCCCCAAGCCTCCCCTGCGGCTTCCGAGCACCCTCCAGCCCACAGGCCCTTGGCACCCACTCTGTTGCCAGAGGCAAGTCCTAGGCAGGACGCTCGAGCTTGTAGAGCCAGAGGGCCTCCAGCTTGGAAACCTGCTCAGGAACTCAGTGGCAGCCAGGCTTCCCCTTCCATGCTGGTCGGCTAGCAGATGGAGCCATCGCTCCACCGAGAAACTCTCTGCTTTGCCTTCAGCCGGGGAATCGCCTGGCTCAGCTCTCTCTGCCTCAAGCAGAAACTCGAGGGTGCACCCAGCCTGCAGAAAGAAGAGTGCCTTTTCCTGAGCACTGCTATGCTGGGGCAGCTCCCTGAGAGCCTCCTGGGGCCTTCTCTGCCCTCACACAGTCGTGCCATTCGGCCCACCCGGGGAGCAAAGGTCCCCCTCGGCAGGGCTCCGGGTACGGCCTGTGTGTGTTTTCAGGGCTGGGAAAGGGCAGATCCAGAAGCTGGGTGTGCGCTTGGGAATGGGGCCTGATGGGCATAGCCGGCCATCCCGGGTCGGGAAGCAGGAGATCTGGGGCCTCCGAGCTGCATGCACATCCCCTCCCTGGATGCCCCTCTTGCTTCTTCTCTGCTGCCAAGCCTCGCTCACCACACGTGCGTCTCATCGGATGGAGCAGGCTGCTTGCCATTCTTGGGCAGGGAATCATCCCACACGCCTCGTTTCCTCGCAGGGGAGTGCACACTGACCCAGAGCCTCCAGAGGAGCTGCTGTCTCTCCAGCCACAAAGGCCTGCAGCCGAATCCCTGACAGCCTGCTGCATGGAGGGCTTCTATGGGAGAGGGCCATACGTCCCAGGCGGGTGCTCTCTGGCACACCGCTTTCCATGGGCAAACGCTGTGTGTGCCAAGTGTCTCCGGTGTGCAGAAAATGTAGCCCCGGGGCCCGAGGCGCAGGGAATCCTCTTTGGACCCAGAGCAATGTGCTAGGCAGGCCTCCCATGCTGGGAGAGCCTCCACTTCCCCAACTGTCCAAGGGCCTCAGGAGCACACCTCGAGGGAGCGTGGGTCTGACAGGCAGAACGGCCCGAGTGCGGAACGTGGATGGCAGGCCAAAGCCATCCCTAGGGCCTGTGCTGGCCTAGGCCCCTGCCAGCCAGCAGGGCCTCGACAGAGCAGAGTTCATTCGAGTAGGCCCCAGGGGCTTGCCTGTGTGTCTCTTGCACTGCTGGGAAGCTGCAGGTCCAGAGGCTGTGTGTGCACGGGGCCCCTGGGGCCTGAGCACAAAACAGCCAGGACCCCACTCTCAAGCAGGACTCCTGCCACCTCTGCGCTGCCTGCCACACCCCCTTGCTGCCCGCACTGTCTTCACTGCTGGCAGGCCTCTGTGTGCACAGCCCAGTCTATGCCAAGGGAACAAGGGGCTTGCTCGCCCCTTGCTAGGACCTCCTCCTACAGCACTCTGGACCAGGGCACACACGCCCCTGGACCAGCAGCCTGCGAGGAAGCTGCAGCTGAGCCAGCCACAAAGGCCAGCAGCCCTTGGCAGGGAGCCTTCTGCTAAGGACAGCTTTCCCACTCCAAAGGCCTGCAGGAGTGCCTGGAGGCTCAGGCCTGCAGCGTTTTCCATCCCAGAGCACTGGGTGCCCCAAGCCTCCCCTGCGGCTTCCGAGCATCCTCCAGACCACAGGCCCTTGGCACCCACTCTGTTGCCAGAGGCAAGTCCTAGGCAGGACGCTCGAGCTTGTAGAGCCAGAGGGCCTCCAGCTTGGAAACCTGCTCAGGAACTCAGTGGCAGCCAGGCTTCCCCTTCCATGCTGGTCGGCTAGCAGATGGAGCCATCGCTCCACCGAGAAACTCTCTGCTTTGCCTTCAGCCGGGGAATCGCCTGGCTCAGCTCTCTCTGCCTCAAGCAGAAACTCGAGGGTGCACCCAGCCTGCAGAAAGAAGAGTGCCTTTTCCTGAGCACTGCTATGCTGGGGCAGCTCCCTGAGAGCCTCCTGGGGCCTTCTCTGCCCTCACACAGTCGTGCCATTCGGCCCACCCGGGGAGCAAAGGTCCCCCTCGGCAGGGCTCCGGGTACGGCCTGTGTGTGTTTTCAGGGCTGGGAAAGGGCAGATCCAGAAGCTGGGTGTGCGCTTGGGAATGGGGCCTGATGGGCATAGCCGGCCTTCCCGGGTCGGGAAGCAGGAGATCTGGGGCCTCCGAGCTGCATGCACATCCCCTCCCTGGATGCCCCTCTTGCTTCTTCTCTGCTGCCAAGCCTCTCTCACCACACGTGCGTCTCATCGGATGGAGCAGGCTGCTTGCCATTCTTGGGCAGGGAATCATCCCACACGCCTCGTTTCCTCGCAGGGGAGTGCACACTGACCCAGAGCCTCCAGAGGAGCTGCTGTCTCTCCAGCCACAAAGGCCTGCAGCCGAATCCCTGGCAGCCTGCTGCATGGAGGGCTTCTATGGGAGAGGGCCATACGTCCCAGGCGGGTGCTCTCTGGCACACCGCTTTCCATGGGCAAACGCTGTGTGTGCCAAGTGTCTCCGGTGTGCAGAAAATGTAGCCCCGGGGCCCGAGGCGCAGGGAATCCTCTTTGGACCCAGAGCAATGTGCTAGGCAGGCCTCCCATGCTGGGAGAGCCTCCACTTCCCCAACTGTCCAAGGGCCTCAGGAGCACACCTCGAGGGAGCGTGGGTCTGACAGGCAGAACGGCCCGAGTGCGGAACGTGGATGGCAGGCCAAAGCCATCCCTAGGGCCTGTGCTGGCCTAGGCCCCTGCCAGCCAGCAGGGCCTCGACAGAGCAGAGTTCATTCGAGTAGGCCCCAGGGGCTTGCCTGTGTGTCTCTTGCACTGCTGGGAAGCTGCAGGTCCAGAGGCTGTGTGTGCACGGGGCCCCTGGGGCCTGAGCACAAAACAGCCAGGACCCCACTCTCAAGCAGGACTCCTGCCACCTCTGCGCTGCCTGCCACGCCCCCTTGCTGCCCGCACTGTCTTCACTGCTGGCAGGCCTCTGTGTGCACAGCCCAGTCTATGCCAAGGGAACAAGGGGCTTGCTCGCCCCTTGCTAGGACCTCCTCCTACAGCACTCTGGACCAGGGCACACACGCCCCTGGACCAGCAGCCTGCGAGGAAGCTGCAGCTGAGCCAGCCACAAAGGCCAGCAGCCCTTGGCAGGGAGCCTTCTGCTAAGGACAGCTTTCCCACTCCAAAGGCCTGCAGGAGTGCCTGGAGGCTCAGGCCTGCAGCGTTTTCCATCCCAGAGCACTGGGTGCCCCAAGCCTCCCCTGCGGCTTCCGAGCACCCTCCAGCCCACAGGCCCTTGGCACCCACTCTGTTGCCAGAGGCAAGTCCTAGGCAGGACGCTCGAGCTTGTAGAGCCAGAGGGCCTCCAGCTTGGAAACCTGCTCAGGAACTCAGTGGCAGCCAGGCTTCCCCTTCCATGCTGGTCGGCTAGCAGATGGAGCCATCGCTCCACCGAGAAACTCTCTGCTTTGCCTTCAGCCGGGGAATCGCCTGGCTCAGCTCTCTCTGCCTCAAGCAGAAACTCGAGGGTGCACCCAGCCTGCAGAAAGAAGAGTGCCTTTTCCTGAGCACTGCTATGCTGGGGCAGCTCCCTGAGAGCCTCCTGGGGCCTTCTCTGCCCTCACACAGTCGTGCCATTCGGCCCACCCGGGGAGCAAAGGTCCCCCTCGGCAGGGCTCCGGGTACGGCCTGTGTGTGTTTTCAGGGCTGGGAAAGGGCAGATCCAGAAGCTGGGTGTGCGCTTGGGAATGGGGCCTGATGGGCATAGCCGGCCTTCCCGGGTCGGGAAGCAGGAGATCTGGGGCCTCCGAGCTGCATGCACATCCCCTCCCTGGATGCCCCTCTTGCTTCTTCTCTGCTGCCAAGCCTCTCTCACCACACGTGCGTCTCATCGGATGGAGCAGGCTGCTTGCCATTCTTGGGCAGGGAATCATCCCACACGCCTCGTTTCCTCGCAGGGGAGTGCACACTGACCCAGAGCCTCCAGAGGAGCTGCTGTCTCTCCAGCCACAAAGGCCTGCAGCCGAATCCCTGACAGCCTGCTGCATGGAGGGCTTCTATGGGAGAGGGCCATACGTCCCAGGCGGGTGCTCTCTGGCACACCGCTTTCCATGGGCAAACGCTGTGTGTGCCAAGTGTCTCCGGTGTGCAGAAAATGTAGCCCCGGGGCCCGAGGCGCAGGGAATCCTCTTTGGACCCAGAGCAATGTGCTAGGCAGGCCTCCCATGCTGGGAGAGCCTCCACTTCCCCAACTGTCCAAGGGCCTCAGGAGCACACCTCGAGGGAGCGTGGGTCTGACAGGCAGAACGGCCCGAGTGCGGAACGTGGATGGCAGGCCAAAGCCATCCCTAGGGCCTGTGCTGGCCTAGGCCCCTGCCAGCCAGCAGGGCCTCGACAGAGCAGAGTTCATTCGAGTAGGCCCCAGGGGCTTGCCTGTGTGTCTCTTGCACTGCTGGGAAGCTGCAGGTCCAGAGGCTGTGTGTGCACGGGGCCCCTGGGGCCTGAGCACAAAACAGCCAGGACCCCACTCTCAAGCAGGACTCCTGCCACCTCTGCGCTGCCTGCCACGCCCCCTTGCTGCCCGCACTGTCTTCACTGCTGGCAGGCCTCTGTGTGCACAGCCCAGTCTATGCCAAGGGAACAAGGGGCTTGCTCGCCCCTTGCTAGGACCTCCTCCTACAGCACTCTGGACCAGGGCACACACGCCCCTGGACCAGCAGCCTGCGAGGAAGCTGCAGCTGAGCCAGCCACAAAGGCCAGCAGCCCTTGGCAGGGAGCCTTCTGCTAAGGACAGCTTTCCCACTCCAAAGGCCTGCAGGAGTGCCTGGAGGCTCAGGCCTGCAGCGTTTTCCATCCCAGAGCACTGGGTGCCCCAAGCCTCCCCTGCGGCTTCCGAGCACCCTCCAGCCCACAGGCCCTTGGCACCCACTCTGTTGCCAGAGGCAAGTCCTAGGCAGGACGCTCGAGCTTGTAGAGCCAGAGGGCCTCCAGCTTGGAAACCTGCTCAGGAACTCAGTGGCAGCCAGGCTTCCCCTTCCATGCTGGTCGGCTAGCAGATGGAGCCATCGCTCCACCGAGAAACTCTCTGCTTTGCCTTCAGCCGGGGAATCGCCTGGCTCAGCTCTCTCTGCCTCAAGCAGAAACTCGAGGGTGCACCCAGCCTGCAGAAAGAAGAGTGCCTTTTCCTGAGCACTGCTATGCTGGGGCAGCTCCCTGAGAGCCTCCTGGGGCCTTCTCTGCCCTCACACAGTCGTGCCATTCGGCCCACCCGGGGAGCAAAGGTCCCCCTCGGCAGGGCTCCGGGTACGGCCTGTGTGTGTTTTCAGGGCTGGGAAAGGGCAGATCCAGAAGCTGGGTGTGCGCTTGGGAATGGGGCCTGATGGGCAGAGCCGGCCTTCCCGGGTTGGGAAGCAGGAGATCTGGGGCCTCCGAGCTGCATGCACATCCCCTCCCTGGATGCCCCTCTTGCTTCTTCTCTGCTGCCAAGCCTCTCTCACCACACGTGCGTCTCATCGGATGGAGCAGGCTGCTTGCCATTCTTGGGCAGGGAATCATCCCACACGCCTCGTTTCCTCGCAGGGGAGTGCACACTGACCCAGAGCCTCCAGAGGAGCTGCTGTCTCTCCAGCCACAAAGGCCTGCAGCCGAATCCCTGACAGCCTGCTGCATGGAGGGCTTCTATGGGAGAGGGCCATACGTCCCAGGCGGGTGCTCTCTGGCACACCGCTTTCCATGGGCAAACGCTGTGTGTGCCAAGTGTCTCCGGTGTGCAGAAAATGTAGCCCCGGGGCCCGAGGCGCAGGGAATCCTCTTTGGACCCAGAGCAATGTGCTAGGCAGGCCTCCCATGCTGGGAGAGCCTCCACTTCCCCAACTGTCCAAGGGCCTCAGGAGCACACCTCGAGGGAGCGTGGGTCTGACAGGCAGAACGGCCCGAGTGCGGAACGTGGATGGCAGGCCAAAGCCATCCCTAGGGCCTGTGCTGGCCTAGGCCCCTGCCAGGCAGCAGGGCCTCGACAGAGCAGAGTTCATTCGAGTAGGCCCCAGGGGCTTGCCTGTGTGTCTCTTGCACTGCTGGGAAGCTGCAGGTCCAGAGGCTGTGTGTGCACGGGGCCCCTGGGGCCTGAGCACAAAACAGCCAGGACCCCACTCTCAAGCAGGACTCCTGCCACCTCTGCGCTGCCTGCCACACCCCCTTGCTGCCCGCACTGTCTTCACTGCTGGCAGGCCTCTGTGGGCACAGCCCAGTCTATGCCAAGGGAACAAGGGGCTTGCTCGCCCCTTGCTAGGACCTCCTCCTACAGCACTCTGGACCAGGGCACACACGCCCCTGGACCAGCAGCCTGCGAGGAAGCTGCAGCTGAGCCAGCCACAAAGGCCAGCAGCCCTTGGCAGGGAGCCTTCTGCTAAGGACAGCTTTCCCACTCCAAAGGCCTGCAGGAGTGCCTGGAGGCTCAGGCCTGCAGCGTTTTCCATCCCAGAGCACTGGGTGCCCCAAGCCTCCCCTGCGGCTTCCGAGCACCCTCCAGCCCACAGGCCCTTGGCACCCACTCTGTTGCCAGAGGCAAGTCCTAGGCAGGACGCTCGAGCTTGTAGAGCCAGAGGGCCTCCAGCTTGGAAACCTGCTCAGGAACTCAGTGGCAGCCAGGCTTCCCCTTCCATGCTGGTCGGCTAGCAGATGGAGCCATCGCTCCACCGAGAAACTCTCTGCTTTGCCTTCAGCCGGGGAATCGCCTGGCTCAGCTCTCTCTGCCTCAAGCAGAAACTCGAGGGTGCACCCAGCCTGCAGAAAGAAGAGTGCCTTTTCCTGAGCACTGCTATGCTGGGGCAGCTCCCTGAGAGCCTCCTGGGGCCTTCTCTGCCCTCACACAGTCGTGCCATTCGGCCCACCCGGGGAGCAAAGGTCCCCCTCGGCAGGGCTCCGGGTACGGCCTGTGTGTGTTTTCAGGGCTGGGAAAGGGCAGATCCAGAAGCTGGGTGTGCGCTTGGGAATGGGGCCTGATGGGCAGAGCCGGCCTTCCCGGGTTGGGAAGCAGGAGATCTGGGGCCTCCGAGCTGCATGCACATCCCCTCCCTGGATGCCCCTCTTGCTTCTTCTCTGCTGCCAAGCCTCTCTCACCACACGTGCGTCTCATCGGATGGAGCAGGCTGCTTGCCATTCTTGGGCAGGGAATCATCCCACACGCCTCGTTTCCTCGCAGGGGAGTGCACACTGACCCAGAGCCTCCAGAGGAGCTGCTGTCTCTCCAGCCACAAAGGCCTGCAGCCGAATCCCTGACAGCCTGCTGCATGGAGGGCTTCTATGGGAGAGGGCCATACGTCCCAGGCGGGTGCTCTCTGGCACACCGCTTTCCATGGGCAAACGCTGTGTGTGCCAAGTGTCTCCGGTGTGCAGAAAATGTAGCCCCGGGGCCCGAGGCGCAGGGAATCCTCTTTGGACCCAGAGCAATGTGCTAGGCAGGCCTCCCATGCTGGGAGAGCCTCCACTTCCCCAACTGTCCAAGGGCCTCAGGAGCACACCTCGAGGGAGCGTGGGTCTGACAGGCAGAACAGCCCAAGTGCGGAACGTGGATGGCAGGCCAAAGCCATCCCTAGGGCCTGTGCTGGCCTAGGCCCCTGCCAGCCAGCAGGGCCTCGACAGAGCAGAGTTCATTCGAGTAGGCCCCAGGGGCTTGCCTGTGTGTCTCTTGCACTGCTGGGAAGCTGCAGGTCCAGAGGCTGTGTGTGCACGGGGCCCCTGGGGCCTGAGCACAAAACAGCCAGGACCCCACTCTCAAGCAGGACTCCTGCCACCTCTGCGCTGCCTGCCACACCCCCTTGCTGCCCGCACTGTCTTCACTGCTGGCAGGCCTCTGTGGGCACAGCCCAGTCTATGCCAAGGGAACAAGGGGCTTGCTCGCCCCTTGCTAGGACCTCCTCCTACAGCACTCTGGACCAGGGCACACACGCCCCTGGACCAGCAGCCTGCGAGGAAGCTGCAGCTGAGCCAGCCACAAAGGCCAGCAGCCCTTGGCAGGGAGCCTTCTGCTAAGGACAGCTTTCCCACTCCAAAGGCCTGCAGGAGTGCCTGGAGGCTCAGGCCTGCAGCGTTTTCCATCCCAGAGCACTGGGTGCCCCAAGCCTCCCCTGCGGCTTCCGAGCACCCTCCAGCCCACAGGCCCTTGGCACCCACTCTGTTGCCAGAGGCAAGTCCTAGGCAGGACGCTCGAGCTTGTAGAGCCAGAGGGCCTCCAGCTTGGAAACCTGCTCAGGAACTCAGTGGCAGCCAGGCTTCCCCTTCCATGCTGGTCGGCTAGCAGATGGAGCCATCGCTCCACCGAGAAACTCTCTGCTTTGCCTTCAGCCGGGGAATCGCCTGGCTCAGCTCTCTCTGCCTCAAGCAGAAACTCGAGGGTGCACCCAGCCTGCAGAAAGAAGAGTGCCTTTTCCTGAGCACTGCTATGCTGGGGCAGCTCCCTGAGAGCCTCCTGGGGCCTTCTCTGCCCTCACACAGTCGTGCCATTCGGCCCACCCGGGGAGCAAAGGTCCCCCTCGGCAGGGCTCCGGGTACGGCCTGTGTGTGTTTTCAGGGCTGGGAAAGGGCAGATCCAGAAGCTGGGTGTGCGCTTGGGAATGGGGCCTGATGGGCAGAGCCGGCCTTCCCGGGTTGGGAAGCAGGAGATCTGGGGCCTCCGAGCTGCATGCACATCCCCTCCCTGGATGCCCCTCTTGCTTCTTCTCTGCTGCCAAGCCTCTCTCACCACACGTGCGTCTCATCGGATGGAGCAGGCTGCTTGCCATTCTTGGGCAGGGAATCATCCCACACGCCTCGTTTCCTCGCAGGGGAGTGCACACTGACCCAGAGCCTCCAGAGGAGCTGCTGTCTCTCCAGCCACAAAGGCCTGCAGCCGAATCCCTGACAGCCTGCTGCATGGAGGGCTTCTATGGGAGAGGGCCATACGTCCCAGGCGGGTGCTCTCTGGCACACCGCTTTCCATGGGCAAACGCTGTGTGTGCCAAGTGTCTCCGGTGTGCAGAAAATGTAGCCCCGGGGCCCGAGGCGCAGGGAATCCTCTTTGGACCCAGAGCAATGTGCTAGGCAGGCCTCCCATGCTGGGAGAGCCTCCACTTCCCCAACTGTCCAAGGGCCTCAGGAGCACACCTCGAGGGAGCGTGGGTCTGACAGGCAGAACGGCCCGAGTGCGGAACGTGGATGGCAGGCCAAAGCCATCCCTAGGGCCTGTGCTGGCCTAGGCCCCTGCCAGCCAGCAGGGCCTCGACAGAGCAGAGTTCATTCGAGTAGGCCCCAGGGGCTTGCCTGTGTGTCTCTTGCACTGCTGGGAAGCTGCAGGTCCAGAGGCTGTGTGTGCACGGGGCCCCTGGGGCCTGAGCACAAAACAGCCAGGACCCCACTCTCAAGCAGGACTCCTGCCACCTCTGCGCTGCCTGCCACACCCCCTTGCTGCCCGCACTGTCTTCACTGCTGGCAGGCCTCTGTGTGCACAGCCCAGTCTATGCCAAGGGAACAAGGGGCTTGCTCGCCCCTTGCTAGGACCTCCTCCTACAGCACTCTGGACCAGGGCACACACGCCCCTGGACCAGCAGCCTGCGAGGAAGCTGCAGCTGAGCCAGCCACAAAGGCCAGCAGCCCTTGGCAGGGAGCCTTCTGCTAAGGACAGCTTTCCCACTCCAAAGGCCTGCAGGAGTGCCTGGAGGCTCAGGCCTGCAGCGTTTTCCATCCCAGAGCACTGGGTGCCCCAAGCCTCCCCTGCGGCTTCCGAGCACCCTCCAGCCCACAGGCCCTTGGCACCCACTCTGTTGCCAGAGGCAAGTCCTAGGCAGGACGCTCGAGCTTGTAGAGCCAGAGGGCCTCCAGCTTGGAAACCTGCTCAGGAACTCAGTGGCAGCCAGGCTTCCCCTTCCATGCTGGTCGGCTAGCAGATGGAGCCATCGCTCCACCGAGAAACTCTCTGCTTTGCCTTCAGCCGGGGAATCGCCTGGCTCAGCTCTCTCTGCCTCAAGCAGAAACTCGAGGGTGCACCCAGCCTGCAGAAAGAAGAGTGCCTTTTCCTGAGCACTGCTATGCTGGGGCAGCTCCCTGAGAGCCTCCTGGGGCCTTCTCTGCCCTCACACAGTCGTGCCATTCGGCCCACCCGGGGAGCAAAGGTCCCCCTCGGCAGGGCTCCGGGTACGGCCTGTGTGTGTTTTCAGGGCTGGGAAAGGGCAGATCCAGAAGCTGGGTGTGCGCTTGGGAATGGGGCCTGATGGGCAGAGCCGGCCTTCCCGGGTTGGGAAGCAGGAGATCTGGGGCCTCCGAGCTGCATGCACATCCCCTCCCTGGATGCCCCTCTTGCTTCTTCTCTGCTGCCAAGCCTCTCTCACCACACGTGCGTCTCATCGGATGGAGCAGGCTGCTTGCCATTCTTGGGCAGGGAATCATCCCACACGCCTCGTTTCCTCGCAGGGGAGTGCACACTGACCCAGAGCCTCCAGAGGAGCTGCTGTCTCTCCAGCCACAAAGGCCTGCAGCCGAATCCCTGACAGCCTGCTGCATGGAGGGCTTCTATGGGAGAGGGCCATACGTCCCAGGCGGGTGCTCTCTGGCACACCGCTTTCCATGGGCAAACGCTGTGTGTGCCAAGTGTCTCCGGTGTGCAGAAAATGTAGCCCCGGGGCCCGAGGCGCAGGGAATCCTCTTTGGACCCAGAGCAATGTGCTAGGCAGGCCTCCCATGCTGGGAGAGCCTCCACTTCCCCAACTGTCCAAGGGCCTCAGGAGCACACCTCGAGGGAGCGTGGGTCTGACAGGCAGAACAGCCCAAGTGCGGAACGTGGATGGCAGGCCAAAGCCATCCCTAGGGCCTGTGCTGGCCTAGGCCCCTGCCAGCCAGCAGGGCCTCGACAGAGCAGAGTTCATTCGAGTAGGCCCCAGGGGCTTGCCTGTGTGTCTCTTGCACTGCTGGGAAGCTGCAGGTCCAGAGGCTGTGTGTGCACGGGGCCCCTGGGGCCTGAGCACAAAACAGCCAGGACCCCACTCTCAAGCAGGACTCCTGCCACCTCTGCGCTGCCTGCCACACCCCCTTGCTGCCCGCACTGTCTTCACTGCTGGCAGGCCTCTGTGGGCACAGCCCAGTCTATGCCAAGGGAACAAGGGGCTTGCTCGCCCCTTGCTAGGACCTCCTCCTACAGCACTCTGGACCAGGGCACACACGCCCCTGGACCAGCAGCCTGCGAGGAAGCTGCAGCTGAGCCAGCCACAAAGGCCAGCAGCCCTTGGCAGGGAGCCTTCTGCTAAGGACAGCTTTCCCACTCCAAAGGCCTGCAGGAGTGCCTGGAGGCTCAGGCCTGCAGCGTTTTCCATCCCAGAGCACTGGGTGCCCCAAGCCTCCCCTGCGGCTTCCGAGCACCCTCCAGCCCACAGGCCCTTGGCACCCACTCTGTTGCCAGAGGCAAGTCCTAGGCAGGACGCTCGAGCTTGTAGAGCCAGAGGGCCTCCAGCTTGGAAACCTGCTCAGGAACTCAGTGGCAGCCAGGCTTCCCCTTCCATGCTGGTCGGCTAGCAGATGGAGCCATCGCTCCACCGAGAAACTCTCTGCTTTGCCTTCAGCCGGGGAATCGCCTGGCTCAGCTCTCTCTGCCTCAAGCAGAAACTCGAGGGTGCACCCAGCCTGCAGAAAGAAGAGTGCCTTTTCCTGAGCACTGCTATGCTGGGGCAGCTCCCTGAGAGCCTCCTGGGGCCTTCTCTGCCCTCACACAGTCGTGCCATTCGGCCCACCCGGGGAGCAAAGGTCCCCCTCGGCAGGGCTCCGGGTACGGCCTGTGTGTGTTTTCAGGGCTGGGAAAGGGCAGATCCAGAAGCTGGGTGTGCGCTTGGGAATGGGGCCTGATGGGCAGAGCCGGCCTTCCCGGGTTGGGAAGCAGGAGATCTGGGGCCTCCGAGCTGCATGCACATCCCCTCCCTGGATGCCCCTCTTGCTTCTTCTCTGCTGCCAAGCCTCTCTCACCACACGTGCGTCTCATCGGATGGAGCAGGCTGCTTGCCATTCTTGGGCAGGGAATCATCCCACACGCCTCGTTTCCTCGCAGGGGAGTGCACACTGACCCAGAGCCTCCAGAGGAGCTGCTGTCTCTCCAGCCACAAAGGCCTGCAGCCGAATCCCTGACAGCCTGCTGCATGGAGGGCTTCTATGGGAGAGGGCCATACGTCCCAGGCGGGTGCTCTCTGGCACACCGCTTTCCATGGGCAAACGCTGTGTGTGCCAAGTGTCTCCGGTGTGCAGAAAATGTAGCCCCGGGGCCCGAGGCGCAGGGAATCCTCTTTGGACCCAGAGCAATGTGCTAGGCAGGCCTCCCATGCTGGGAGAGCCTCCACTTCCCCAACTGTCCAAGGGCCTCAGGAGCACACCTCGAGGGAGCGTGGGTCTGACAGGCAGAACGGCCCGAGTGCGGAACGTGGATGGCAGGCCAAAGCCATCCCTAGGGCCTGTGCTGGCCTAGGCCCCTGCCAGCCAGCAGGGCCTCGACAGAGCAGAGTTCATTCGAGTAGGCCCCAGGGGCTTGCCTGTGTGTCTCTTGCACTGCTGGGAAGCTGCAGGTCCAGAGGCTGTGTGTGCACGGGGCCCCTGGGGCCTGAGCACAAAACAGCCAGGACCCCACTCTCAAGCAGGACTCCTGCCACCTCTGCGCTGCCTGCCACACCCCCTTGCTGCCCGCACTGTCTTCACTGCTGGCAGGCCTCTGTGTGCACAGCCCAGTCTATGCCAAGGGAACAAGGGGCTTGCTCGCCCCTTGCTAGGACCTCCTCCTACAGCACTCTGGACCAGGGCACACACGCCCCTGGACCAGCAGCCTGCGAGGAAGCTGCAGCTGAGCCAGCCACAAAGGCCAGCAGCCCTTGGCAGGGAGCCTTCTGCTAAGGACAGCTTTCCCACTCCAAAGGCCTGCAGGAGTGCCTGGAGGCTCAGGCCTGCAGCGTTTTCCATCCCAGAGCACTGGGTGCCCCAAGCCTCCCCTGCGGCTTCCGAGCACCCTCCAGCCCACAGGCCCTTGGCACCCACTCTGTTGCCAGAGGCAAGTCCTAGGCAGGACGCTCGAGCTTGTAGAGCCAGAGGGCCTCCAGCTTGGAAACCTGCTCAGGAACTCAGTGGCAGCCAGGCTTCCCCTTCCATGCTGGTCGGCTAGCAGATGGAGCCATCGCTCCACCGAGAAACTCTCTGCTTTGCCTTCAGCCGGGGAGTCGCCTGGCTCAGCTCTCTCTGCCTCAAGCAGAAACTCGAGGGTGCACCCAGCCTGCAGAAAGAAGAGTGCCTTTTCCTGAGCACTGCTATGCTGGGGCAGCTCCCTGAGAGCCTCCTGGGGCCTTCTCTGCCCTCACACAGTCGTGCCATTCGGCCCACCCGGGGAGCAAAGGTCCCCCTCGGCAGGGCTCCGGGTACGGCCTGTGTGTGTTTTCAGGGCTGGGAAAGGGCAGATCCAGAAGCTGGGTGTGCGCTTGGGAATGGGGCCTGATGGGCATAGCCGGCCTTCCCGGGTCGGGAAGCAGGAGATCTGGGGCCTCCAAGCTGCATGCACATCCCCTCCCTGGATGCCCCTCTTGCTTCTTCTCTGCTGCCAAGCCTCTCTCACCACACGTGCGTCTCATCGGATGGAGCAGGCTGCTTGCCATTCTTGGGCAGGGAATCATCCCACACGCCTCGTTTCCTCGCAGGGGAGTGCACACTGACCCAGAGCCTCCAGAGGAGCTGCTGTCTCTCCAGCCACAAAGGCCTGCAGCCGAATCCCTGACAGCCTGCTGCATGGAGGGCTTCTATGGGAGAGGGCCATACGTCCCAGGCGGGTGCTCTCTGGCACACCGCTTTCCATGGGCAAACGCTGTGTGTGCCAAGTGTCTCCGGTGTGCAGAAAATGTAGCCCCGGGGCCCGAGGCGCAGGGAATCCTCTTTGGACCCAGAGCAATGTGCTAGGCAGGCCTCCCATGCTGGGAGAGCCTCCACTTCCCCAACTGTCCAAGGGCCTCAGGAGCACACCTCGAGGGAGCGTGGGTCTGACAGGCAGAACGGCCCGAGTGCGGAACGTCGATGGCAGGCCAAAGCCATCCCTAGGGCCTGTGCTGGCCTAGGCCCCTGCCAGCCAGCAGGGCCTCGACAGAGCAGAGTTCATTCGAGTAGGCCCCAGGGGCTTGCCTGTGTGTCTCTTGCACTGCTGGGAAGCTGCAGGTCCAGAGGCTGTGTGTGCACGGGGCCCCTGGGGCCTGAGCACAAAACAGCCAGGACCCCACTCTCAAGCAGGACTCCTGCCACCTCTGCGCTGCCTGCCACGCCCCCTTGCTGCCCGCACTGTCTTCACTGCTGGCAGGCCTCTGTGTGCACAGCCCAGTCTATGCCAAGGGAACAAGGGGCTTGCTCGCCCCTTGCTAGGACCTCCTCCTACAGCACTCTGGACCAGGGCACACACGCCCCTGGACCAGCAGCCTGCGAGGAAGCTGCAGCTGAGCCAGCCACAAAGGCCAGCAGCCCTTGGCAGGGAGCCTTCTGCTAAGGACAGCTTTCCCACTCCAAAGGCCTGCAGGAGTGCCTGGAGGCTCAGGCCTGCAGCGTTTTCCATCCCAGAGCACTGGGTGCCCCAAGCCTCCCCTGCGGCTTCCGAGCACCCTCCAGCCCACAGGCCCTTGGCACCCACTCTGTTGCCAGAGGCAAGTCCTAGGCAGGACGCTCGAGCTTGTAGAGCCAGAGGGCCTCCAGCTTGGAAACCTGCTCAGGAACTCAGTGGCAGCCAGGCTTCCCCTTCCATGCTGGTCGGCTAGCAGATGGAGCCATCGCTCCACCGAGAAACTCTCTGCTTTGCCTTCAGCCGGGGAATCGCCTGGCTCAGCTCTCTCTGCCTCAAGCAGAAACTCGAGGGTGCACCCAGCCTGCAGAAAGAAGAGTGCCTTTTCCTGAGCACTGCTATGCTGGGGCAGCTCCCTGAGAGCCTCCTGGGGCCTTCTCTGCCCTCACACAGTCGTGCCATTCGGCCCACCCGGGGAGCAAAGGTCCCCCTCGGCAGGGCTCCGGGTACGGCCTGTGTGTGTTTTCAGGGCTGGGAAAGGGCAGATCCAGAAGCTGGGTGTGCGCTTGGGAATGGGGCCTGATGGGCAGAGCCGGCCTTCCCGGGTTGGGAAGCAGGAGATCTGGGGCCTCCGAGCTGCATGCACATCCCCTCCCTGGATGCCCCTCTTGCTTCTTCTCTGCTGCCAAGCCTCTCTCACCACACGTGCGTCTCATCGGATGGAGCAGGCTGCTTGCCATTCTTGGGCAGGGAATCATCCCACACGCCTCGTTTCCTCGCAGGGGAGTGCACACTGACCCAGAGCCTCCAGAGGAGCTGCTGTCTCTCCAGCCACAAAGGCCTGCAGCCGAATCCCTGACAGCCTGCTGCATGGAGGGCTTCTATGGGAGAGGGCCATACGTCCCAGGCGGGTGCTCTCTGGCACACCGCTTTCCATGGGCAAACGCTGTGTGTGCCAAGTGTCTCCGGTGTGCAGAAAATGTAGCCCCGGGGCCCGAGGCGCAGGGAATCCTCTTTGGACCCAGAGCAATGTGCTAGGCAGGCCTCCCATGCTGGGAGAGCCTCCACTTCCCCAACTGTCCAAGGGCCTCAGGAGCACACCTCGAGGGAGCGTGGGTCTGACAGGCAGAACGGCCCGAGTGCGGAACGTGGATGGCAGGCCAAAGCCATCCCTAGGGCCTGTGCTGGCCTAGGCCCCTGCCAGGCAGCAGGGCCTCGACAGAGCAGAGTTCATTCGAGTAGGCCCCAGGGGCTTGCCTGTGTGTCTCTTGCACTGCTGGGAAGCTGCAGGTCCAGAGGCTGTGTGTGCACGGGGCCCCTGGGGCCTGAGCACAAAACAGCCAGGACCCCACTCTCAAGCAGGACTCCTGCCACCTCTGCGCTGCCTGCCACACCCCCTTGCTGCCCGCACTGTCTTCACTGCTGGCAGGCCTCTGTGGGCACAGCCCAGTCTATGCCAAGGGAACAAGGGGCTTGCTCGCCCCTTGCTAGGACCTCCTCCTACAGCACTCTGGACCAGGGCACACACGCCCCTGGACCAGCAGCCTGCGAGGAAGCTGCAGCTGAGCCAGCCACAAAGGCCAGCAGCCCTTGGCAGGGAGCCTTCTGCTAAGGACAGCTTTCCCACTCCAAAGGCCTGCAGGAGTGCCTGGAGGCTCAGGCCTGCAGCGTTTTCCATCCCAGAGCACTGGGTGCCCCAAGCCTCCCCTGCGGCTTCCGAGCACCCTCCAGCCCACAGGCCCTTGGCACCCACTCTGTTGCCAGAGGCAAGTCCTAGGCAGGACGCTCGAGCTTGTAGAGCCAGAGGGCCTCCAGCTTGGAAACCTGCTCAGGAACTCAGTGGCAGCCAGGCTTCCCCTTCCATGCTGGTCGGCTAGCAGATGGAGCCATCGCTCCACCGAGAAACTCTCTGCTTTGCCTTCAGCCGGGGAATCGCCTGGCTCAGCTCTCTCTGCCTCAAGCAGAAACTCGAGGGTGCACCCAGCCTGCAGAAAGAAGAGTGCCTTTTCCTGAGCACTGCTATGCTGGGGCAGCTCCCTGAGAGCCTCCTGGGGCCTTCTCTGCCCTCACACAGTCGTGCCATTCGGCCCACCCGGGGAGCAAAGGTCCCCCTCGGCAGGGCTCCGGGTACGGCCTGTGTGTGTTTTCAGGGCTGGGAAAGGGCAGATCCAGAAGCTGGGTGTGCGCTTGGGAATGGGGCCTGATGGGCAGAGCCGGCCTTCCCGGGTTGGGAAGCAGGAGATCTGGGGCCTCCGAGCTGCATGCACATCCCCTCCCTGGATGCCCCTCTTGCTTCTTCTCTGCTGCCAAGCCTCTCTCACCACACGTGCGTCTCATCGGATGGAGCAGGCTGCTTGCCATTCTTGGGCAGGGAATCATCCCACACGCCTCGTTTCCTCGCAGGGGAGTGCACACTGACCCAGAGCCTCCAGAGGAGCTGCTGTCTCTCCAGCCACAAAGGCCTGCAGCCGAATCCCTGACAGCCTGCTGCATGGAGGGCTTCTATGGGAGAGGGCCATACGTCCCAGGCGGGTGCTCTCTGGCACACCGCTTTCCATGGGCAAACGCTGTGTGTGCCAAGTGTCTCCGGTGTGCAGAAAATGTAGCCCCGGGGCCCGAGGCGCAGGGAATCCTCTTTGGACCCAGAGCAATGTGCTAGGCAGGCCTCCCATGCTGGGAGAGCCTCCACTTCCCCAACTGTCCAAGGGCCTCAGGAGCACACCTCGAGGGAGCGTGGGTCTGACAGGCAGAACAGCCCAAGTGCGGAACGTGGATGGCAGGCCAAAGCCATCCCTAGGGCCTGTGCTGGCCTAGGCCCCTGCCAGCCAGCAGGGCCTCGACAGAGCAGAGTTCATTCGAGTAGGCCCCAGGGGCTTGCCTGTGTGTCTCTTGCACTGCTGGGAAGCTGCAGGTCCAGAGGCTGTGTGTGCACGGGGCCCCTGGGGCCTGAGCACAAAACAGCCAGGACCCCACTCTCAAGCAGGACTCCTGCCACCTCTGCGCTGCCTGCCACACCCCCTTGCTGCCCGCACTGTCTTCACTGCTGGCAGGCCTCTGTGGGCACAGCCCAGTCTATGCCAAGGGAACAAGGGGCTTGCTCGCCCCTTGCTAGGACCTCCTCCTACAGCACTCTGGACCAGGGCACACACGCCCCTGGACCAGCAGCCTGCGAGGAAGCTGCAGCTGAGCCAGCCACAAAGGCCAGCAGCCCTTGGCAGGGAGCCTTCTGCTAAGGACAGCTTTCCCACTCCAAAGGCCTGCAGGAGTGCCTGGAGGCTCAGGCCTGCAGCGTTTTCCATCCCAGAGCACTGGGTGCCCCAAGCCTCCCCTGCGGCTTCCGAGCACCCTCCAGCCCACAGGCCCTTGGCACCCACTCTGTTGCCAGAGGCAAGTCCTAGGCAGGACGCTCGAGCTTGTAGAGCCAGAGGGCCTCCAGCTTGGAAACCTGCTCAGGAACTCAGTGGCAGCCAGGCTTCCCCTTCCATGCTGGTCGGCTAGCAGATGGAGCCATCGCTCCACCGAGAAACTCTCTGCTTTGCCTTCAGCCGGGGAATCGCCTGGCTCAGCTCTCTCTGCCTCAAGCAGAAACTCGAGGGTGCACCCAGCCTGCAGAAAGAAGAGTGCCTTTTCCTGAGCACTGCTATGCTGGGGCAGCTCCCTGAGAGCCTCCTGGGGCCTTCTCTGCCCTCACACAGTCGTGCCATTCGGCCCACCCGGGGAGCAAAGGTCCCCCTCGGCAGGGCTCCGGGTACGGCCTGTGTGTGTTTTCAGGGCTGGGAAAGGGCAGATCCAGAAGCTGGGTGTGCGCTTGGGAATGGGGCCTGATGGGCAGAGCCGGCCTTCCCGGGTTGGGAAGCAGGAGATCTGGGGCCTCCGAGCTGCATGCACATCCCCTCCCTGGATGCCCCTCTTGCTTCTTCTCTGCTGCCAAGCCTCTCTCACCACACGTGCGTCTCATCGGATGGAGCAGGCTGCTTGCCATTCTTGGGCAGGGAATCATCCCACACGCCTCGTTTCCTCGCAGGGGAGTGCACACTGACCCAGAGCCTCCAGAGGAGCTGCTGTCTCTCCAGCCACAAAGGCCTGCAGCCGAATCCCTGACAGCCTGCTGCATGGAGGGCTTCTATGGGAGAGGGCCATACGTCCCAGGCGGGTGCTCTCTGGCACACCGCTTTCCATGGGCAAACGCTGTGTGTGCCAAGTGTCTCCGGTGTGCAGAAAATGTAGCCCAGGGGCCCGAGGCGCAGGGAATCCTCTTTGGACCCAGAGCAATGTGCTAGGCAGGCCTCCCATGCTGGGAGAGCCTCCACTTCCCCAACTGTCCAAGGGCCTCAGGAGCACACCTCGAGGGAGCGTGGGTCTGACAGGCAGAACGGCCCGAGTGCGGAACGTGGATGGCAGGCCAAAGCCATCCCTAGGGCCTGTGCTGGCCTAGGCCCCTGCCAGCCAGCAGGGCCTCGACAGAGCAGAGTTCATTCGAGTAGGCCCCAGGGGCTTGCCTGTGTGTCTCTTGCACTGCTGGGAAGCTGCAGGTCCAGAGGCTGTGTGTGCACGGGGCCCCTGGGGCCTGAGCACAAAACAGCCAGGACCCCACTCTCAAGCAGGACTCCTGCCACCTCTGCGCTGCCTGCCACACCCCCTTGCTGCCCGCACTGTCTTCACTGCTGGCAGGCCTCTGTGTGCACAGCCCAGTCTATGCCAAGGGAACAAGGGGCTTGCTCGCCCCTTGCTAGGACCTCCTCCTACAGCACTCTGGACCAGGGCACACACGCCCCTGGACCAGCAGCCTGCGAGGAAGCTGCAGCTGAGCCAGCCACAAAGGCCAGCAGCCCTTGGCAGGGAGCCTTCTGCTAAGGACAGCTTTCCCACTCCAAAGGCCTGCAGGAGTGCCTGGAGGCTCAGGCCTGCAGCGTTTTCCATCCCAGAGCACTGGGTGCCCCAAGCCTCCCCTGCGGCTTCCGAGCACCCTCCAGCCCACAGGCCCTTGGCACCCACTCTGTTGCCAGAGGCAAGTCCTAGGCAGGACGCTCGAGCTTGTAGAGCCAGAGGGCCTCCAGCTTGGAAACCTGCTCAGGAACTCAGTGGCAGCCAGGCTTCCCCTTCCATGCTGGTCGGCTAGCAGATGGAGCCATCGCTCCACCGAGAAACTCTCTGCTTTGCCTTCAGCCGGGGAATCGCCTGGCTCAGCTCTCTCTGCCTCAAGCAGAAACTCGAGGGTGCACCCAGCCTGCAGAAAGAAGAGTGCCTTTTCCTGAGCACTGCTATGCTGGGGCAGCTCCCTGAGAGCCTCCTGGGGCCTTCTCTGCCCTCACACAGTCGTGCCATTCGGCCCACCCGGGGAGCAAAGGTCCCCCTCGGCAGGGCTCCGGGTACGGCCTGTGTGTGTTTTCAGGGCTGGGAAAGGGCAGATCCAGAAGCTGGGTGTGCGCTTGGGAATGGGGCCTGATGGGCAGAGCCGGCCTTCCCGGGTTGGGAAGCAGGAGATCTGGGGCCTCCGAGCTGCATGCACATCCCCTCCCTGGATGCCCCTCTTGCTTCTTCTCTGCTGCCAAGCCTCTCTCACCACACGTGCGTCTCATCGGATGGAGCAGGCTGCTTGCCATTCTTGGGCAGGGAATCATCCCACACGCCTCGTTTCCTCGCAGGGGAGTGCACACTGACCCAGAGCCTCCAGAGGAGCTGCTGTCTCTCCAGCCACAAAGGCCTGCAGCCGAATCCCTGACAGCCTGCTGCATGGAGGGCTTCTATGGGAGAGGGCCATACGTCCCAGGCGGGTGCTCTCTGGCACACCGCTTTCCATGGGCAAACGCTGTGTGTGCCAAGTGTCTCCGGTGTGCAGAAAATGTAGCCCCGGGGCCCGAGGCGCAGGGAATCCTCTTTGGACCCAGAGCAATGTGCTAGGCAGGCCTCCCATGCTGGGAGAGCCTCCACTTCCCCAACTGTCCAAGGGCCTCAGGAGCACACCTCGAGGGAGCGTGGGTCTGACAGGCAGAACAGCCCAAGTGCGGAACGTGGATGGCAGGCCAAAGCCATCCCTAGGGCCTGTGCTGGCCTAGGCCCCTGCCAGCCAGCAGGGCCTCGACAGAGCAGAGTTCATTCGAGTAGGCCCCAGGGGCTTGCCTGTGTGTCTCTTGCACTGCTGGGAAGCTGCAGGTCCAGAGGCTGTGTGTGCACGGGGCCCCTGGGGCCTGAGCACAAAACAGCCAGGACCCCACTCTCCAGCAGGACTCCTGCCACCTCTGCGCTGCCTGCCACACCCCCTTGCTGCCCGCACTGTCTTCACTGCTGGCAGGCCTCTGTGTGCACAGCCCAGTCTATGCCAAGGGAACAAGGGGCTTGCTCGCCCCTTGCTAGGACCTCCTCCTACAGCACTCTGGACCAGGGCACACACGCCCCTGGACCAGCAGCCTGCGAGGAAGCTGCAGCTGAGCCAGCCACAAAGGCCAGCAGCCCTTGGCAGGGAGCCTTCTGCTAAGGACAGCTTTCCCACTCCAAAGGCCTGCAGGAGTGCCTGGAGGCTCAGGCCTGCAGCGTTTTCCATCCCAGAGCACTGGGTGCCCCAAGCCTCCCCTGCGGCTTCCGAGCACCCTCCAGCCCACAGGCCCTTGGCACCCACTCTGTTGCCAGAGGCAAGTCCTAGGCAGGACGCTCGAGCTTGTAGAGCCAGAGGGCCTCCAGCTTGGAAACCTGCTCAGGAACTCAGTGGCAGCCAGGCTTCCCCTTCCATGCTGGTCGGCTAGCAGATGGAGCCATCGCTCCACCGAGAAACTCTCTGCTTTGCCTTCAGCCGGGGAATCGCCTGGCTCAGCTCTCTCTGCCTCAAGCAGAAACTCGAGGGTGCACCCAGCCTGCAGAAAGAAGAGTGCCTTTTCCTGAGCACTGCTATGCTGGGGCAGCTCCCTGAGAGCCTCCTGGGGCCTTCTCTGCCCTCACACAGTCGTGCCATTCGGCCCACCCGGGGAGCAAAGGTCCCCCTCGGCAGGGCTCCGGGTACGGCCTGTGTGTGTTTTCAGGGCTGGGAAAGGGCAGATCCAGAAGCTGGGTGTGCGCTTGGGAATGGGGCCTGATGGGCAGAGCCGGCCTTCCCGGGTTGGGAAGCAGGAGATCTGGGGCCTCCGAGCTGCATGCACATCCCCTCCCTGGATGCCCCTCTTGCTTCTTCTCTGCTGCCAAGCCTCTCTCACCACACGTGCGTCTCATCGGATGGAGCAGGCTGCTTGCCATTCTTGGGCAGGGAATCATCCCACACGCCTCGTTTCCTCGCAGGGGAGTGCACACTGACCCAGAGCCTCCAGAGGAGCTGCTGTCTCTCCAGCCACAAAGGCCTGCAGCCGAATCCCTGACAGCCTGCTGCATGGAGGGCTTCTATGGGAGAGGGCCATACGTCCCAGGCGGGTGCTCTCTGGCACACCGCTTTCCATGGGCAAACGCTGTGTGTGCCAAGTGTCTCCGGTGTGCAGAAAATGTAGCCCCGGGGCCCGAGGCGCAGGGAATCCTCTTTGGACCCAGAGCAATGTGCTAGGCAGGCCTCCCATGCTGGGAGAGCCTCCACTTCCCCAACTGTCCAAGGGCCTCAGGAGCACACCTCGAGGGAGCGTGGGTCTGACAGGCAGAACAGCCCAAGTGCGGAACGTGGATGGCAGGCCAAAGCCATCCCTAGGGCCTGTGCTGGCCTAGGCCCCTGCCAGCCAGCAGGGCCTCGACAGAGCAGAGTTCATTCGAGTAGGCCCCAGGGGCTTGCCTGTGTGTCTCTTGCACTGCTGGGAAGCTGCAGGTCCAGAGGCTGTGTGTGCACGGGGCCCCTGGGGCCTGAGCACAAAACAGCCAGGACCCCACTCTCAAGCAGGACTCCTGCCACCTCTGCGCTGCCTGCCACACCCCCTTGCTGCCCGCACTGTCTTCACTGCTGGCAGGCCTCTGTGGGCACAGCCCAGTCTATGCCAAGGGAACAAGGGGCTTGCTCGCCCCTTGCTAGGACCTCCTCCTACAGCACTCTGGACCAGGGCACACACGCCCCTGGACCAGCAGCCTGCGAGGAAGCTGCAGCTGAGCCAGCCACAAAGGCCAGCAGCCCTTGGCAGGGAGCCTTCTGCTAAGGACAGCTTTCCCACTCCAAAGGCCTGCAGGAGTGCCTGGAGGCTCAGGCCTGCAGCGTTTTCCATCCCAGAGCACTGGGTGCCCCAAGCCTCCCCTGCGGCTTCCGAGCACCCTCCAGCCCACAGGCCCTTGGCACCCACTCTGTTGCCAGAGGCAAGTCCTAGGCAGGACGCTCGAGCTTGTAGAGCCAGAGGGCCTCCAGCTTGGAAACCTGCTCAGGAACTCAGTGGCAGCCAGGCTTCCCCTTCCATGCTGGTCGGCTAGCAGATGGAGCCATCGCTCCACCGAGAAACTCTCTGCTTTGCCTTCAGCCGGGGAATCGCCTGGCTCAGCTCTCTCTGCCTCAAGCAGAAACTCGAGGGTGCACCCAGCCTGCAGAAAGAAGAGTGCCTTTTCCTGAGCACTGCTATGCTGGGGCAGCTCCCTGAGAGCCTCCTGGGGCCTTCTCTGCCCTCACACAGTCGTGCCATTCGGCCCACCCGGGGAGCAAAGGTCCCCCTCGGCAGGGCTCCGGGTACGGCCTGTGTGTGTTTTCAGGGCTGGGAAAGGGCAGATCCAGAAGCTGGGTGTGCGCTTGGGAATGGGGCCTGATGGGCAGAGCCGGCCTTCCCGGGTTGGGAAGCAGGAGATCTGGGGCCTCCGAGCTGCATGCACATCCCCTCCCTGGATGCCCCTCTTGCTTCTTCTCTGCTGCCAAGCCTCTCTCACCACACGTGCGTCTCATCGGATGGAGCAGGCTGCTTGCCATTCTTGGGCAGGGAATCATCCCACACGCCTCGTTTCCTCGCAGGGGAGTGCACACTGACCCAGAGCCTCCAGAGGAGCTGCTGTCTCTCCAGCCACAAAGGCCTGCAGCCGAATCCCTGACAGCCTGCTGCATGGAGGGCTTCTATGGGAGAGGGCCATACGTCCCAGGCGGGTGCTCTCTGGCACACCGCTTTCCATGGGCAAACGCTGTGTGTGCCAAGTGTCTCCGGTGTGCAGAAAATGTAGCCCCGGGGCCCGAGGCGCAGGGAATCCTCTTTGGACCCAGAGCAATGTGCTAGGCAGGCCTCCCATGCTGGGAGAGCCTCCACTTCCCCAACTGTCCAAGGGCCTCAGGAGCACACCTCGAGGGAGCGTGGGTCTGACAGGCAGAACGGCCCGAGTGCGGAACGTGGATGGCAGGCCAAAGCCATCCCTAGGGCCTGTGCTGGCCTAGGCCCCTGCCAGCCAGCAGGGCCTCGACAGAGCAGAGTTCATTCGAGTAGGCCCCAGGGGCTTGCCTGTGTGTCTCTTGCACTGCTGGGAAGCTGCAGGTCCAGAGGCTGTGTGTGCACGGGGCCCCTGGGGCCTGAGCACAAAACAGCCAGGACCCCACTCTCAAGCAGGACTCCTGCCACCTCTGCGCTGCCTGCCACACCCCCTTGCTGCCCGCACTGTCTTCACTGCTGGCAGGCCTCTGTGTGCACAGCCCAGTCTATGCCAAGGGAACAAGGGGCTTGCTCGCCCCTTGCTAGGACCTCCTCCTACAGCACTCTGGACCAGGGCACACACGCCCCTGGACCAGCAGCCTGCGAGGAAGCTGCAGCTGAGCCAGCCACAAAGGCCAGCAGCCCTTGGCAGGGAGCCTTCTGCTAAGGACAGCTTTCCCACTCCAAAGGCCTGCAGGAGTGCCTGGAGGCTCAGGCCTGCAGCGTTTTCCATCCCAGAGCACTGGGTGCCCCAAGCCTCCCCTGCGGCTTCCGAGCACCCTCCAGCCCACAGGCCCTTGGCACCCACTCTGTTGCCAGAGGCAAGTCCTAGGCAGGACGCTCGAGCTTGTAGAGCCAGAGGGCCTCCAGCTTGGAAACCTGCTCAGGAACTCAGTGGCAGCCAGGCTTCCCCTTCCATGCTGGTCGGCTAGCAGATGGAGCCATCGCTCCACCGAGAAACTCTCTGCTTTGCCTTCAGCCGGGGAATCGCCTGGCTCAGCTCTCTCTGCCTCAAGCAGAAACTCGAGGGTGCACCCAGCCTGCAGAAAGAAGAGTGCCTTTTCCTGAGCACTGCTATGCTGGGGCAGCTCCCTGAGAGCCTCCTGGGGCCTTCTCTGCCCTCACACAGTCGTGCCATTCGGCCCACCCGGGGAGCAAAGGTCCCCCTCGGCAGGGCTCCGGGTACGGCCTGTGTGTGTTTTCAGGGCTGGGAAAGGGCAGATCCAGAAGCTGGGTGTGCGCTTGGGAATGGGGCCTGATGGGCAGAGCCGGCCTTCCCGGGTTGGGAAGCAGGAGATCTGGGGCCTCCGAGCTGCATGCACATCCCCTCCCTGGATGCCCCTCTTGCTTCTTCTCTGCTGCCAAGCCTCTCTCACCACACGTGCGTCTCATCGGATGGAGCAGGCTGCTTGCCATTCTTGGGCAGGGAATCATCCCACACGCCTCGTTTCCTCGCAGGGGAGTGCACACTGACCCAGAGCCTCCAGAGGAGCTGCTGTCTCTCCAGCCACAAAGGCCTGCAGCCGAATCCCTGACAGCCTGCTGCATGGAGGGCTTCTATGGGAGAGGGCCATACGTCCCAGGCGGGTGCTCTCTGGCACACCGCTTTCCATGGGCAAACGCTGTGTGTGCCAAGTGTCTCCGGTGTGCAGAAAATGTAGCCCCGGGGCCCGAGGCGCAGGGAATCCTCTTTGGACCCAGAGCAATGTGCTAGGCAGGCCTCCCATGCTGGGAGAGCCTCCACTTCCCCAACTGTCCAAGGGCCTCAGGAGCACACCTCGAGGGAGCGTGGGTCTGACAGGCAGAACAGCCCAAGTGCGGAACGTGGATGGCAGGCCAAAGCCATCCCTAGGGCCTGTGCTGGCCTAGGCCCCTGCCAGCCAGCAGGGCCTCGACAGAGCAGAGTTCATTCGAGTAGGCCCCAGGGGCTTGCCTGTGTGTCTCTTGCACTGCTGGGAAGCTGCAGGTCCAGAGGCTGTGTGTGCACGGGGCCCCTGGGGCCTGAGCACAAAACAGCCAGGACCCCACTCTCAAGCAGGACTCCTGCCACCTCTGCGCTGCCTGCCACACCCCCTTGCTGCCCGCACTGTCTTCACTGCTGGCAGGCCTCTGTGGGCACAGCCCAGTCTATGCCAAGGGAACAAGGGGCTTGCTCGCCCCTTGCTAGGACCTCCTCCTACAGCACTCTGGACCAGGGCACACACGCCCCTGGACCAGCAGCCTGCGAGGAAGCTGCAGCTGAGCCAGCCACAAAGGCCAGCAGCCCTTGGCAGGGAGCCTTCTGCTAAGGACAGCTTTCCCACTCCAAAGGCCTGCAGGAGTGCCTGGAGGCTCAGGCCTGCAGCGTTTTCCATCCCAGAGCACTGGGTGCCCCAAGCCTCCCCTGCGGCTTCCGAGCACCCTCCAGCCCACAGGCCCTTGGCACCCACTCTGTTGCCAGAGGCAAGTCCTAGGCAGGACGCTCGAGCTTGTAGAGCCAGAGGGCCTCCAGCTTGGAAACCTGCTCAGGAACTCAGTGGCAGCCAGGCTTCCCCTTCCATGCTGGTCGGCTAGCAGATGGAGCCATCGCTCCACCGAGAAACTCTCTGCTTTGCCTTCAGCCGGGGAATCGCCTGGCTCAGCTCTCTCTGCCTCAAGCAGAAACTCGAGGGTGCACCCAGCCTGCAGAAAGAAGAGTGCCTTTTCCTGAGCACTGCTATGCTGGGGCAGCTCCCTGAGAGCCTCCTGGGGCCTTCTCTGCCCTCACACAGTCGTGCCATTCGGCCCACCCGGGGAGCAAAGGTCCCCCTCGGCAGGGCTCCGGGTACGGCCTGTGTGTGTTTTCAGGGCTGGGAAAGGGCAGATCCAGAAGCTGGGTGTGCGCTTGGGAATGGGGCCTGATGGGCAGAGCCGGCCTTCCCGGGTTGGGAAGCAGGAGATCTGGGGCCTCCGAGCTGCATGCACATCCCCTCCCTGGATGCCCCTCTTGCTTCTTCTCTGCTGCCAAGCCTCTCTCACCACACGTGCGTCTCATCGGATGGAGCAGGCTGCTTGCCATTCTTGGGCAGGGAATCATCCCACACGCCTCGTTTCCTCGCAGGGGAGTGCACACTGACCCAGAGCCTCCAGAGGAGCTGCTGTCTCTCCAGCCACAAAGGCCTGCAGCCGAATCCCTGACAGCCTGCTGCATGGAGGGCTTCTATGGGAGAGGGCCATACGTCCCAGGCGGGTGCTCTCTGGCACACCGCTTTCCATGGGCAAACGCTGTGTGTGCCAAGTGTCTCCGGTGTGCAGAAAATGTAGCCCCGGGGCCCGAGGCGCAGGGAATCCTCTTTGGACCCAGAGCAATGTGCTAGGCAGGCCTCCCATGCTGGGAGAGCCTCCACTTCCCCAACTGTCCAAGGGCCTCAGGAGCACACCTCGAGGGAGCGTGGGTCTGACAGGCAGAACGGCCCGAGTGCGGAACGTGGATGGCAGGCCAAAGCCATCCCTAGGGCCTGTGCTGGCCTAGGCCCCTGCCAGCCAGCAGGGCCTCGACAGAGCAGAGTTCATTCGAGTAGGCCCCAGGGGCTTGCCTGTGTGTCTCTTGCACTGCTGGGAAGCTGCAGGTCCAGAGGCTGTGTGTGCACGGGGCCCCTGGGGCCTGAGCACAAAACAGCCAGGACCCCACTCTCAAGCAGGACTCCTGCCACCTCTGCGCTGCCTGCCACACCCCCTTGCTGCCCGCACTGTCTTCACTGCTGGCAGGCCTCTGTGTGCACAGCCCAGTCTATGCCAAGGGAACAAGGGGCTTGCTCGCCCCTTGCTAGGACCTCCTCCTACAGCACTCTGGACCAGGGCACACACGCCCCTGGACCAGCAGCCTGCGAGGAAGCTGCAGCTGAGCCAGCCACAAAGGCCAGCAGCCCTTGGCAGGGAGCCTTCTGCTAAGGACAGCTTTCCCACTCCAAAGGCCTGCAGGAGTGCCTGGAGGCTCAGGCCTGCAGCGTTTTCCATCCCAGAGCACTGGGTGCCCCAAGCCTCCCCTGCGGCTTCCGAGCACCCTCCAGCCCACAGGCCCTTGGCACCCACTCTGTTGCCAGAGGCAAGTCCTAGGCAGGACGCTCGAGCTTGTAGAGCCAGAGGGCCTCCAGCTTGGAAACCTGCTCAGGAACTCAGTGGCAGCCAGGCTTCCCCTTCCATGCTGGTCGGCTAGCAGATGGAGCCATCGCTCCACCGAGAAACTCTCTGCTTTGCCTTCAGCCGGGGAATCGCCTGGCTCAGCTCTCTCTGCCTCAAGCAGAAACTCGAGGGTGCACCCAGCCTGCAGAAAGAAGAGTGCCTTTTCCTGAGCACTGCTATGCTGGGGCAGCTCCCTGAGAGCCTCCTGGGGCCTTCTCTGCCCTCACACAGTCGTGCCATTCGGCCCACCCGGGGAGCAAAGGTCCCCCTCGGCAGGGCTCCGGGTACGGCCTGTGTGTGTTTTCAGGGCTGGGAAAGGGCAGATCCAGAAGCTGGGTGTGCGCTTGGGAATGGGGCCTGATGGGCAGAGCCGGCCTTCCCGGGTTGGGAAGCAGGAGATCTGGGGCCTCCGAGCTGCATGCACATCCCCTCCCTGGATGCCCCTCTTGCTTCTTCTCTGCTGCCAAGCCTCTCTCACCACACGTGCGTCTCATCGGATGGAGCAGGCTGCTTGCCATTCTTGGGCAGGGAATCATCCCACACGCCTCGTTTCCTCGCAGGGGAGTGCACACTGACCCAGAGCCTCCAGAGGAGCTGCTGTCTCTCCAGCCACAAAGGCCTGCAGCCGAATCCCTGACAGCCTGCTGCATGGAGGGCTTCTATGGGAGAGGGCCATACGTCCCAGGCGGGTGCTCTCTGGCACACCGCTTTCCATGGGCAAACGCTGTGTGTGCCAAGTGTCTCCGGTGTGCAGAAAATGTAGCCCCGGGGCCCGAGGCGCAGGGAATCCTCTTTGGACCCAGAGCAATGTGCTAGGCAGGCCTCCCATGCTGGGAGAGCCTCCACTTCCCCAACTGTCCAAGGGCCTCAGGAGCACACCTCGAGGGAGCGTGGGTCTGACAGGCAGAACAGCCCGAGTGCGGAACGTGGATGGCAGGCCAAAGCCATCCCTAGGGCCTGTGCTGGCCTAGGCCCCTGCCAGCCAGCAGGGCCTCGACAGAGCAGAGTTCATTCGAGTAGGCCCCAGGGGCTTGCCTGTGTGTCTCTTGCACTGCTGGGAAGCTGCAGGTCCAGAGGCTGTGTGTGCACGGGGCCCCTGGGGCCTGAGCACAAAACAGCCAGGACCCCACTCTCAAGCAGGACTCCTGCCACCTCTGCGCTGCCTGCCACACCCCCTTGCTGCCCGCACTGTCTTCACTGCTGGCAGGCCTCTGTGTGCACAGCCCAGTCTATGCCAAGGGAACAAGGGGCTTGCTCGCCCCTTGCTAGGACCTCCTCCTACAGCACTCTGGACCAGGGCACACACGCCCCTGGACCAGCAGCCTGCGAGGAAGCTGCAGCTGAGCCAGCCACAAAGGCCAGCAGCCCTTGGCAGGGAGCCTTCTGCTAAGGACAGCTTTCCCACTCCAAAGGCCTGCAGGAGTGCCTGGAGGCTCAGGCCTGCAGCGTTTTCCATCCCAGAGCACTGGGTGCCCCAAGCCTCCCCTGCGGCTTCCGAGCACCCTCCAGCCCACAGGCCCTTGGCACCCACTCTGTTGCCAGAGGCAAGTCCTAGGCAGGACGCTCGAGCTTGTAGAGCCAGAGGGCCTCCAGCTTGGAAACCTGCTCAGGAACTCAGTGGCAGCCAGGCTTCCCCTTCCATGCTGGTCGGCTAGCAGATGGAGCCATCGCTCCACCGAGAAACTCTCTGCTTTGCCTTCAGCCGGGGAATCGCCTGGCTCAGCTCTCTCTGCCTCAAGCAGAAACTCGAGGGTGCACCCAGCCTGCAGAAAGAAGAGTGCCTTTTCCTGAGCACTGCTATGCTGGGGCAGCTCCCTGAGAGCCTCCTGGGGCCTTCTCTGCCCTCACACAGTCGTGCCATTCGGCCCACCCGGGGAGCAAAGGTCCCCCTCGGCAGGGCTCCGGGTACGGCCTGTGTGTGTTTTCAGGGCTGGGAAAGGGCAGATCCAGAAGCTGGGTGTGCGCTTGGGAATGGGGCCTGATGGGCATAGCCGGCCTTCCCGGGTTGGGAAGCAGGAGATCTGGGGCCTCCGAGCTGCATGCACATCCCCTCCCTGGATGCCCCTCTTGCTTCTTCTCTGCTGCCAAGCCTCTCTCACCACACGTGCGTCTCATCGGATGGAGCAGGCTGCTTGCCATTCTTGGGCAGGGAATCATCCCACACGCCTCGTTTCCTCGCAGGGGAGTGCACACTGACCCAGAGCCTCCAGAGGAGCTGCTGTCTCTCCAGCCACAAAGGCCTGCAGCCGAATCCCTGACAGCCTGCTGCATGGAGGGCTTCTATGGGAGAGGGCCATACGTCCCAGGCGGGTGCTCTCTGGCACACCGCTTTCCATGGGCAAACGCTGTGTGTGCCAAGTGTCTCCGGTGTGCAGAAAATGTAGCCCCGGGGCCCGAGGCACAGGGAATCCTCTTTGGACCCAGAGCAATGTGCTAGGCAGGCCTCCCATGCTGGGAGAGCCTCCACTTCCCCAACTGTCCAAGGGCCTCAGGAGCACACCTCGAGGGAGCGTGGGTCTGACAGGCAGAACGGCCCGAGTGCGGAACGTGGATGGCAGGCCAAAGCCATCCCTAGGGCCTGTGCTGGCCTAGGCCCCTGCCAGCCAGCAGGGCCTCGACAGAGCAGAGTTCATTCGAGTAGGCCCCAGGGGCTTGCCTGTGTGTCTCTTGCACTGCTGGGAAGCTGCAGGTCCAGAGGCTGTGTGTGCACGGGGCCCCTGGGGCCTGAGCACAAAACAGCCAGGACCCCACTCTCCAGCAGGACTCCTGCCACCTCTGCGCTGCCTGCCACACCCCCTTGCTGCCCGCACTGTCTTCACTGCTGGCAGGCCTCTGTGTGCACAGCCCAGTCTATGCCAAGGGAACAAGGGGCTTGCTCGCCCCTTGCTAGGACCTCCTCCTACAGCACTCTGGACCAGGGCACACACGCCCCTGGACCAGCAGCCTGCGAGGAAGCTGCAGCTGAGCCAGCCACAAAGGCCAGCAGCCCTTGGCAGGGAGCCTTCTGCTAAGGACAGCTTTCCCACTCCAAAGGCCTGCAGGAGTGCCTGGAGGCTCAGGCCTGCAGCGTTTTCCATCCCAGAGCACTGGGTGCCCCAAGCCTCCCCTGCGGCTTCCGAGCACCCTCCAGCCCACAGGCCCTTGGCACCCACTCTGTTGCCAGAGGCAAGTCCTAGGCAGGACGCTCGAGCTTGTAGAGCCAGAGGGCCTCCAGCTTGGAAACCTGCTCAGGAACTCAGTGGCAGCCAGGCTTCCCCTTCCATGCTGGTCGGCTAGCAGATGGAGCCATCGCTCCACCGAGAAACTCTCTGCTTTGCCTTCAGCCGGGGAATCGCCTGGCTCAGCTCTCTCTGCCTCAAGCAGAAACTCGAGGGTGCACCCAGCCTGCAGAAAGAAGAGTGCCTTTTCCTGAGCACTGCTATGCTGGGGCAGCTCCCTGAGAGCCTCCTGGGGCCTTCTCTGCCCTCACACAGTCGTGCCATTCGGCCCACCCGGGGAGCAAAGGTCCCCCTCGGCAGGGCTCCGGGTACGGCCTGTGTGTGTTTTCAGGGCTGGGAAAGGGCAGATCCAGAAGCTGGGTGTGCGCTTGGGAATGGGGCCTGATGGGCATAGCCGGCCTTCCCGGGTTGGGAAGCAGGAGATCTGGGGCCTCCGAGCTGCATGCACATCCCCTCCCTGGATGCCCCTCTTGCTTCTTCTCTGCTGCCAAGCCTCTCTCACCACACGTGCGTCTCATCGGATGGAGCAGGCTGCTTGCCATTCTTGGGCAGGGAATCATCCCACACGCCTCGTTTCCTCGCAGGGGAGTGCACACTGACCCAGAGCCTCCAGAGGAGCTGCTGTCTCTCCAGCCACAAAGGCCTGCAGCCGAATCCCTGACAGCCTGCTGCATGGAGGGCTTCTATGGGAGAGGGCCATACGTCCCAGGCGGGTGCTCTCTGGCACACCGCTTTCCATGGGCAAACGCTGTGTGTGCCAAGTGTCTCCGGTGTGCAGAAAATGTAGCCCCGGGGCCCGAGGCACAGGGAATCCTCTTTGGACCCAGAGCAATGTGCTAGGCAGGCCTCCCATGCTGGGAGAGCCTCCACTTCCCCAACTGTCCAAGGGCCTCAGGAGCACACCTCGAGGGAGCGTGGGTCTGACAGGCAGAACGGCCCGAGTGCGGAACGTGGATGGCAGGCCAAAGCCATCCCTAGGGCCTGTGCTGGCCTAGGCCCCTGCCAGCCAGCAGGGCCTCGACAGAGCAGAGTTCATTCGAGTAGGCCCCAGGGGCTTGCCTGTGTGTCTCTTGCACTGCTGGGAAGCTGCAGGTCCAGAGGCTGTGTGTGCACGGGGCCCCTGGGGCCTGAGCACAAAACAGCCAGGAACCCACTCTCCAGCAGGACTCCTGCCACCTCTGCGCTGCCTGCCACACCCCCTTGCTGCCCGCACTGTCTTCACTGCTGGCAGGCCTCTGTGTGCACAGCCCAGTCTATGCCAAGGGAACAAGGGGCTTGCTCGCCCCTTGCTAGGACCTCCTCCTACAGCACTCTGGACCAGGGCACACACGCCCCTGGACCAGCAGCCTGCGAGGAAGCTGCAGCTGAGCCAGCCACAAAGGCCAGCAGCCCTTGGCAGGGAGCCTTCTGCTAAGGACAGCTTTCCCACTCCAAAGGCCTGCAGGAGTGCCTGGAGGCTCAGGCCTGCAGCGTTTTCCATCCCAGAGCACTGGGTGCCCCAAGCCTCCCCTGCGGCTTCCGAGCACCCTCCAGCCCACAGGCCCTTGGCACCCACTCTGTTGCCAGAGGCAAGTCCTAGGCAGGACGCTCGAGCTTGTAGAGCCAGAGGGCCTCCAGCTTGGAAACCTGCTCAGGAACTCAGTGGCAGCCAGGATTCCCCTTCCATGCTGGTCGGCTAGCAGATGGAGCCATCGCTCCACCGAGAAACTCTCTGCTTTGCCTTCAGCCGGGGAATCGCCTGGCTCAGCTCTCTCTGCCTCAAGCAGAAACTCGAGGGTGCACCCAGCCTGCAGAAAGAAGAGTGCCTTTTCCTGAGCACTGCTATGCTGGGGCAGCTCCCTGAGAGCCTCCTGGGGCCTTCTCTGCCCTCACACAGTCGTGCCATTCGGCCCACCCGGGGAGCAAAGGTCCCCCTCGGCAGGGCTCCGGGTACGGCCTGTGTGTGTTTTCAGGGCTGGGAAAGGGCAGATCCAGAAGCTGGGTGTGCGCTTGGGAATGGGGCCTGATGGGCAGAGCCGGCCTTCCCGGGTTGGGAAGCAGGAGATCTGGGGCCTCCGAGCTGCATGCACATCCCCTCCCTGGATGCCCCTCTTGCTTCTTCTCTGCTGCCAAGCCTCTCTCACCACACGTGCGTCTCATCGGATGGAGCAGGCTGCTTGCCATTCTTGGGCAGGGAATCATCCCACACGCCTCGTTTCCTCGCAGGGGAGTGCACACTGACCCAGAGCCTCCAGAGGAGCTGCTGTCTCTCCAGCCACAAAGGCCTGCAGCCGAATCCCTGACAGCCTGCTGCATGGAGGGCTTCTATGGGAGAGGGCCATACGTCCCAGGCGGGTGCTCTCTGGCACACCGCTTTCCATGGGCAAACGCTGTGTGTGCCAAGTGTCTCCGGTGTGCAGAAAATGTAGCCCCGGGGCCCGAGGCGCAGGGAATCCTCTTTGGACCCAGAGCAATGTGCTAGGCAGGCCTCCCATGCTGGGAGAGCCTCCACTTCCCCAACTGTCCAAGGGCCTCAGGAGCACACCTCGAGGGAGCGTGGGTCTGACAGGCAGAACAGCCCAAGTGCGGAACGTGGATGGCAGGCCAAAGCCATCCCTAGGGCCTGTGCTGGCCTAGGCCCCTGCCAGCCAGCAGGGCCTCGACAGAGCAGAGTTCATTCGAGTAGGCCCCAGGGGCTTGCCTGTGTGTCTCTTGCACTGCTGGGAAGCTGCAGGTCCAGAGGCTGTGTGTGCACGGGGCCCCTGGGGCCTGAGCACAAAACAGCCAGGACCCCACTCTCAAGCAGGACTCCTGCCACCTCTGCGCTGCCTGCCACACCCCCTTGCTGCCCGCACTGTCTTCACTGCTGGCAGGCCTCTGTGTGCACAGCCCAGTCTATGCCAAGGGAACAAGGGGCTTGCTCGCCCCTTGCTAGGACCTCCTCCTACAGCACTCTGGACCAGGGCACACACGCCCCTGGACCAGCAGCCTGCGAGGAAGCTGCAGCTGAGCCAGCCACAAAGGCCAGCAGCCCTTGGCAGGGAGCCTTCTGCTAAGGACAGCTTTCCCACTCCAAAGGCCTGCAGGAGTGCCTGGAGGCTCAGGCCTGCAGCGTTTTCCATCCCAGAGCACTGGGTGCCCCAAGCCTCCCCTGCGGCTTCCGAGCACCCTCCAGCCCACAGGCCCTTGGCACCCACTCTGTTGCCAGAGGCAAGTCCTAGGCAGGACGCTCGAGCTTGTAGAGCCAGAGGGCCTCCAGCTTGGAAACCTGCTCAGGAACTCAGTGGCAGCCAGGCTTCCCCTTCCATGCTGGTCGGCTAGCAGATGGAGCCATCGCTCCACCGAGAAACTCTCTGCTTTGCCTTCAGCCGGGGAATCGCCTGGCTCAGCTCTCTCTGCCTCAAGCAGAAACTCGAGGGTGCACCCAGCCTGCAGAAAGAAGAGTGCCTTTTCCTGAGCACTGCTATGCTGGGGCAGCTCCCTGAGAGCCTCCTGGGGCCTTCTCTGCCCTCACACAGTCGTGCCATTCGGCCCACCCGGGGAGCAAAGGTCCCCCTCGGCAGGGCTCCGGGTACGGCCTGTGTGTGTTTTCAGGGCTGGGAAAGGGCAGATCCAGAAGCTGGGTGTGCGCTTGGGAATGGGGCCTGATGGGCAGAGCCGGCCTTCCCGGGTTGGGAAGCAGGAGATCTGGGGCCTCCGAGCTGCATGCACATCCCCTCCCTGGATGCCCCTCTTGCTTCTTCTCTGCTGCCAAGCCTCTCTCACCACACGTGCGTCTCATCGGATGGAGCAGGCTGCTTGCCATTCTTGGGCAGGGAATCATCCCACACGCCTCGTTTCCTCGCAGGGGAGTGCACACTGACCCAGAGCCTCCAGAGGAGCTGCTGTCTCTCCAGCCACAAAGGCCTGCAGCCGAATCCCTGACAGCCTGCTGCATGGAGGGCTTCTATGGGAGAGGGCCATACGTCCCAGGCGGGTGCTCTCTGGCACACCGCTTTCCATGGGCAAACGCTGTGTGTGCCAAGTGTCTCCGGTGTGCAGAAAATGTAGCCCCGGGGCCCGAGGCGCAGGGAATCCTCTTTGGACCCAGAGCAATGTGCTAGGCAGGCCTCCCATGCTGGGAGAGCCTCCACTTCCCCAACTGTCCAAGGGCCTCAGGAGCACACCTCGAGGGAGCATGGGTCTGACAGGCAGAACGGCCCGAGTGCGGAACGTGGATGGCAGGCCAAAGCCATCCCTAGGGCCTGTGCTGGCCTAGGCCCCTGCCAGCCAGCAGGGCCTCGACAGAGCAGAGTTCATTCGAGTAGGCCCCAGGGGCTTGCCTGTGTGTCTCTTGCACTGCTGGGAAGCTGCAGGTCCAGAGGCTGTGTGTGCACGGGGCCCCTGGGGCCTGAGCACAAAACAGCCAGGACCCCACTCTCAAGCAGGACTCCTGCCACCTCTGCGCTGCCTGCCACACCCCCTTGCTGCCCGCACTGTCTTCACTGCTGGCAGGCCTCTGTGTGCACAGCCCAGTCTATGCCAAGGGAACAAGGGGCTTGCTCGCCCCTTGCTAGGACCTCCTCCTACAGCACTCTGGACCAGGGCACACACGCCCCTGGACCAGCAGCCTGCGAGGAAGCTGCAGCTGAGCCAGCCACAAAGGCCAGCAGCCCTTGGCAGGGAGCCTTCTGCTAAGGACAGCTTTCCCACTCCAAAGGCCTGCAGGAGTGCCTGGAGGCTCAGGCCTGCAGCGTTTTCCATCCCAGAGCACTGGGTGCCCCAAGCCTCCCCTGCGGCTTCCGAGCACCCTCCAGCCCACAGGCCCTTGGCACCCACTCTGTTGCCAGAGGCAAGTCCTAGGCAGGACGCTCGAGCTTGTAGAGCCAGAGGGCCTCCAGCTTGGAAACCTGCTCAGGAACTCAGTGGCAGCCAGGCTTCCCCTTCCATGCTGGTCGGCTAGCAGATGGAGCCATCGCTCCACCGAGAAACTCTCTGCTTTGCCTTCAGCCGGGGAATCGCCTGGCTCAGCTCTCTCTGCCTCAAGCAGAAACTCGAGGGTGCACCCAGCCTGCAGAAAGAAGAGTGCCTTTTCCTGAGCACTGCTATGCTGGGGCAGCTCCCTGAGAGCCTCCTGGGGCCTTCTCTGCCCTCACACAGTCGTGCCATTCGGCCCACCCGGGGAGCAAAGGTCCCCCTCGGCAGGGCTCCGGGTACGGCCTGTGTGTGTTTTCAGGGCTGGGAAAGGGCAGATCCAGAAGCTGGGTGTGCGCTTGGGAATGGGGCCTGATGGGCAGAGCCGGCCTTCCCGGGTTGGGAAGCAGGAGATCTGGGGCCTCCGAGCTGCATGCACATCCCCTCCCTGGATGCCCCTCTTGCTTCTTCTCTGCTGCCAAGCCTCTCTCACCACACGTGCGTCTCATCGGATGGAGCAGGCTGCTTGCCATTCTTGGGCAGGGAATCATCCCACACGCCTCGTTTCCTCGCAGGGGAGTGCACACTGACCCAGAGCCTCCAGAGGAGCTGCTGTCTCTCCAGCCACAAAGGCCTGCAGCCGAATCCCTGACAGCCTGCTGCATGGAGGGCTTCTATGGGAGAGGGCCATACGTCCCAGGCGGGTGCTCTCTGGCACACCGCTTTCCATGGGCAAACGCTGTGTGTGCCAAGTGTCTCCGGTGTGCAGAAAATGTAGCCCCGGGGCCCGAGGCGCAGGGAATCCTCTTTGGACCCAGAGCAATGTGCTAGGCAGGCCTCCCATGCTGGGAGAGCCTCCACTTCCCCAACTGTCCAAGGGCCTCAGGAGCACACCTCGAGGGAGCGTGGGTCTGACAGGCAGAACAGCCCGAGTGCGGAACGTGGATGGCAGGCCAAAGCCATCCCTAGGGCCTGTGCTGGCCTAGGCCCCTGCCAGCCAGCAGGGCCTCGACAGAGCAGAGTTCATTCGAGTAGGCCCCAGGGGCTTGCCTGTGTGTCTCTTGCACTGCTGGGAAGCTGCAGGTCCAGAGGCTGTGTGTGCACGGGGCCCCTGGGGCCTGAGCACAAAACAGCCAGGACCCCACTCTCAAGCAGGACTCCTGCCACCTCTGCGCTGCCTGCCACACCCCCTTGCTGCCCGCACTGTCTTCACTGCTGGCAGGCCTCTGTGTGCACAGCCCAGTCTATGCCAAGGGAACAAGGGGCTTGCTCGCCCCTTGCTAGGACCTCCTCCTACAGCACTCTGGACCAGGGCACACACGCCCCTGGACCAGCAGCCTGCGAGGAAGCTGCAGCTGAGCCAGCCACAAAGGCCAGCAGCCCTTGGCAGGGAGCCTTCTGCTAAGGACAGCTTTCCCACTCCAAAGGCCTGCAGGAGTGCCTGGAGGCTCAGGCCTGCAGCGTTTTCCATCCCAGAGCACTGGGTGCCCCAAGCCTCCCCTGCGGCTTCCGAGCACCCTCCAGCCCACAGGCCCTTGGCACCCACTCTGTTGCCAGAGGCAAGTCCTAGGCAGGACGCTCGAGCTTGTAGAGCCAGAGGGCCTCCAGCTTGGAAACCTGCTCAGGAACTCAGTGGCAGCCAGGCTTCCCCTTCCATGCTGGTCGGCTAGCAGATGGAGCCATCGCTCCACCGAGAAACTCTCTGCTTTGCCTTCAGCCGGGGAATCGCCTGGCTCAGCTCTCTCTGCCTCAAGCAGAAACTCGAGGGTGCACCCAGCCTGCAGAAAGAAGAGTGCCTTTTCCTGAGCACTGCTATGCTGGGGCAGCTCCCTGAGAGCCTCCTGGGGCCTTCTCTGCCCTCACACAGTCGTGCCATTCGGCCCACCCGGGGAGCAAAGGTCCCCCTCGGCAGGGCTCCGGGTACGGCCTGTGTGTGTTTTCAGGGCTGGGAAAGGGCAGATCCAGAAGCTGGGTGTGCGCTTGGGAATGGGGCCTGATGGGCAGAGCCGGCCTTCCCGGGTTGGGAAGCAGGAGATCTGGGGCCTCCGAGCTGCATGCACATCCCCTCCCTGGATGCCCCTCTTGCTTCTTCTCTGCTGCCAAGCCTCTCTCACCACACGTGCGTCTCATCGGATGGAGCAGGCTGCTTGCCATTCTTGGGCAGGGAATCATCCCACACGCCTCGTTTCCTCGCAGGGGAGTGCACACTGACCCAGAGCCTCCAGAGGAGCTGCTGTCTCTCCAGCCACAAAGGCCTGCAGCCGAATCCCTGACAGCCTGCTGCATGGAGGGCTTCTATGGGAGAGGGCCATACGTCCCAGGCGGGTGCTCTCTGGCACACCGCTTTCCATGGGCAAACGCTGTGTGTGCCAAGTGTCTCCGGTGTGCAGAAAATGTAGCCCCGGGGCCCGAGGCGCAGGGAATCCTCTTTGGACCCAGAGCAATGTGCTAGGCAGGCCTCCCATGCTGGGAGAGCCTCCACTTCCCCAACTGTCCAAGGGCCTCAGGAGCACACCTCGAGGGAGCATGGGTCTGACAGGCAGAACGGCCCGAGTGCGGAACGTGGATGGCAGGCCAAAGCCATCCCTAGGGCCTGTGCTGGCCTAGGCCCCTGCCAGCCAGCAGGGCCTCGACAGAGCAGAGTTCATTCGAGTAGGCCCCAGGGGCTTGCCTGTGTGTCTCTTGCACTGCTGGGAAGCTGCAGGTCCAGAGGCTGTGTGTGCACGGGGCCCCTGGGGCCTGAGCACAAAACAGCCAGGACCCCACTCTCAAGCAGGACTCCTGCCACCTCTGCGCTGCCTGCCACACCCCCTTGCTGCCCGCACTGTCTTCACTGCTGGCAGGCCTCTGTGTGCACAGCCCAGTCTATGCCAAGGGAACAAGGGGCTTGCTCGCCCCTTGCTAGGACCTCCTCCTACAGCACTCTGGACCAGGGCACACACGCCCCTGGACCAGCAGCCTGCGAGGAAGCTGCAGCTGAGCCAGCCACAAAGGCCAGCAGCCCTTGGCAGGGAGCCTTCTGCTAAGGACAGCTTTCCCACTCCAAAGGCCTGCAGGAGTGCCTGGAGGCTCAGGCCTGCAGCGTTTTCCATCCCAGAGCACTGGGTGCCCCAAGCCTCCCCTGCGGCTTCCGAGCACCCTCCAGCCCACAGGCCCTTGGCACCCACTCTGTTGCCAGAGGCAAGTCCTAGGCAGGACGCTCGAGCTTGTAGAGCCAGAGGGCCTCCAGCTTGGAAACCTGCTCAGGAACTCAGTGGCAGCCAGGCTTCCCCTTCCATGCTGGTCGGCTAGCAGATGGAGCCATCGCTCCACCGAGAAACTCTCTGCTTTGCCTTCAGCCGGGGAATCGCCTGGCTCAGCTCTCTCTGCCTCAAGCAGAAACTCGAGGGTGCACCCAGCCTGCAGAAAGAAGAGTGCCTTTTCCTGAGCACTGCTATGCTGGGGCAGCTCCCTGAGAGCCTCCTGGGGCCTTCTCTGCCCTCACACAGTCGTGCCATTCGGCCCACCCGGGGAGCAAAGGTCCCCCTCGGCAGGGCTCCGGGTACGGCCTGTGTGTGTTTTCAGGGCTGGGAAAGGGCAGATCCAGAAGCTGGGTGTGCGCTTGGGAATGGGGCCTGATGGGCAGAGCCGGCCTTCCCGGGTTGGGAAGCAGGAGATCTGGGGCCTCCGAGCTGCATGCACATCCCCTCCCTGGATGCCCCTCTTGCTTCTTCTCTGCTGCCAAGCCTCTCTCACCACACGTGCGTCTCATCGGATGGAGCAGGCTGCTTGCCATTCTTGGGCAGGGAATCATCCCACACGCCTCGTTTCCTCGCAGGGGAGTGCACACTGACCCAGAGCCTCCAGAGGAGCTGCTGTCTCTCCAGCCACAAAGGCCTGCAGCCGAATCCCTGACAGCCTGCTGCATGGAGGGCTTCTATGGGAGAGGGCCATACGTCCCAGGCGGGTGCTCTCTGGCACACCGCTTTCCATGGGCAAACGCTGTGTGTGCCAAGTGTCTCCGGTGTGCAGAAAATGTAGCCCCGGGGCCCGAGGCGCAGGGAATCCTCTTTGGACCCAGAGCAATGTGCTAGGCAGGCCTCCCATGCTGGGAGAGCCTCCACTTCCCCAACTGTCCAAGGGCCTCAGGAGCACACCTCGAGGGAGCGTGGGTCTGACAGGCAGAACAGCCCGAGTGCGGAACGTGGATGGCAGGCCAAAGCCATCCCTAGGGCCTGTGCTGGCCTAGGCCCCTGCCAGCCAGCAGGGCCTCGACAGAGCAGAGTTCATTCGAGTAGGCCCCAGGGGCTTGCCTGTGTGTCTCTTGCACTGCTGGGAAGCTGCAGGTCCAGAGGCTGTGTGTGCACGGGGCCCCTGGGGCCTGAGCACAAAACAGCCAGGACCCCACTCTCAAGCAGGACTCCTGCCACCTCTGCGCTGCCTGCCACACCCCCTTGCTGCCCGCACTGTCTTCACTGCTGGCAGGCCTCTGTGTGCACAGCCCAGTCTATGCCAAGGGAACAAGGGGCTTGCTCGCCCCTTGCTAGGACCTCCTCCTACAGCACTCTGGACCAGGGCACACACGCCCCTGGACCAGCAGCCTGCGAGGAAGCTGCAGCTGAGCCAGCCACAAAGGCCAGCAGCCCTTGGCAGGGAGCCTTCTGCTAAGGACAGCTTTCCCACTCCAAAGGCCTGCAGGAGTGCCTGGAGGCTCAGGCCTGCAGCGTTTTCCATCCCAGAGCACTGGGTGCCCCAAGCCTCCCCTGCGGCTTCCGAGCACCCTCCAGCCCACAGGCCCTTGGCACCCACTCTGTTGCCAGAGGCAAGTCCTAGGCAGGACGCTCGAGCTTGTAGAGCCAGAGGGCCTCCAGCTTGGAAACCTGCTCAGGAACTCAGTGGCAGCCAGGCTTCCCCTTCCATGCTGGTCGGCTAGCAGATGGAGCCATCGCTCCACCGAGAAACTCTCTGCTTTGCCTTCAGCCGGGGAATCGCCTGGCTCAGCTCTCTCTGCCTCAAGCAGAAACTCGAGGGTGCACCCAGCCTGCAGAAAGAAGAGTGCCTTTTCCTGAGCACTGCTATGCTGGGGCAGCTCCCTGAGAGCCTCCTGGGGCCTTCTCTGCCCTCACACAGTCGTGCCATTCGGCCCACCCGGGGAGCAAAGGTCCCCCTCGGCAGGGCTCCGGGTACGGCCTGTGTGTGTTTTCAGGGCTGGGAAAGGGCAGATCCAGAAGCTGGGTGTGCGCTTGGGAATGGGGCCTGATGGGCATAGCCGGCCTTCCCGGGTTGGGAAGCAGGAGATCTGGGGCCTCCGAGCTGCATGCACATCCCCTCCCTGGATGCCCCTCTTGCTTCTTCTCTGCTGCCAAGCCTCTCTCACCACACGTGCGTCTCATCGGATGGAGCAGGCTGCTTGCCATTCTTGGGCAGGGAATCATCCCACACGCCTCGTTTCCTCGCAGGGGAGTGCACACTGACCCAGAGCCTCCAGAGGAGCTGCTGTCTCTCCAGCCACAAAGGCCTGCAGCCGAATCCCTGACAGCCTGCTGCATGGAGGGCTTCTATGGGAGAGGGCCATACGTCCCAGGCGGGTGCTCTCTGGCACACCGCTTTCCATGGGCAAACGCTGTGTGTGCCAAGTGTCTCCGGTGTGCAGAAAATGTAGCCCCGGGGCCCGAGGCACAGGGAATCCTCTTTGGACCCAGAGCAATGTGCTAGGCAGGCCTCCCATGCTGGGAGAGCCTCCACTTCCCCAACTGTCCAAGGGCCTCAGGAGCACACCTCGAGGGAGCGTGGGTCTGACAGGCAGAACGGCCCGAGTGCGGAACGTGGATGGCAGGCCAAAGCCATCCCTAGGGCCTGTGCTGGCCTAGGCCCCTGCCAGCCAGCAGGGCCTCGACAGAGCAGAGTTCATTCGAGTAGGCCCCAGGGGCTTGCCTGTGTGTCTCTTGCACTGCTGGGAAGCTGCAGGTCCAGAGGCTGTGTGTGCACGGGGCCCCTGGGGCCTGAGCACAAAACAGCCAGGACCCCACTCTCCAGCAGGACTCCTGCCACCTCTGCGCTGCCTGCCACACCCCCTTGCTGCCCGCACTGTCTTCACTGCTGGCAGGCCTCTGTGTGCACAGCCCAGTCTATGCCAAGGGAACAAGGGGCTTGCTCGCCCCTTGCTAGGACCTCCTCCTACAGCACTCTGGACCAGGGCACACACGCCCCTGGACCAGCAGCCTGCGAGGAAGCTGCAGCTGAGCCAGCCACAAAGGCCAGCAGCCCTTGGCAGGGAGCCTTCTGCTAAGGACAGCTTTCCCACTCCAAAGGCCTGCAGGAGTGCCTGGAGGCTCAGGCCTGCAGCGTTTTCCATCCCAGAGCACTGGGTGCCCCAAGCCTCCCCTGCGGCTTCCGAGCACCCTCCAGCCCACAGGCCCTTGGCACCCACTCTGTTGCCAGAGGCAAGTCCTAGGCAGGACGCTCGAGCTTGTAGAGCCAGAGGGCCTCCAGCTTGGAAACCTGCTCAGGAACTCAGTGGCAGCCAGGCTTCCCCTTCCATGCTGGTCGGCTAGCAGATGGAGCCATCGCTCCACCGAGAAACTCTCTGCTTTGCCTTCAGCCGGGGAATCGCCTGGCTCAGCTCTCTCTGCCTCAAGCAGAAACTCGAGGGTGCACCCAGCCTGCAGAAAGAAGAGTGCCTTTTCCTGAGCACTGCTATGCTGGGGCAGCTCCCTGAGAGCCTCCTGGGGCCTTCTCTGCCCTCACACAGTCGTGCCATTCGGCCCACCCGGGGAGCAAAGGTCCCCCTCGGCAGGGCTCCGGGTACGGCCTGTGTGTGTTTTCAGGGCTGGGAAAGGGCAGATCCAGAAGCTGGGTGTGCGCTTGGGAATGGGGCCTGATGGGCATAGCCGGCCTTCCCGGGTTGGGAAGCAGGAGATCTGGGGCCTCCGAGCTGCATGCACATCCCCTCCCTGGATGCCCCTCTTGCTTCTTCTCTGCTGCCAAGCCTCTCTCACCACACGTGCGTCTCATCGGATGGAGCAGGCTGCTTGCCATTCTTGGGCAGGGAATCATCCCACACGCCTCGTTTCCTCGCAGGGGAGTGCACACTGACCCAGAGCCTCCAGAGGAGCTGCTGTCTCTCCAGCCACAAAGGCCTGCAGCCGAATCCCTGACAGCCTGCTGCATGGAGGGCTTCTATGGGAGAGGGCCATACGTCCCAGGCGGGTGCTCTCTGGCACACCGCTTTCCATGGGCAAACGCTGTGTGTGCCAAGTGTCTCCGGTGTGCAGAAAATGTAGCCCCGGGGCCCGAGGCGCAGGGAATCCTCTTTGGACCCAGAGCAATGTGCTAGGCAGGCCTCCCATGCTGGGAGAGCCTCCACTTCCCCAACTGTCCAAGGGCCTCAGGAGCACACCTCGAGGGAGCGTGGGTCTGACAGGCAGAACAGCCCAAGTGCGGAACGTGGATGGCAGACCAAAGCCATCCCTAGGGCCTGTGCTGGCCTAGGCCCCTGCCAGCCAGCAGGGCCTCGACAGAGCAGAGTTCATTCGAGTAGGCCCCAGGGGCTTGCCTGTGTGTCTCTTGCACTGCTGGGAAGCTGCAGGTCCAGAGGCTGTGTGTGCACGGGGCCCCTGGGGCCTGAGCACAAAACAGCCAGGACCCCACTCTCCAGCAGGACTCCTGCCACCTCTGCGCTGCCTGCCACACCCCCTTGCTGCCCGCACTGTCTTCACTGCTGGCAGGCCTCTGTGTGCACAGCCCAGTCTATGCCAAGGGAACAAGGGGCTTGCTCGCCCCTTGCTAGGACCTCCTCCTACAGCACTCTGGACCAGGGCACACACGCCCCTGGACCAGCAGCCTGCGAGGAAGCTGCAGCTGAGCCAGCCACAAAGGCCAGCAGCCCTTGGCAGGGAGCCTTCTGCTAAGGACAGCTTTCCCACTCCAAAGGCCTGCAGGAGTGCCTGGAGGCTCAGGCCTGCAGCGTTTTCCATCCCAGAGCACTGGGTGCCCCAAGCCTCCCCTGCGGCTTCCGAGCACCCTCCAGCCCACAGGCCCTTGGCACCCACTCTGTTGCCAGAGGCAAGTCCTAGGCAGGACGCTCGAGCTTGTAGAGCCAGAGGGCCTCCAGCTTGGAAACCTGCTCAGGAACTCAGTGGCAGCCAGGCTTCCCCTTCCATGCTGGTCGGCTAGCAGATGGAGCCATCGCTCCACCGAGAAACTCTCTGCTTTGCCTTCAGCCGGGGAATCGCCTGGCTCAGCTCTCTCTGCCTCAAGCAGAAACTCGAGGGTGCACCCAGCCTGCAGAAAGAAGAGTGCCTTTTCCTGAGCACTGCTATGCTGGGGCAGCTCCCTGAGAGCCTCCTGGGGCCTTCTCTGCCCTCACACAGTCGTGCCATTCGGCCCACCCGGGGAGCAAAGGTCCCCCTCGGCAGGGCTCCGGGTACGGCCTGTGTGTGTTTTCAGGGCTGGGAAAGGGCAGATCCAGAAGCTGGGTGTGCGCTTGGGAATGGGGCCTGATGGGCAGAGCCGGCCTTCCCGGGTTGGGAAGCAGGAGATCTGGGGCCTCCGAGCTGCATGCACATCCCCTCCCTGGATGCCCCTCTTGCTTCTTCTCTGCTGCCAAGCCTCTCTCACCACACGTGCGTCTCATCGGATGGAGCAGGCTGCTTGCCATTCTTGGGCAGGGAATCATCCCACACGCCTCGTTTCCTCGCAGGGGAGTGCACACTGACCCAGAGCCTCCAGAGGAGCTGCTGTCTCTCCAGCCACAAAGGCCTGCAGCCGAATCCCTGACAGCCTGCTGCATGGAGGGCTTCTATGGGAGAGGGCCATACGTCCCAGGCGGGTGCTCTCTGGCACACCGCTTTCCATGGGCAAACGCTGTGTGTGCCAAGTGTCTCCGGTGTGCAGAAAATGTAGCCCCGGGGCCCGAGGCGCAGGGAATCCTCTTTGGACCCAGAGCAATGTGCTAGGCAGGCCTCCCATGCTGGGAGAGCCTCCACTTCCCCAACTGTCCAAGGGCCTCAGGAGCACACCTCGAGGGAGCGTGGGTCTGACAGGCAGAACGGCCCGAGTGCGGAACGTGGATGGCAGGCCAAAGCCATCCCTAGGGCCTGTGCTGGCCTAGGCCCCTGCCAGCCAGCAGGGCCTCGACAGAGCAGAGTTCATTCGAGTAGGCCCCAGGGGCTTGCCTGTGTGTCTCTTGCACTGCTGGGAAGCTGCAGGTCCAGAGGCTGTGTGTGCACGGGGCCCCTGGGGCCTGAGCACAAAACAGCCAGGACCCCACTCTCAAGCAGGACTCCTGCCACCTCTGCGCTGCCTGCCACGCCCCCTTGCTGCCCGCACTGTCTTCACTGCTGGCAGGCCTCTGTGTGCACAGCCCAGTCTATGCCAAGGGAACAAGGGGCTTGCTCGCCCCTTGCTAGGACCTCCTCCTACAGCACTCTGGACCAGGGCACACACGCCCCTGGACCAGCAGCCTGCGAGGAAGCTGCAGCTGAGCCAGCCACAAAGGCCAGCAGCCCTTGGCAGGGAGCCTTCTGCTAAGGACAGCTTTCCCACTCCAAAGGCCTGCAGGAGTGCCTGGAGGCTCAGGCCTGCAGCGTTTTCCATCCCAGAGCACTGGGTGCCCCAAGCCTCCCCTGCGGCTTCCGAGCACCCTCCAGCCCACAGGCCCTTGGCACCCACTCTGTTGCCAGAGGCAAGTCCTAGGCAGGACGCTCGAGCTTGTAGAGCCAGAGGGCCTCCAGCTTGGAAACCTGCTCAGGAACTCAGTGGCAGCCAGGCTTCCCCTTCCATGCTGGTCGGCTAGCAGATGGAGCCATCGCTCCACCGAGAAACTCTCTGCTTTGCCTTCAGCCGGGGAATCGCCTGGCTCAGCTCTCTCTGCCTCAAGCAGAAACTCGAGGGTGCACCCAGCCTGCAGAAAGAAGAGTGCCTTTTCCTGAGCACTGCTATGCTGGGGCAGCTCCCTGAGAGCCTCCTGGGGCCTTCTCTGCCCTCACACAGTCGTGCCATTCGGCCCACCCGGGGAGCAAAGGTCCCCCTCGGCAGGGCTCCGGGTACGGCCTGTGTGTGTTTTCAGGGCTGGGAAAGGGCAGATCCAGAAGCTGGGTGTGCGCTTGGGAATGGGGCCTGATGGGCAGAGCCGGCCTTCCCGGGTTGGGAAGCAGGAGATCTGGGGCCTCCGAGCTGCATGCACATCCCCTCCCTGGATGCCCCTCTTGCTTCTTCTCTGCTGCCAAGCCTCTCTCACCACACGTGCGTCTCATCGGATGGAGCAGGCTGCTTGCCATTCTTGGGCAGGGAATCATCCCACACGCCTCGTTTCCTCGCAGGGGAGTGCACACTGACCCAGAGCCTCCAGAGGAGCTGCTGTCTCTCCAGCCACAAAGGCCTGCAGCCGAATCCCTGACAGCCTGCTGCATGGAGGGCTTCTATGGGAGAGGGCCATACGTCCCAGGCGGGTGCTCTCTGGCACACCGCTTTCCATGGGCAAACGCTGTGTGTGCCAAGTGTCTCCGGTGTGCAGAAAATGTAGCCCCGGGGCCCGAGGCGCAGGGAATCCTCTTTGGACCCAGAGCAATGTGCTAGGCAGGCCTCCCATGCTGGGAGAGCCTCCACTTCCCCAACTGTCCAAGGGCCTCAGGAGCACACCTCGAGGGAGCGTGGGTCTGACAGGCAGAACAGCCCGAGTGCGGAACGTGGATGGCAGGCCAAAGCCATCCCTAGGGCCTGTGCTGGCCTAGGCCCCTGCCAGCCAGCAGGGCCTCGACAGAGCAGAGTTCATTCGAGTAGGCCCCAGGGGCTTGCCTGTGTGTCTCTTGCACTGCTGGGAAGCTGCAGGTCCAGAGGCTGTGTGTGCACGGGGCCCCTGGGGCCTGAGCACAAAACAGCCAGGACCCCACTCTCAAGCAGGACTCCTGCCACCTCTGCGCTGCCTGCCACACCCCCTTGCTGCCCGCACTGTCTTCACTGCTGGCAGGCCTCTGTGGGCACAGCCCAGTCTATGCCAAGGGAACAAGGGGCTTGCTCGCCCCTTGCTAGGACCTCCTCCTACAGCACTCTGGACCAGGGCACACACGCCCCTGGACCAGCAGCCTGCGAGGAAGCTGCAGCTGAGCCAGCCACAAAGGCCAGCAGCCCTTGGCAGGGAGCCTTCTGCTAAGGACAGCTTTCCCACTCCAAAGGCCTGCAGGAGTGCCTGGAGGCTCAGGCCTGCAGCGTTTTCCATCCCAGAGCACTGGGTGCCCCAAGCCTCCCCTGCGGCTTCCGAGCACCCTCCAGCCCACAGGCCCTTGGCACCCACTCTGTTGCCAGAGGCAAGTCCTAGGCAGGACGCTCGAGCTTGTAGAGCCAGAGGGCCTCCAGCTTGGAAACCTGCTCAGGAACTCAGTGGCAGCCAGGCTTCCCCTTCCATGCTGGTCGGCTAGCAGATGGAGCCATCGCTCCACCGAGAAACTCTCTGCTTTGCCTTCAGCCGGGGAATCGCCTGGCTCAGCTCTCTCTGCCTCAAGCAGAAACTCGAGGGTGCACCCAGCCTGCAGAAAGAAGAGTGCCTTTTCCTGAGCACTGCTATGCTGGGGCAGCTCCCTGAGAGCCTCCTGGGGCCTTCTCTGCCCTCACACAGTCGTGCCATTCGGCCCACCCGGGGAGCAAAGGTCCCCCTCGGCAGGGCTCCGGGTACGGCCTGTGTGTGTTTTCAGGGCTGGGAAAGGGCAGATCCAGAAGCTGGGTGTGCGCTTGGGAATGGGGCCTGATGGGCATAGCCGGCCTTCCCGGGTTGGGAAGCAGGAGATCTGGGGCCTCCGAGCTGCATGCACATCCCCTCCCTGGATGCCCCTCTTGCTTCTTCTCTGCTGCCAAGCCTCTCTCACCACACGTGCGTCTCATCGGATGGAGCAGGCTGCTTGCCATTCTTGGGCAGGGAATCATCCCACACGCCTCGTTTCCTCGCAGGGGAGTGCACACTGACCCAGAGCCTCCAGAGGAGCTGCTGTCTCTCCAGCCACAAAGGCCTGCAGCCGAATCCCTGACAGCCTGCTGCATGGAGGGCTTCTATGGGAGAGGGCCATACGTCCCAGGCGGGTGCTCTCTGGCACACCGCTTTCCATGGGCAAACGCTGTGTGTGCCAAGTGTCTCCGGTGTGCAGAAAATGTAGCCCCGGGGCCCGAGGCGCAGGGAATCCTCTTTGGACCCAGAGCAATGTGCTAGGCAGGCCTCCCATGCTGGGAGAGCCTCCACTTCCCCAACTGTCCAAGGGCCTCAGGAGCACACCTCGAGGGAGCGTGGGTCTGACAGGCAGAACAGCCCGAGTGCGGAACGTGGATGGCAGGCCAAAGCCATCCCTAGGGCCTGTGCTGGCCTAGGCCCCTGCCAGCCAGCAGGGCCTCGACAGAGCAGAGTTCATTCGAGTAGGCCCCAGGGGCTTGCCTGTGTGTCTCTTGCACTGCTGGGAAGCTGCAGGTCCAGAGGCTGTGTGTGCACGGGGCCCCTGGGGCCTGAGCACAAAACAGCCAGGACCCCACTCTCAAGCAGGACTCCTGCCACCTCTGCGCTGCCTGCCACACCCCCTTGCTGCCCGCACTGTCTTCACTGCTGGCAGGCCTCTGTGTGCACAGCCCAGTCTATGCCAAGGGAACAAGGGGCTTGCTCGCCCCTTGCTAGGACCTCCTCCTACAGCACTCTGGACCAGGGCACACACGCCCCTGGACCAGCAGCCTGCGAGGAAGCTGCAGCTGAGCCAGCCACAAAGGCCAGCAGCCCTTGGCAGGGAGCCTTCTGCTAAGGACAGCTTTCCCACTCCAAAGGCCTGCAGGAGTGCCTGGAGGCTCAGGCCTGCAGCGTTTTCCATCCCAGAGCACTGGGTGCCCCAAGCCTCCCCTGCGGCTTCCGAGCACCCTCCAGCCCACAGGCCCTTGGCACCCACTCTGTTGCCAGAGGCAAGTCCTAGGCAGGACGCTCGAGCTTGTAGAGCCAGAGGGCCTCCAGCTTGGAAACCTGCTCAGGAACTCAGTGGCAGCCAGGCTTCCCCTTCCATGCTGGTCGGCTAGCAGATGGAGCCATCGCTCCACCGAGAAACTCTCTGCTTTGCCTTCAGCCGGGGAATCGCCTGGCTCAGCTCTCTCTGCCTCAAGCAGAAACTCGAGGGTGCACCCAGCCTGCAGAAAGAAGAGTGCCTTTTCCTGAGCACTGCTATGCTGGGGCAGCTCCCTGAGAGCCTCCTGGGGCCTTCTCTGCCCTCACACAGTCGTGCCATTCGGCCCACCCGGGGAGCAAAGGTCCCCCTCGGCAGGGCTCCGGGTACGGCCTGTGTGTGTTTTCAGGGCTGGGAAAGGGCAGATCCAGAAGCTGGGTGTGCGCTTGGGAATGGGGCCTGATGGGCATAGCCGGCCTTCCCGGGTTGGGAAGCAGGAGATCTGGGGCCTCCGAGCTGCATGCACATCCCCTCCCTGGATGCCCCTCTTGCTTCTTCTCTGCTGCCAAGCCTCTCTCACCACACGTGCGTCTCATCGGATGGAGCAGGCTGCTTGCCATTCTTGGGCAGGGAATCATCCCACACGCCTCGTTTCCTCGCAGGGGAGTGCACACTGACCCAGAGCCTCCAGAGGAGCTGCTGTCTCTCCAGCCACAAAGGCCTGCAGCCGAATCCCTGACAGCCTGCTGCATGGAGGGCTTCTATGGGAGAGGGCCATACGTCCCAGGCGGGTGCTCTCTGGCACACCGCTTTCCATGGGCAAACGCTGTGTGTGCCAAGTGTCTCCGGTGTGCAGAAAATGTAGCCCCGGGGCCCGAGGCGCAGGGAATCCTCTTTGGACCCAGAGCAATGTGCTAGGCAGGCCTCCCATGCTGGGAGAGCCTCCACTTCCCCAACTGTCCAAGGGCCTCAGGAGCACACCTCGAGGGAGCGTGGGTCTGACAGGCAGAACGGCCCGAGTGCGGAACGTGGATGGCAGGCCAAAGCCATCCCTAGGGCCTGTGCTGGCCTAGGCCCCTGCCAGCCAGCAGGGCCTCGACAGAGCAGAGTTCATTCGAGTAGGCCCCAGGGGCTTGCCTGTGTGTCTCTTGCACTGCTGGGAAGCTGCAGGTCCAGAGGCTGTGTGTGCACGGGGCCCCTGGGGCCTGAGCACAAAACAGCCAGGACCCCACTCTCAAGCAGGACTCCTGCCACCTCTGCGCTGCCTGCCACACCCCCTTGCTGCCCGCACTGTCTTCACTGCCGGCAGGCCTCTGTGTGCACAGCCCAGTCTATGCCAAGGGAACAAGGGGCTTGCTTGCCCCTTGCTAGGACCTCCTCCTACAGCACTCTGGACCAGGGCACACACGCCCCTGGACCAGCAGCCTGCGAGGAAGCTGCAGCTGAGCCAGCCACAAAGGCCAGCAGCCCTTGGCAGGGAGCCTTCTGCTAAGGACAGCTTTCCCACTCCAAAGGCCTGCAGGAGTGCCTGGAGGCTCAGGCCTGCAGCGTTTTCCATCCCAGAGCACTGGGTGCCCCAAGCCTCCCCTGCGGCTTCCGAGCACCCTCCAGCCCACAGGCCCTTGGCACCCACTCTGTTGCCAGAGGCAAGTCCTAGGCAGGACGCTCGAGCTTGTAGAGCCAGAGGGCCTCCAGCTTGGAAACCTGCTCAGGAACTCAGTGGCAGCCAGGCTTCCCCTTCCATGCTGGTCGGCTAGCAGATGGAGCCATCGCTCCACCGAGAAACTCTCTGCTTTGCCTTCAGCCGGGGAGTCGCCTGGCTCAGCTCTCTCTGCCTCAAGCAGAAACTCGAGGGTGCACCCAGCCTGCAGAAAGAAGAGTGCCTTTTCCTGAGCACTGCTATGCTGGGGCAGCTCCCTGAGAGCCTCCTGGGGCCTTCTCTGCCCTCACACAGTCGTGCCATTCGGCCCACCCGGGGAGCAAAGGTCCCCCTCGGCAGGGCTCCGGGTACGGCCTGTGTGTGTTTTCAGGGCTGGGAAAGGGCAGATCCAGAAGCTGGGTGTGCGCTTGGGAATGGGGCCTGATGGGCATAGCCGGCCTTCCCGGGTTGGGAAGCAGGAGATCTGGGGCCTCCGAGCTGCATGCACATCCCCTCCCTGGATGCCCCTCTTGCTTCTTCTCTGCTGCCAAGCCTCTCTCACCACACGTGCGTCTCATCGGATGGAGCAGGCTGCTTGCCATTCTTGGGCAGGGAATCATCCCACACGCCTCGTTTCCTCGCAGGGGAGTGCACACTGACCCAGAGCCTCCAGAGGAGCTGCTGTCTCTCCAGCCACAAAGGCCTGCAGCCGAATCCCTGACAGCCTGCTGCATGGAGGGCTTCTATGGGAGAGGGCCATACGTCCCAGGCGGGTGCTCTCTGGCACACCGCTTTCCATGGGCAAACGCTGTGTGTGCCAAGTGTCTCCGGTGTGCAGAAAATGTAGCCCCGGGGCCCGAGGCGCAGGGAATCCTCTTTGGACCCAGAGCAATGTGCTAGGCAGGCCTCCCATGCTGGGAGAGCCTCCACTTCCCCAACTGTCCAAGGGCCTCAGGAGCACACCTCGAGGGAGCGTGGGTCTGACAGGCAGAACGGCCCGAGTGCGGAACGTGGATGGCAGGCCAAAGCCATCCCTAGGGCCTGTGCTGGCCTAGGCCCCTGCCAGCCAGCAGGGCCTCGACAGAGCAGAGTTCATTCGAGTAGGCCCCAGGGGCTTGCCTGTGTGTCTCTTGCACTGCTGGGAAGCTGCAGGTCCAGAGGCTGTGTGTGCACGGGGCCCCTGGGGCCTGAGCACAAAACAGCCAGGACCCCACTCTCAAGCAGGACTCCTGCCACCTCTGCGCTGCCTGCCACGCCCCCTTGCTGCCCGCACTGTCTTCACTGCTGGCAGGCCTCTGTGTGCACAGCCCAGTCTATGCCAAGGGAACAAGGGGCTTGCTCGCCCCTTGCTAGGACCTCCTCCTACAGCACTCTGGACCAGGGCACACACGCCCCTGGACCAGCAGCCTGCGAGGAAGCTGCAGCTGAGCCAGCCATAAAGGCCAGCAGCCCTTGGCAGGGAGCCTTCTGCTAAGGACAGCTTTCCCACTCCAAAGGCCTGCAGGAGTGCCTGGAGGCTCAGGCCTGCAGCGTTTTCCATCCCAGAGCACTGGGTGCCCCAAGCCTCCCCTGCGGCTTCCGAGCACCCTCCAGCCCACAGGCCCTTGGCACCCACTCTGTTGCCAGAGGCAAGTCCTAGGCAGGACGCTCGAGCTTGTAGAGCCAGAGGGCCTCCAGCTTGGAAACCTGCTCAGGAACTCAGTGGCAGCCAGGCTTCCCCTTCCATGCTGGTCGGCTAGCAGATGGAGCCATCGCTCCACCGAGAAACTCTCTGCTTTGCCTTCAGCCGGGGAATCGCCTGGCTCAGCTCTCTCTGCCTCAAGCAGAAACTCGAGGGTGCACCCAGCCTGCAGAAAGAAGAGTGCCTTTTCCTGAGCACTGCTATGCTGGGGCAGCTCCCTGAGAGCCTCCTGGGGCCTTCTCTGCCCTCACACAGTCGTGCCATTCGGCCCACCCGGGGAGCAAAGGTCCCCCTCGGCAGGGCTCCGGGTACGGCCTGTGTGTGTTTTCAGGGCTGGGAAAGGGCAGATCCAGAAGCTGGGTGTGCGCTTGGGAATGGGGCCTGATGGGCATAGCCGGCCTTCCCGGGTTGGGAAGCAGGAGATCTGGGGCCTCCGAGCTGCATGCACATCCCCTCCCTGGATGCCCCTCTTGCTTCTTCTCTGCTGCCAAGCCTCTCTCACCACACGTGCGTCTCATCGGATGGAGCAGGCTGCTTGCCATTCTTGGGCAGGGAATCATCCCACACGCCTCGTTTCCTCGCAGGGGAGTGCACACTGACCCAGAGCCTCCAGAGGAGCTGCTGTCTCTCCAGCCACAAAGGCCTGCAGCCGAATCCCTGACAGCCTGCTGCATGGAGGGCTTCTATGGGAGAGGGCCATACGTCCCAGGCGGGTGCTCTCTGGCACACCGCTTTCCATGGGCAAACGCTGTGTGTGCCAAGTGTCTCCGGTGTGCAGAAAATGTAGCCCCGGGGCCCGAGGCACAGGGAATCCTCTTTGGACCCAGAGCAATGTGCTAGGCAGGCCTCCCATGCTGGGAGAGCCTCCACTTCCCCAACTGTCCAAGGGCCTCAGGAGCACACCTCGAGGGAGCGTGGGTCTGACAGGCAGAACGGCCCGAGTGCGGAACGTGGATGGCAGGCCAAAGCCATCCCTAGGGCCTGTGCTGGCCTAGGCCCCTGCCAGCCAGCAGGGCCTCGACAGAGCAGAGTTCATTCGAGTAGGCCCCAGGGGCTTGCCTGTGTGTCTCTTGCACTGCTGGGAAGCTGCAGGTCCAGAGGCTGTGTGTGCACGGGGCCCCTGGGGCCTGAGCACAAAACAGCCAGGACCCCACTCTCCAGCAGGACTCCTGCCACCTCTGCGCTGCCTGCCACACCCCCTTGCTGCCCGCACTGTCTTCACTGCTGGCAGGCCTCTGTGTGCACAGCCCAGTCTATGCCAAGGGAACAAGGGGCTTGCTCGCCCCTTGCTAGGACCTCCTCCTACAGCACTCTGGACCAGGGCACACACGCCCCTGGACCAGCAGCCTGCGAGGAAGCTGCAGCTGAGCCAGCCACAAAGGCCAGCAGCCCTTGGCAGGGAGCCTTCTGCTAAGGACAGCTTTCCCACTCCAAAGGCCTGCAGGAGTGCCTGGAGGCTCAGGCCTGCAGCGTTTTCCATCCCAGAGCACTGGGTGCCCCAAGCCTCCCCTGCGGCTTCCGAGCACCCTCCAGCCCACAGGCCCTTGGCACCCACTCTGTTGCCAGAGGCAAGTCCTAGGCAGGACGCTCGAGCTTGTAGAGCCAGAGGGCCTCCAGCTTGGAAACCTGCTCAGGAACTCAGTGGCAGCCAGGCTTCCCCTTCCATGCTGGTCGGCTAGCAGATGGAGCCATCGCTCCACCGAGAAACTCTCTGCTTTGCCTTCAGCCGGGGAATCGCCTGGCTCAGCTCTCTCTGCCTCAAGCAGAAACTCGAGGGTGCACCCAGCCTGCAGAAAGAAGAGTGCCTTTTCCTGAGCACTGCTATGCTGGGGCAGCTCCCTGAGAGCCTCCTGGGGCCTTCTCTGCCCTCACACAGTCGTGCCATTCGGCCCACCCGGGGAGCAAAGGTCCCCCTCGGCAGGGCTCCGGGTACGGCCTGTGTGTGTTTTCAGGGCTGGGAAAGGGCAGATCCAGAAGCTGGGTGTGCGCTTGGGAATGGGGCCTGATGGGCATAGCCGGCCTTCCCGGGTTGGGAAGCAGGAGATCTGGGGCCTCCGAGCTGCATGCACATCCCCTCCCTGGATGCCCCTCTTGCTTCTTCTCTGCTGCCAAGCCTCTCTCACCACACGTGCGTCTCATCGGATGGAGCAGGCTGCTTGCCATTCTTGGGCAGGGAATCATCCCACACGCCTCGTTTCCTCGCAGGGGAGTGCACACTGACCCAGAGCCTCCAGAGGAGCTGCTGTCTCTCCAGCCACAAAGGCCTGCAGCCGAATCCCTGACAGCCTGCTGCATGGAGGGCTTCTATGGGAGAGGGCCATACGTCCCAGGCGGGTGCTCTCTGGCACACCGCTTTCCATGGGCAAACGCTGTGTGTGCCAAGTGTCTCCGGTGTGCAGAAAATGTAGCCCCGGGGCCCGAGGCGCAGGGAATCCTCTTTGGACCCAGAGCAATGTGCTAGGCAGGCCTCCCATGCTGGGAGAGCCTCCACTTCCCCAACTGTCCAAGGGCCTCAGGAGCACACCTCGAGGGAGCGTGGGTCTGACAGGCAGAACGGCCCGAGTGCGGAACGTGGATGGCAGGCCAAAGCCATCCCTAGGGCCTGTGCTGGCCTAGGCCCCTGCCAGCCAGCAGGGCCTCGACAGAGCAGAGTTCATTCGAGTAGGCCCCAGGGGCTTGCCTGTGTGTCTCTTGCACTGCTGGGAAGCTGCAGGTCCAGAGGCTGTGTGTGCACGGGGCCCCTGGGGCCTGAGCACAAAACAGCCAGGACCCCACTCTCAAGCAGGACTCCTGCCACCTCTGCGCTGCCTGCCACGCCCCCTTGCTGCCCGCACTGTCTTCACTGCTGGCAGGCCTCTGTGTGCACAGCCCAGTCTATGCCAAGGGAACAAGGGGCTTGCTCGCCCCTTGCTAGGACCTCCTCCTACAGCACTCTGGACCAGGGCACACACGCCCCTGGACCAGCAGCCTGCGAGGAAGCTGCAGCTGAGCCAGCCACAAAGGCCAGCAGCCCTTGGCAGGGAGCCTTCTGCTAAGGACAGCTTTCCCACTCCAAAGGCCTGCAGGAGTGCCTGGAGGCTCAGGCCTGCAGCGTTTTCCATCCCAGAGCACTGGGTGCCCCAAGCCTCCCCTGCGGCTTCCGAGCACCCTCCAGCCCACAGGCCCTTGGCACCCACTCTGTTGCCAGAGGCAAGTCCTAGGCAGGACGCTCGAGCTTGTAGAGCCAGAGGGCCTCCAGCTTGGAAACCTGCTCAGGAACTCAGTGGCAGCCAGGCTTCCCCTTCCATGCTGGTCGGCTAGCAGATGGAGCCATCGCTCCACCGAGAAACTCTCTGCTTTGCCTTCAGCCGGGGAATCGCCTGGCTCAGCTCTCTCTGCCTCAAGCAGAAACTCGAGGGTGCACCCAGCCTGCAGAAAGAAGAGTGCCTTTTCCTGAGCACTGCTATGCTGGGGCAGCTCCCTGAGAGCCTCCTGGGGCCTTCTCTGCCCTCACACAGTCGTGCCATTCGGCCCACCCGGGGAGCAAAGGTCCCCCTCGGCAGGGCTCCGGGTACGGCCTGTGTGTGTTTTCAGGGCTGGGAAAGGGCAGATCCAGAAGCTGGGTGTGCGCTTGGGAATGGGGCCTGATGGGCATAGCCGGCCTTCCCGGGTTGGGAAGCAGGAGATCTGGGGCCTCCGAGCTGCATGCACATCCCCTCCCTGGATGCCCCTCTTGCTTCTTCTCTGCTGCCAAGCCTCTCTCACCACACGTGCGTCTCATCGGATGGAGCAGGCTGCTTGCCATTCTTGGGCAGGGAATCATCCCACACGCCTCGTTTCCTCGCAGGGGAGTGCACACTGACCCAGAGCCTCCAGAGGAGCTGCTGTCTCTCCAGCCACAAAGGCCTGCAGCCGAATCCCTGACAGCCTGCTGCATGGAGGGCTTCTATGGGAGAGGGCCATACGTCCCAGGCGGGTGCTCTCTGGCACACCGCTTTCCATGGGCAAACGCTGTGTGTGCCAAGTGTCTCCGGTGTGCAGAAAATGTAGCCCCGGGGCCCGAGGCGCAGGGAATCCTCTTTGGACCCAGAGCAATGTGCTAGGCAGGCCTCCCATGCTGGGAGAGCCTCCACTTCCCCAACTGTCCAAGGGCCTCAGGAGCACACCTCGAGGGAGCGTGGGTCTGACAGGCAGAACGGCCCGAGTGCGGAACGTGGATGGCAGGCCAAAGCCATCCCTAGGGCCTGTGCTGGCCTAGGCCCCTGCCAGCCAGCAGGGCCTCGACAGAGCAGAGTTCATTCGAGTAGGCCCCAGGGGCTTGCCTGTGTGTCTCTTGCACTGCTGGGAAGCTGCAGGTCCAGAGGCTGTGTGTGCACGGGGCCCCTGGGGCCTGAGCACAAAACAGCCAGGACCCCACTCTCAAGCAGGACTCCTGCCACCTCTGCGCTGCCTGCCACACCCCCTTGCTGCCCGCACTGTCTTCACTGCCGGCAGGCCTCTGTGTGCACAGCCCAGTCTATGCCAAGGGAACAAGGGGCTTGCTTGCCCCTTGCTAGGACCTCCTCCTACAGCACTCTGGACCAGGGCACACACGCCCCTGGACCAGCAGCCTGCGAGGAAGCTGCAGCTGAGCCAGCCACAAAGGCCAGCAGCCCTTGGCAGGGAGCCTTCTGCTAAGGACAGCTTTCCCACTCCAAAGGCCTGCAGGAGTGCCTGGAGGCTCAGGCCTGCAGCGTTTTCCATCCCAGAGCACTGGGTGCCCCAAGCCTCCCCTGCGGCTTCCGAGCACCCTCCAGCCCACAGGCCCTTGGCACCCACTCTGTTGCCAGAGGCAAGTCCTAGGCAGGACGCTCGAGCTTGTAGAGCCAGAGGGCCTCCAGCTTGGAAACCTGCTCAGGAACTCAGTGGCAGCCAGGCTTCCCCTTCCATGCTGGTCGGCTAGCAGATGGAGCCATCGCTCCACCGAGAAACTCTCTGCTTTGCCTTCAGCCGGGGAGTCGCCTGGCTCAGCTCTCTCTGCCTCAAGCAGAAACTCGAGGGTGCACCCAGCCTGCAGAAAGAAGAGTGCCTTTTCCTGAGCACTGCTATGCTGGGGCAGCTCCCTGAGAGCCTCCTGGGGCCTTCTCTGCCCTCACACAGTCGTGCCATTCGGCCCACCCGGGGAGCAAAGGTCCCCCTCGGCAGGGCTCCGGGTACGGCCTGTGTGTGTTTTCAGGGCTGGGAAAGGGCAGATCCAGAAGCTGGGTGTGCGCTTGGGAATGGGGCCTGATGGGCATAGCCGGCCTTCCCGGGTTGGGAAGCAGGAGATCTGGGGCCTCCGAGCTGCATGCACATCCCCTCCCTGGATGCCCCTCTTGCTTCTTCTCTGCTGCCAAGCCTCTCTCACCACACGTGCGTCTCATCGGATGGAGCAGGCTGCTTGCCATTCTTGGGCAGGGAATCATCCCACACGCCTCGTTTCCTCGCAGGGGAGTGCACACTGACCCAGAGCCTCCAGAGGAGCTGCTGTCTCTCCAGCCACAAAGGCCTGCAGCCGAATCCCTGACAGCCTGCTGCATGGAGGGCTTCTATGGGAGAGGGCCATACGTCCCAGGCGGGTGCTCTCTGGCACACCGCTTTCCATGGGCAAACGCTGTGTGTGCCAAGTGTCTCCGGTGTGCAGAAAATGTAGCCCCGGGGCCCGAGGCGCAGGGAATCCTCTTTGGACCCAGAGCAATGTGCTAGGCAGGCCTCCCATGCTGGGAGAGCCTCCACTTCCCCAACTGTCCAAGGGCCTCAGGAGCACACCTCGAGGGAGCGTGGGTCTGACAGGCAGAACGGCCCGAGTGCGGAACGTGGATGGCAGGCCAAAGCCATCCCTAGGGCCTGTGCTGGCCTAGGCCCCTGCCAGCCAGCAGGGCCTCGACAGAGCAGAGTTCATTCGAGTAGGCCCCAGGGGCTTGCCTGTGTGTCTCTTGCACTGCTGGGAAGCTGCAGGTCCAGAGGCTGTGTGTGCACGGGGCCCCTGGGGCCTGAGCACAAAACAGCCAGGACCCCACTCTCAAGCAGGACTCCTGCCACCTCTGCGCTGCCTGCCACGCCCCCTTGCTGCCCGCACTGTCTTCACTGCTGGCAGGCCTCTGTGTGCACAGCCCAGTCTATGCCAAGGGAACAAGGGGCTTGCTCGCCCCTTGCTAGGACCTCCTCCTACAGCACTCTGGACCAGGGCACACACGCCCCTGGACCAGCAGCCTGCGAGGAAGCTGCAGCTGAGCCAGCCATAAAGGCCAGCAGCCCTTGGCAGGGAGCCTTCTGCTAAGGACAGCTTTCCCACTCCAAAGGCCTGCAGGAGTGCCTGGAGGCTCAGGCCTGCAGCGTTTTCCATCCCAGAGCACTGGGTGCCCCAAGCCTCCCCTGCGGCTTCCGAGCACCCTCCAGCCCACAGGCCCTTGGCACCCACTCTGTTGCCAGAGGCAAGTCCTAGGCAGGACGCTCGAGCTTGTAGAGCCAGAGGGCCTCCAGCTTGGAAACCTGCTCAGGAACTCAGTGGCAGCCAGGCTTCCCCTTCCATGCTGGTCGGCTAGCAGATGGAGCCATCGCTCCACCGAGAAACTCTCTGCTTTGCCTTCAGCCGGGGAATCGCCTGGCTCAGCTCTCTCTGCCTCAAGCAGAAACTCGAGGGTGCACCCAGCCTGCAGAAAGAAGAGTGCCTTTTCCTGAGCACTGCTATGCTGGGGCAGCTCCCTGAGAGCCTCCTGGGGCCTTCTCTGCCCTCACACAGTCGTGCCATTCGGCCCACCCGGGGAGCAAAGGTCCCCCTCGGCAGGGCTCCGGGTACGGCCTGTGTGTGTTTTCAGGGCTGGGAAAGGGCAGATCCAGAAGCTGGGTGTGCGCTTGGGAATGGGGCCTGATGGGCATAGCCGGCCTTCCCGGGTTGGGAAGCAGGAGATCTGGGGCCTCCGAGCTGCATGCACATCCCCTCCCTGGATGCCCCTCTTGCTTCTTCTCTGCTGCCAAGCCTCTCTCACCACACGTGCGTCTCATCGGATGGAGCAGGCTGCTTGCCATTCTTGGGCAGGGAATCATCCCACACGCCTCGTTTCCTCGCAGGGGAGTGCACACTGACCCAGAGCCTCCAGAGGAGCTGCTGTCTCTCCAGCCACAAAGGCCTGCAGCCGAATCCCTGACAGCCTGCTGCATGGAGGGCTTCTATGGGAGAGGGCCATACGTCCCAGGCGGGTGCTCTCTGGCACACCGCTTTCCATGGGCAAACGCTGTGTGTGCCAAGTGTCTCCGGTGTGCAGAAAATGTAGCCCCGGGGCCCGAGGCACAGGGAATCCTCTTTGGACCCAGAGCAATGTGCTAGGCAGGCCTCCCATGCTGGGAGAGCCTCCACTTCCCCAACTGTCCAAGGGCCTCAGGAGCACACCTCGAGGGAGCGTGGGTCTGACAGGCAGAACGGCCCGAGTGCGGAACGTGGATGGCAGGCCAAAGCCATCCCTAGGGCCTGTGCTGGCCTAGGCCCCTGCCAGCCAGCAGGGCCTCGACAGAGCAGAGTTCATTCGAGTAGGCCCCAGGGGCTTGCCTGTGTGTCTCTTGCACTGCTGGGAAGCTGCAGGTCCAGAGGCTGTGTGTGCACGGGGCCCCTGGGGCCTGAGCACAAAACAGCCAGGACCCCACTCTCCAGCAGGACTCCTGCCACCTCTGCGCTGCCTGCCACACCCCCTTGCTGCCCGCACTGTCTTCACTGCTGGCAGGCCTCTGTGTGCACAGCCCAGTCTATGCCAAGGGAACAAGGGGCTTGCTCGCCCCTTGCTAGGACCTCCTCCTACAGCACTCTGGACCAGGGCACACACGCCCCTGGACCAGCAGCCTGCGAGGAAGCTGCAGCTGAGCCAGCCACAAAGGCCAGCAGCCCTTGGCAGGGAGCCTTCTGCTAAGGACAGCTTTCCCACTCCAAAGGCCTGCAGGAGTGCCTGGAGGCTCAGGCCTGCAGCGTTTTCCATCCCAGAGCACTGGGTGCCCCAAGCCTCCCCTGCGGCTTCCGAGCACCCTCCAGCCCACAGGCCCTTGGCACCCACTCTGTTGCCAGAGGCAAGTCCTAGGCAGGACGCTCGAGCTTGTAGAGCCAGAGGGCCTCCAGCTTGGAAACCTGCTCAGGAACTCAGTGGCAGCCAGGCTTCCCCTTCCATGCTGGTCGGCTAGCAGATGGAGCCATCGCTCCACCGAGAAACTCTCTGCTTTGCCTTCAGCCGGGGAATCGCCTGGCTCAGCTCTCTCTGCCTCAAGCAGAAACTCGAGGGTGCACCCAGCCTGCAGAAAGAAGAGTGCCTTTTCCTGAGCACTGCTATGCTGGGGCAGCTCCCTGAGAGCCTCCTGGGGCCTTCTCTGCCCTCACACAGTCGTGCCATTCGGCCCACCCGGGGAGCAAAGGTCCCCCTCGGCAGGGCTCCGGGTACGGCCTGTGTGTGTTTTCAGGGCTGGGAAAGGGCAGATCCAGAAGCTGGGTGTGCGCTTGGGAATGGGGCCTGATGGGCATAGCCGGCCTTCCCGGGTTGGGAAGCAGGAGATCTGGGGCCTCCGAGCTGCATGCACATCCCCTCCCTGGATGCCCCTCTTGCTTCTTCTCTGCTGCCAAGCCTCTCTCACCACACGTGCGTCTCATCGGATGGAGCAGGCTGCTTGCCATTCTTGGGCAGGGAATCATCCCACACGCCTCGTTTCCTCGCAGGGGAGTGCACACTGACCCAGAGCCTCCAGAGGAGCTGCTGTCTCTCCAGCCACAAAGGCCTGCAGCCGAATCCCTGACAGCCTGCTGCATGGAGGGCTTCTATGGGAGAGGGCCATACGTCCCAGGCGGGTGCTCTCTGGCACACCGCTTTCCATGGGCAAACGCTGTGTGTGCCAAGTGTCTCCGGTGTGCAGAAAATGTAGCCCCGGGGCCCGAGGCGCAGGGAATCCTCTTTGGACCCAGAGCAATGTGCTAGGCAGGCCTCCCATGCTGGGAGAGCCTCCACTTCCCCAACTGTCCAAGGGCCTCAGGAGCACACCTCGAGGGAGCGTGGGTCTGACAGGCAGAACGGCCCGAGTGCGGAACGTGGATGGCAGGCCAAAGCCATCCCTAGGGCCTGTGCTGGCCTAGGCCCCTGCCAGCCAGCAGGGCCTCGACAGAGCAGAGTTCATTCGAGTAGGCCCCAGGGGCTTGCCTGTGTGTCTCTTGCACTGCTGGGAAGCTGCAGGTCCAGAGGCTGTGTGTGCACGGGGCCCCTGGGGCCTGAGCACAAAACAGCCAGGACCCCACTCTCAAGCAGGACTCCTGCCACCTCTGCGCTGCCTGCCACGCCCCCTTGCTGCCCGCACTGTCTTCACTGCTGGCAGGCCTCTGTGTGCACAGCCCAGTCTATGCCAAGGGAACAAGGGGCTTGCTCGCCCCTTGCTAGGACCTCCTCCTACAGCACTCTGGACCAGGGCACACACGCCCCTGGACCAGCAGCCTGCGAGGAAGCTGCAGCTGAGCCAGCCACAAAGGCCAGCAGCCCTTGGCAGGGAGCCTTCTGCTAAGGACAGCTTTCCCACTCCAAAGGCCTGCAGGAGTGCCTGGAGGCTCAGGCCTGCAGCGTTTTCCATCCCAGAGCACTGGGTGCCCCAAGCCTCCCCTGCGGCTTCCGAGCACCCTCCAGCCCACAGGCCCTTGGCACCCACTCTGTTGCCAGAGGCAAGTCCTAGGCAGGACGCTCGAGCTTGTAGAGCCAGAGGGCCTCCAGCTTGGAAACCTGCTCAGGAACTCAGTGGCAGCCAGGCTTCCCCTTCCATGCTGGTCGGCTAGCAGATGGAGCCATCGCTCCACCGAGAAACTCTCTGCTTTGCCTTCAGCCGGGGAATCGCCTGGCTCAGCTCTCTCTGCCTCAAGCAGAAACTCGAGGGTGCACCCAGCCTGCAGAAAGAAGAGTGCCTTTTCCTGAGCACTGCTATGCTGGGGCAGCTCCCTGAGAGCCTCCTGGGGCCTTCTCTGCCCTCACACAGTCGTGCCATTCGGCCCACCCGGGGAGCAAAGGTCCCCCTCGGCAGGGCTCCGGGTACGGCCTGTGTGTGTTTTCAGGGCTGGGAAAGGGCAGATCCAGAAGCTGGGTGTGCGCTTGGGAATGGGGCCTGATGGGCATAGCCGGCCTTCCCGGGTTGGGAAGCAGGAGATCTGGGGCCTCCGAGCTGCATGCACATCCCCTCCCTGGATGCCCCTCTTGCTTCTTCTCTGCTGCCAAGCCTCTCTCACCACACGTGCGTCTCATCGGATGGAGCAGGCTGCTTGCCATTCTTGGGCAGGGAATCATCCCACACGCCTCGTTTCCTCGCAGGGGAGTGCACACTGACCCAGAGCCTCCAGAGGAGCTGCTGTCTCTCCAGCCACAAAGGCCTGCAGCCGAATCCCTGACAGCCTGCTGCATGGAGGGCTTCTATGGGAGAGGGCCATACGTCCCAGGCGGGTGCTCTCTGGCACACCGCTTTCCATGGGCAAACGCTGTGTGTGCCAAGTGTCTCCGGTGTGCAGAAAATGTAGCCCCGGGGCCCGAGGCGCAGGGAATCCTCTTTGGACCCAGAGCAATGTGCTAGGCAGGCCTCCCATGCTGGGAGAGCCTCCACTTCCCCAACTGTCCAAGGGCCTCAGGAGCACACCTCGAGGGAGCGTGGGTCTGACAGGCAGAACGGCCCGAGTGCGGAACGTGGATGGCAGGCCAAAGCCATCCCTAGGGCCTGTGCTGGCCTAGGCCCCTGCCAGCCAGCAGGGCCTCGACAGAGCAGAGTTCATTCGAGTAGGCCCCAGGGGCTTGCCTGTGTGTCTCTTGCACTGCTGGGAAGCTGCAGGTCCAGAGGCTGTGTGTGCACGGGGCCCCTGGGGCCTGAGCACAAAACAGCCAGGACCCCACTCTCAAGCAGGACTCCTGCCACCTCTGCGCTGCCTGCCACACCCCCTTGCTGCCCGCACTGTCTTCACTGCTGGCAGGCCTCTGTGGGCACAGCCCAGTCTATGCCAAGGGAACAAGGGGCTTGCTCGCCCCTTGCTAGGACCTCCTCCTACAGCACTCTGGACCAGGGCACACACGCCCCTGGACCAGCAGCCTGCGAGGAAGCTGCAGCTGAGCCAGCCACAAAGGCCAGCAGCCCTTGGCAGGGAGCCTTCTGCTAAGGACAGCTTTCCCACTCCAAAGGCCTGCAGGAGTGCCTGGAGGCTCAGGCCTGCAGCGTTTTCCATCCCAGAGCACTGGGTGCCCCAAGCCTCCCCTGCGGCTTCCGAGCACCCTCCAGCCCACAGGCCCTTGGCACCCACTCTGTTGCCAGAGGCAAGTCCTAGGCAGGACGCTCGAGCTTGTAGAGCCAGAGGGCCTCCAGCTTGGAAACCTGCTCAGGAACTCAGTGGCAGCCAGGCTTCCCCTTCCATGCTGGTCGGCTAGCAGATGGAGCCATCGCTCCACCGAGAAACTCTCTGCTTTGCCTTCAGCCGGGGAATCGCCTGGCTCAGCTCTCTCTGCCTCAAGCAGAAACTCGAGGGTGCACCCAGCCTGCAGAAAGAAGAGTGCCTTTTCCTGAGCACTGCTATGCTGGGGCAGCTCCCTGAGAGCCTCCTGGGGCCTTCTCTGCCCTCACACAGTCGTGCCATTCGGCCCACCCGGGGAGAAAAGGTCCCCCTCGGCAGGGCTCCGGGTACGGCCTGTGTGTGTTTTCAGGGCTGGGAAAGGGCAGATCCAGAAGCTGGGTGTGCGCTTGGGAATGGGGCCTGATGGGCATAGCCGGCCTTCCCGGGTTGGGAAGCAGGAGATCTGGGGCCTCCGAGCTGCATGCACATCCCCTCCCTGGATGCCCCTCTTGCTTCTTCTCTGCTGCCAAGCCTCTCTCACCACACGTGCGTCTCATCGGATGGAGCAGGCTGCTTGCCATTCTTGGGCAGGGAATCATCCCACACGCCTCGTTTCCTCGCAGGGGAGTGCACACTGACCCAGAGCCTCCAGAGGAGCTGCTGTCTCTCCAGCCACAAAGGCCTGCAGCCGAATCCCTGACAGCCTGCTGCATGGAGGGCTTCTATGGGAGAGGGCCATACGTCCCAGGCGGGTGCTCTCTGGCACACCGCTTTCCATGGGCAAACGCTGTGTGTGCCAAGTGTCTCCGGTGTGCAGAAAATGTAGCCCCGGGGCCCGAGGCGCAGGGAATCCTCTTTGGACCCAGAGCAATGTGCTAGGCAGGCCTCCCATGCTGGGAGAGCCTCCACTTCCCCAACTGTCCAAGGGCCTCAGGAGCACACCTCGAGGGAGCGTGGGTCTGACAGGCAGAACAGCCCGAGTGCGGAACGTGGATGGCAGGCCAAAGCCATCCCTAGGGCCTGTGCTGGCCTAGGCCCCTGCCAGCCAGCAGGGCCTCGACAGAGCAGAGTTCATTCGAGTAGGCCCCAGGGGCTTGCCTGTGTGTCTCTTGCACTGCTGGGAAGCTGCAGGTCCAGAGGCTGTGTGTGCACGGGGCCCCTGGGGCCTGAGCACAAAACAGCCAGGACCCCACTCTCAAGCAGGACTCCTGCCACCTCTGCGCTGCCTGCCACACCCCCTTGCTGCCCGCACTGTCTTCACTGCTGGCAGGCCTCTGTGTGCACAGCCCAGTCTATGCCAAGGGAACAAGGGGCTTGCTCGCCCCTTGCTAGGACCTCCTCCTACAGCACTCTGGACCAGGGCACACACGCCCCTGGACCAGCAGCCTGCGAGGAAGCTGCAGCTGAGCCAGCCACAAAGGCCAGCAGCCCTTGGCAGGGAGCCTTCTGCTAAGGACAGCTTTCCCACTCCAAAGGCCTGCAGGAGTGCCTGGAGGCTCAGGCCTGCAGCGTTTTCCATCCCAGAGCACTGGGTGCCCCAAGCCTCCCCTGCGGCTTCCGAGCACCCTCCAGCCCACAGGCCCTTGGCACCCACTCTGTTGCCAGAGGCAAGTCCTAGGCAGGACGCTCGAGCTTGTAGAGCCAGAGGGCCTCCAGCTTGGAAACCTGCTCAGGAACTCAGTGGCAGCCAGGCTTCCCCTTCCATGCTGGTCGGCTAGCAGATGGAGCCATCGCTCCACCGAGAAACTCTCTGCTTTGCCTTCAGCCGGGGAATCGCCTGGCTCAGCTCTCTCTGCCTCAAGCAGAAACTCGAGGGTGCACCCAGCCTGCAGAAAGAAGAGTGCCTTTTCCTGAGCACTGCTATGCTGGGGCAGCTCCCTGAGAGCCTCCTGGGGCCTTCTCTGCCCTCACACAGTCGTGCCATTCGGCCCACCCGGGAGCAAAGGTCCCCCTCGGCAGGGCTCCGGGTACGGCCTGTGTGTGTTTTCAGGGCTGGGAAAGGGCAGATCCAGAAGCTGGGTGTGCGCTTGGGAATGGGGCCTGATGGGCATAGCCGGCCTTCCCGGGTTGGGAAGCAGGAGATCTGGGGCCTCCGAGCTGCATGCACATCCCCTCCCTGGATGCCCCTCTTGCTTCTTCTCTGCTGCCAAGCCTCTCTCACCACACGTGCGTCTCATCGGATGGAGCAGGCTGCTTGCCATTCTTGGGCAGGGAATCATCCCACACGCCTCGTTTCCTCGCAGGGGAGTGCACACTGACCCAGAGCCTCCAGAGGAGCTGCTGTCTCTCCAGCCACAAAGGCCTGCAGCCGAATCCCTGACAGCCTGCTGCATGGAGGGCTTCTATGGGAGAGGGCCATACGTCCCAGGCGGGTGCTCTCTGGCACACCGCTTTCCATGGGCAAACGCTGTGTGTGCCAAGTGTCTCCGGTGTGCAGAAAATGTAGCCCCGGGGCCCGAGGCGCAGGGAATCCTCTTTGGACCCAGAGCAATGTGCTAGGCAGGCCTCCCATGCTGGGAGAGCCTCCACTTCCCCAACTGTCCAAGGGCCTCAGGAGCACACCTCGAGGGAGCGTGGGTCTGACAGGCAGAACGGCCCGAGTGCGGAACGTGGATGGCAGGCCAAAGCCATCCCTAGGGCCTGTGCTGGCCTAGGCCCCTGCCAGCCAGCAGGGCCTCGACAGAGCAGAGTTCATTCGAGTAGGCCCCAGGGGCTTGCCTGTGTGTCTCTTGCACTGCTGGGAAGCTGCAGGTCCAGAGGCTGTGTGTGCACGGGGCCCCTGGGGCCTGAGCACAAAACAGCCAGGACCCCACTCTCAAGCAGGACTCCTGCCACCTCTGCGCTGCCTGCCACACCCCCTTGCTGCCCGCACTGTCTTCACTGCCGGCAGGCCTCTGTGTGCACAGCCCAGTCTATGCCAAGGGAACAAGGGGCTTGCTTGCCCCTTGCTAGGACCTCCTCCTACAGCACTCTGGACCAGGGCACACACGCCCCTGGACCAGCAGCCTGCGAGGAAGCTGCAGCTGAGCCAGCCACAAAGGCCAGCAGCCCTTGGCAGGGAGCCTTCTGCTAAGGACAGCTTTCCCACTCCAAAGGCCTGCAGGAGTGCCTGGAGGCTCAGGCCTGCAGCGTTTTCCATCCCAGAGCACTGGGTGCCCCAAGCCTCCCCTGCGGCTTCCGAGCACCCTCCAGCCCACAGGCCCTTGGCACCCACTCTGTTGCCAGAGGCAAGTCCTAGGCAGGACGCTCGAGCTTGTAGAGCCAGAGGGCCTCCAGCTTGGAAACCTGCTCAGGAACTCAGTGGCAGCCAGGCTTCCCCTTCCATGCTGGTCGGCTAGCAGATGGAGCCATCGCTCCACCGAGAAACTCTCTGCTTTGCCTTCAGCCGGGGAGTCGCCTGGCTCAGCTCTCTCTGCCTCAAGCAGAAACTCGAGGGTGCACCCAGCCTGCAGAAAGAAGAGTGCCTTTTCCTGAGCACTGCTATGCTGGGGCAGCTCCCTGAGAGCCTCCTGGGGCCTTCTCTGCCCTCACACAGTCGTGCCATTCGGCCCACCCGGGGAGCAAAGGTCCCCCTCGGCAGGGCTCCGGGTACGGCCTGTGTGTGTTTTCAGGGCTGGGAAAGGGCAGATCCAGAAGCTGGGTGTGCGCTTGGGAATGGGGCCTGATGGGCATAGCCGGCCTTCCCGGGTTGGGAAGCAGGAGATCTGGGGCCTCCGAGCTGCATGCACATCCCCTCCCTGGA